>NC_041391.1:308439595-308469961 GCF_002162155.2 Triticum dicoccoides
GCCTCCCCCTCCTCCCAACGGCCGGCGCGCCTCCCCGTTCCGCCCCCAGGCCGGCGTGCATCTCCTCCTCCCAGCGGCCGTCGCGCCTCCCCACGGCCAGGTCCAGGCCAGCTCCCATG
Source organism: Triticum dicoccoides (assembly GCF_002162155.2). NCBI lineage: Eukaryota > Viridiplantae > Streptophyta > Magnoliopsida > Poales > Poaceae > Triticum > Triticum dicoccoides. The sequence goes on from NC_041391.1 coordinate 308,439,715, forward strand.
CGCCGACGCCGCCGCCATCTTCTCCGGCGCGCCCAAACCACCATCTTCCCTGGCGCGCCCAAGTCAGCCACCGACGCGACCCATCCCCCGCGCCTAGTCGCCACTTCCGCCACCTCGCTTCAGAACTGACACCTGCGGATCGGCGGCCACCATCTCGAGCAGGGTCCCCAATCCAATGCAGGTCGCCGCCCATGCTCCTACAGGTCGACTGCACCGCCGCTTGAAGTTCACCCGCCAGCTGCTGCTGCCGGATCCAACGCCGGTGCTCGCCGTCGTTAATCTCCACTGCCGCCCCTGCATTATGCAAAGTTCTTCTCCCCTCTCGACCAGTGACATTAGCGATGTCGCCACGGCCGTGCGTGCTCCACCTCAGCACCTTCCCTGCTGTCCATCGTGCCTGCGTGTCCACCACTGCAGATGGAGGAGTCCTTGGCCTGCAGCTAGAGAAGGCCTCGACCTGCATCTGCAGCTAGCGATGGCTGCCCCAACGGCTCTTGCTCCCTGGCCTCTAATGGTAGCCCCTCGAAAACAATACACGGGGACATGCCTCTTGCTCCGTCTGCCCATCCTACCCTATGGCACAAGCAACAACATCTGCGGCTGGATTGAGATGCAAAAATGGCGGTTTGCCCGTAAACAGAGATCCTCCTGCCAGCCATGCCAACATTGTCGCCGATAGAATGAAGTTCGACTAGAGTTTCTTTCATGCCGTAAAACGAAATTCCTCCGAAATCCACCTCGAGCAAAGCTTGTGGCGCCTTCTTCTGATTTTTTCCGTATGAAATTATATGAAAGGAAGGAACAGTTTGGCTGTATGACCAGTTCAAGTGGAGTACTCCCTGTAGATACTTCAATTTTCATTTCCAAGTATTGAGTTCTTTGAGAAATTAAAAACATGATGTTTTGATACACCACGGTTTAAGTTTTCTTAGGCCGCCGTCTCAATTCCTCTGGCAATACACCTCCCCCTCTGCAGCCTCCGCTGCTACTTCTTCACCATGCTGTAGCAAGCTAATGGTACTTCTTTTCTCACCCCAGCAGCTTCCCTTTTAGTCGTTGAAGCTACAGATGGAGCCCGCAATGCAGCCGCATCACCCCAACGGGCAGGCGACGTTCGACGATGGTTGGGTGTGGTGTGCGTCTCTCTGGCGCGCTCGGCGTGCTGCCGAGGGGGCTGCAATTTGAAGTGGCTGGGTAATGAAGTTCAGAGAATGCTTTTGTAGTACATTCAAAGAAGTTGTTTCTTGCTTTTTGTGGTATTTTGGCTACCCAGATACTTAGTTCAGAGAGGTTGTGACATTTGGCTCCTCTTATCCTCAACACTTGGACCACAACCTCATCTCACGGGTAAAAATACTGTAGTAAACTGGCACTAAAAATGGATACAGAATAAGTAGAAAGACACCCCAACCTCATCTCACGAGTTCCATCTCAATATAGCTCAAGCTTTTTAGAAAGTACATTTGACACAAAGCATTAAATTGATATAGTTGTGATAGCTTCTGAAGTAATTTTATCACTTTTGCAGCTTTGCTAATTTATTTGTAAATGCTTTGTTTTCCAGTAATTTACTTGGAAATGCTTTGTAGTACATTAAATAAAGAAGAAAAATTGCCGGCTGCTCCTCTTGCATGATGTTCATGTGTTTAGTTCTTTACTGCTTTTTTCTCACTATTTTGTTCAAAAAGTGTGTGTCTCCACGGACCTACATGCCGCTGTGCTCGCTACCCGCATGAACAAAGAGAGGAAGAAGGTCACCATCAGGCAGGGGAGAAGGTCACCTGAGGTGCAGAAAGAAGGTCGGAGTTCAGAACGGTGTGTGTGTGATTTTTGTGGAGTTCAGAACGGTTTGTGCAGAAAGAAGGTGTGATTTTTGTGCTGTTTTTTGGGGTGCATTCCAACATGGGGATGCAATCTCACTTCCGGTGTATGTTTTTCATCGCTTGCGTCCCGACCACAGTTTAAACTGCAGGGCACAACCATGCCTTGCCCGTTCCATTGGTGTGGCCCTAGCAGAGGTGCAGCTGCTCCCCTGAATGAGCAGTAGTTGATATGCGGTCGTAGCACTTGCGTCCAACTCTTCCTCTCTGGTTCTTTCTCCCCCGTTGGTGTTTATGTCTTAACATAGAAAACAATTCAACGAATGAACAACACATCTATTGTTGATGCGTGTACATCTTTTTTGGTTTGGTGCACAACGACCCCGACGAGCCCCTACACCCATGTTGCCATGTCAAAAACTGGATACAAAAAATGCACTGTTTGTCTTGTACTACTGTGCTCAAATTTTTATATGTTTAGAAAATTTTCTTGAAATTCAATAGCATGCGAAGTTCGTGTTTCAGAAATTCATAAGTTCACGAGTACCACATACTGAAGAAAAAGATGGAGAAGTTCGATGATTATAAAAAACTCAGATTTTCCTCGTTATTAAACAATGGAAACAAAGAATTTCAAAAATAAAATAAGAAGAAGTTTAAATTTATAAAAATAGAGCGCTTCAAAATTTCATATAAAAGATTAAGAAAAAATAAAACCAGGAAGTCCATATTAAAAAGATGGAGAAGTTCAATGATTATAGAAAACTTAGATTTTTCTCGTTATTAAAGAATGGAAACAAGAAATTCAAAAATAAAATAACAAGAAGTTCAACTTTTTGAAAATAGAGCGCTTCAAAATTCATAAAAAAGATTAAGAAATTCAGATAAATATTTATAAAAAACTCAGATATTTTACGTAACCGAAAGAAGTTCGATTGATAACTGCCAGAAGTTCACGTACTACACGGAGTGCATTTTGCATTAAAAAAAGAATAAGAAAGCAATGACTAAAAGTTTTGTTGTTATAAGTTCAACTTCTCGGTCGGAGAAAGTTAAAAAAATTATTGTGAGAGGGGTTTGTACAAAAAGAGTATCATTTATGTAACACTAATGAATGGCTGAGAAAATTACAAACCAAAATACGTCACAGAAGTTCAACGTGAAAACAACAGGAAGTTCGTCTACTATAGTGAATGAATTTGACATGAAAAACTTTTAAAATCGTCGCGACTATGAAAAAATGATCAACGCGGGAAAGTTGCATGTCTACAACAGCTTTTCATCGGTATATCATCTGCGCAATTCTGGTGAGTGTTCCGATGCGTGGATGGAGAGCTACGGGCAAAAAAAGCACGTGAAAAACAAAGTGAAGTTCAAGGTTTCATACCGAGAAGTTCACATACTTCACGCGATGCATTTCTCATGAATCTGTTTCGCGATAAAGGCAGAACGAATGATCTCGCCATTTTCCAAATTACTTGAAAACGGCAGGGAAACATAGAAAACCATCAACATGAAAAAGTTTCGCATTTTCCTTAGCTTTTCAACGGTATATTATTTGCCCCATTCCGATAAAGTGTGTCGAAATTACAGCGAAAATACGTTTTTGGCCATTTTGAAAACTGACATAAAACAGTAAGGAAGTGGGAGAAATAATATATACCATAAAGTTTCGCATTTCCTCAGGCTTTCCAACGCCATATCATTTGTTGCATTCGGACATAGGGTTAAAAAAATAGATCAAAAATACGAACTCGGTGAAACTTGTACCGTTTTCTAAATCACTTTTAAACCATTCAAAATTAGAAAAAACTTTCTACATGAAAAAGTAGCGCATTTTCATAAGCTTTCCAATGCCATATCATGTGCCTCAATTGGTTTAGCCGTCTAGAAATGACATCGAAAATACGAACTCGGCTGTTCGGTTTGTGAAATTTTACAATTTTCTAAATTACTCTTTAACCGTAGCGAATTAGAGAAAGTTTTCAACATGTGGAAGGAGAGGTTTTGCAGCAGCTTTCCAAAGCCATATTACTTGCCTCATTCTGATAAACAGTTTAGAAATGCGATCAAAATTACGATTCACGTTTTTTGTTTGAAGAAAAAACGGTTTTCAAAACTGCTTTTAAACCGCTTACATTTTGCGAAAAATTTAACTTGGGTCATGATACTCGTGTCCATAGCTTTCCAACGGTATATAGCAAGCCCTATTTGGGCAATGTTGCGGGAAGTTCAACCTAGCACGGGGGAAGTTCAGGTCGAACAACTTAGGCAGTAAAATCGTAAAAAACGCGAGTTCTTCATGACCCGAGTGCAAAATCCGCCTATGAGCGAGATTCCTATCTAAAATGAGTATTTAGTTGCTAAAAATCGTTTGAAGATTACACTTACATCATATGGAACACGACTAACCAGAAAAACTCGCGGTAGAAGGCATGGTTGCAAAGATAGCCCGAAGGTCGGGTTCGTACAGAAAGAAGTTCAGGCGCGTTACTCAGGCAGTTCAGATTGTGATCAAAATATTATTCTGATCCCGTGATCAGAATAGTGTTTATATATATATATATATATATATATATATATATATATATATATATATATATATATATAACGACAAAAAAATTGTCACTGTCATACGACGGACCAAGCACATGTATTGGCTTCCCGGAACGCCAACAGTGAGCAAGACATTAGTTCGTACAAAAAAGAAATAAATTGCCAGTCGAACGACAGACCAAGCCTAAATAGGCTTCCCGGAATGCCAACTGCGGGATCAAAATTCCTATGAACGTGTAGATATAGATCAAAAGCATCCAACTAGGACCATATGCATCAACTCACAAGTTATATGGCCTTGTACAAGTCTGCATGCGTTCAAAGCATTATATCCCTGACCCTTCTAGTAATGGGAGAGATGCCACAACAAACACATGTAATCAGATAATTTGGAAAAGCAGATTACCTAAGAAATATTCGATCTAGACCATATCCTAGTGTCCCTGTCTTCCTGCACCTACATGATGAGGAGATGGAATGGAGATTAAAAGCAACATCCAAGATGCTAAAGGATAGATCATTTCTTGATAATGACAGGACAAAAAGGAGGCATACCGGAGCTAGACCAATCAACACTTGCCCATACGGAAGTGCATCTCATAAGACTGGCAACCGTGGGAGTAACTTCAGCAGTAACATCAAGTCAAGCAAAATGGCTTATGTGGCAATGAGTTAATGAGGAGAGATGTAGTTTGAGTAACTTAGCTAGTTACCGTAACATCACATGTTCCAATGCACTATGAGTCTATAACCTAATAAATGAACCTTTGCATGACACCACACTTATGTTACTACCCACTATAAAGATAGTAACATAGTCTAGGGATATGTATATGTTACTAGTGTATGTTACCATGGACTGTGGCTAGTCTAAGGGATTAAGAAAATAGTCTGCCACAACAGAAACAGTGCGCCAATTAGACAGACGGATCTAGATGCATAACACAAAGGAAACAGAAGATTAATGCACTTGGGATTGCGGCCGCGGCCGGACGGAATCAGACCTCATCCCCGACTTCTTCTAGCGTCCAAGAAAAGAGAGGAAAAGTAGGTTGGTTGTTTAAGAAAGAATTGATGTACTCCCTCCGTCCGGGTTTATTAGGCCTCACAACATCATAAGCATGTCCCTTTTTATAAGGCCTCTGTCAGGACCCCGACTCAATGCCACATAGATCTAGCATGTAACACTTCATATCACTTTGCGGCCTCACGCACGGTATTCCCACGGGTGTCGCCTTACCTTTACCCGGGACCGTTTGCGCCTTTTGGCACACGTATATGATAGTGTCGCTAGCATCCATATGATAAGGAGCCCGGGCTGACATGGCTAGTCGTAAACCCAAAGTGGCACAAACTTACAGGGACAGGCATCCATGACCCAGCATCGAACGTGTCGGTCATCAGCGAGTGAATCCAGGCTGTAGCACTGGGCTAGCAGGACTCCGGTGAACCGGACTGTAGCGGGCTAACAGGACTCCGGTATTCATCGCGTGACATTTCCCCGAAGGGACAGACACAGGAACGAAGAAGGACACATGCCGGCCAGCCTAAGTGTTCCGGAGCAGTAGCAAGCTACCATGGCTCGGTGGAAACACTAGGAGACATTTCCCGGTAAGAGAGGCTACTAAAGATAAACAACTAGATAGTTAGATCCCACACATACCAAGCATTTCAATAACATACACACAATATGCTCGATATGTGCAATACAACATGGCATCACAAAATGACTCTACGACTCAAGTAGTTTATTCAATAGGCTCCGAGGAGCGAGACATTGCAAACATGGGTCTCATGACCCAACAATCAGAGCATACAAATCAAAGCACAAGCGGAAGCTATCATGTCTGGGTACAGACATCTATAACTGAAAAAGGCTGAGAAGCCTGACTATCTACCAGATCCTGCCGGGGCACAAGATCGTAGCTGAGGTAACAAGCTAAACGTCGAAGTCCACGTGGAACTACTAGTGAGACCGAAGTCTCTCTGCAAAAACATAAAATAGGCAAACGTGAGTACAAATGTACCCAGCAAGACTTAATCAGAACTAACTACATATGCATCATTATCAACAAAGGGATGGTGGGGTTTAACTGCAGCAAGCCAGCTTTGACTCGGTGGCTATCCTAAACTACGACTGCAAGCGACACTTTTGAGGTGGCGCACACGAGTCCACATATTCACCATATCAATACACCACTATGGATCCGCTCCCGTCTCCCTACGAGAACGCCATCCATAGCACTCACGCTTATCTTGCGTATTTTAGAGTATCCATTTTCACTTGTCTATGAACTGATATAAGCAACCCAGAAGTCCTTTACCGCGGACACGGCTATTCGAATAGATGATGTTAACCCTGCACGGGTGTACTTCTTCATACATGTTTCCACCACTTAGCGTCTGCACACGACATGTGCTCGGCAGACTTCAAGCGAAAGCCGACGTGGGTGTAGACCACGACCTACCTAAACACTCAAGTCTCTAGTCCAGGTTTATTGCCTATTCGGGTTCCATCCATGAGGAGATCCGGCCGGAGTTTCGCTCACAGCCCCAAACGATGTGAACAGGGTTCCGTGACACCAAACGGGCGCCCGGTATACCCGGCCACGTGCCTACCGCATCACAGCCCACCCCTACGGTCAGCGCTGTCCACGGCCTCCAGCATACTACAAACACCAGAAACTACTTGCAACTCCTGGACAGAGGACAAGGGTGAATAAGAAGTCGAGCGGGGTCATATTTCAGGGCCCAATGTATGGTAGTAGCTGAATCATGGATCACAAACACAGAACTCAGTTCCCGAGGACGGCTTCAATGAGACAACCCACCATGTACTCCTACATGGCCTCTCACCGACACCTTTTACCAAATCGTGTTCACACACTTAGCTCACACACAGTAGGACATGTTCACCCGCCTCTGATTCATCCCCGATGAATCAGACCTGACTCAACTCTAAGCAGTAGCAGGCATGACAAACAAGCATGAATGAGTAGGCACATCAGGGCTCAAACAACTCCTACTCATGCTAGTGGGTTTCATCTATTTACTGTGGCAATGACAGGTCATGCAAAGGATAAAGGGGTTCAGCTACCGCAGCAAGTAACAAATATGTCGTTGTTGTCCTAATGCAGTAAAAGAGAGCAGGAGCGAGAGAGTGGGATTTTATCGGAATGAACAAGGGGGTTTTGCTTGCCTGGCACTTCTGAAGATAACATTGAGTCTTCATCAGTGTCAACGATCACATCATCGGTATCACGTCTATCGAGAGGGACAAATACCGGCAACACAGAAAGGAACACAATCAATGCAATGCACAATATGATGCATGCTCATGACATGGCAATATGAATGTGTTTTGGGCTAATGCAACTAGCAACAGATTAAATGAAGTTGGTTTGAATACAAGATTCAAATTCAAACTCCATATGTGATTATTCAAATGCCATTTAATTGATTTGTGCTAAACAGCAGCTATAAGTTGTTCTAACATGCATGAAAATGGTACAGATGGATTCCTTGAATTTTTCTGATAATTTTTCATATATAAATTATTTAATTTGGAGTTACGGTTGAATTTCTATGATTTTTAGAAGTTTATACAATTTTCTGGAATTTTCTGATTTATTTTAAATCCAGAAAATCATTTAATGCGTCAGCATGACATCACCTTGACGTCATTAGGTCAACAGGGCAGGTTCAGGTCAAACCTGACCAGTGGGGTCCACTGGTCAGTGACACAACTAATTAACCAAGTTAATTAGCCTTAAGTTAATTCTAACTAAACTGTTTGTGGGGCCGGGGCCCACTGGTCAACGACTAATCAGCTAACTAACCTAGGTTAATTAGTGTTAAACTAATACTAACTAAAATGTCAGGGGGAGGTGGCCCACACGTCAGTGACACACGGGGAAGGTAAAACCTGGGTCAACTCGCCGGAGTTGACCCGCGGCTCGTCGCCGGCGGAGCCAGAGACGGCGGAGGGGTGCGGTTTCCCTCCTCCGGCGACCAAATGGCCGGCGGAGGGCGTCTACGTGACGCAGGCACTCGTCCGCGTCGAGTAGTGGCAGCGGCTGGGCCTAAGATGGCCGGAGTCGTCACCGGCATCGACCGTGGCGGTCGTCGGAGCTCGGGCGAGCTCGGGGTCGACGCTACGGTGGCCGGGGAGGCTCGTGCAAGGCACCTACGTGCTCTAGGCAGCGCGGGGAGGAAGCTGAGCACGACAGCCGGGCCACTAGGTGGCCGCAGGCACGTCGGCGGCGATCACAGGCGGCGGCGGGTTTCGGTCATCAAGGGGGCGACGGCTACGGCAATCAAACGAAGAGGGAAAGAGGGGGAAACGGTGGCGGAGCTCACAGGGGTTGCGACGGTGGCCTCGGGGAGCTCGGGGAGGCGTCGGAGGCGGCGAATCGACAGCGGCGGTCCTCGGTGGCCGAGGAGGGGGAAAACGTCGGGACGGCGCTTCGGGGCTTCTCCGGTCGCGTGAGCCGACGGGGAGGTCGAGGGAGGCACTGCGGAGCTCAGGAGCGCGTCGGGGAGGAGAAGGGGTGGCGGTGGTCGCGAGGAAGCTTGTCGGTGGCGGCGGCTCCGTTCGGTCCGGGCGAGAGAGAGGGAACAGAGGAGAGATGGGGACGAGGGAGTGAGCGGGAGGGTTCCAGGGGTCAAGGCAGCGCCGAGGAGAAGGCGCGAGGCGTCGTGGTGGCCTCAGGCGAAGCAGACGAGCAGGGTGGTGGCGTGGCGAGCTCGGGCGCGTGCGCCGAGTCCCTCCTCTGCCTACTGGCGCGAGGAGGAAGGCGACAGGGAGGAGGAGGTGGGCTGGGCCGCACAGTGCTGGACCAGCACAGGAGCTGGGCCGGCTCTGGTGGGCTGCACGGGTAAGGCCAGGTAGGCTTTCTGCTCTGTTTTATTTAATTCTGTTCTGTTTTTTTCTTTTATTTAATTCTTTTGCCACTGTTTTGAATTAAAAATAATTCAAACAATGCCAAAAACTCCTCTGAATATTTTATATTGCTAGATGGATTTTTCCAAAAGCTTATAAAATATTTCAGGGGTATTTGAAATTATATTCTAATTATATGAATATAATTCAAATTCAAATAGCTAATGAATTAAATCCAAAGTCCCAAAAATAATTCCTTAAAAATGTTCAATATTTTGGTTGGGACCAGAACCCTTACCAAAAATTATCAAACATTTAAAAAGGCATTTTTGGAGCAATGAATGAGATTTCTAGGGGTTTTGCCCCTCTTTTATTTAGGGTTTTTTGAGGCTTCCAAAATTCCTCAGTTCAAGTTTTAGAAATATAGACATGATGCACACATGGAAGCAAGCACAGAACAGGCCAGAGCTAGGGATGTGACAACTCACCCCCACTAAACAAGAATCTCGTCTCGAGATTCAAGCGTAGGGTAAGGTGAAGGGGTAACGCAGACTAGTATAATCTTCACGATCCAGTTGCACTTCAAATGGACTTTGATTCGTCCACCATCATTGTCTCGAAGTCTTGCTCTGAGAACTCCAGCTACCCTAAAAGAATTGTTCCTCTCGAAGGTCGAACAACTCAGGATTAACCCACGGAATGAGACATAACAACATCTCTCGAGCTGAGAGACGAAGCACACCTCTAGAGGGATGGAGTGGAACAGATGACGAGGGTTCACTAGGTAGACAACAATTTCACGCTTAAGAGGGTGGTGAACGGTTGTCAACGTAGCGAAGAGTTGAGTTTCCATAATACCATAACGATGCACCTTAGGGAAGGTGACTCATAGAAATATCCCCTTAAGTGGCAAAAAGAATTACCTTTGATTCAGAGATCATTGAGAATCTTTAAACCAGCTTAAGGCAAATCATAATCGATCATTTAGAGGGGTTCGGTAGAATGGCATACCCGAACTTGGATGATGTGGATTACCTTGTTGAAGACAACGTAATGGATGATTTTTGCTTATCACCGGAAATGGAAGAGACCCATGGTAGAATGGCACAATGGCGGTGCAAGCTGGGAACAAAATGCAAATGCTGGGAATGATTCTGGTAACTGGGGAAGAACCCAACAATAGAGAGTTATCCCACTATTGGACTGGTTATAGCATAACCGAGGAAACTGAGAGCACTATACAGTTAATGCCGACGATCAAACCTAGCACTTGCGCGTGCTCTCAAGAACTTGAGCAATTCCATAATCATCAAGGTTTTACCAATATCCGTGTCAAGGGTCCGGTAACACAACTTACTACCATGATGAATGGTGATGGAGGATGCAGATGCAAAGGAAGATAACACCTTCTCAGATTTCACCCTTGGCGGGGCCAAGAAAATAAAATCTGGATAATCGACCGAGAGACATTTAGCACTCCGCTTCTAATGTTCTCCTTGATGTGCTAGTGTAACCCATTCATAGATATGGTTTGATATCTAAAACATCAAGTAAAAAGGTCGGACTTCGGGAACACAAAAATCCATAGGGCAACTAGGGAGTAAATCCTACGAAATCCCTATGGGGGGGGTGGCCAACTTCCTCAAACAAGATACTATAATAATAGGTCTACCGGATGGGTGTGTTGGCCACGACATCCACCTTACCGGTTATCGAGAGACCAATATTATAGTACTTAGGGAAATGTTCCAACCATCATATCTGCCTGAGATTCAGCTCTGGTTGGTGTTAGGATATTCCAGGCTCATCGAGTCTTAGGAAGAAAAATGAAAGTTTGCAACACAAATCGACGAGATGACGTTGCGGGATTCTCGGGAGATGAACTACGATAGCAAGCTCCAAAACATGAGCTGGTTCTGCTACAAACATGTGAACACGTTGTCCCAGACAAGCATGACCACGTGGTAGTCTTATAATAAAACACTACCGAGTTCAGGAGGGGGAACCATCAACGAGGGTATCGAAGTCCTTACATAAGTCCGGATTAGCTCTTATGAAGGAACTCCTTCTCCTTGAACAAATCAACCAGTGGCTTGGTGTGCTAGGGATACATATAGATTGAAGGTTGCAAGTCTTCAAACCACAGCATTCTTCGTACGTGTGCATGACTGATTTGGAATGATTCCAAAGAAAGCAACATTGACTTTCTCGAATCCACGGCGGCAACTTGCATCAGATGCACATGAATTAAAGGAAGTCACTACCTTCATCCAAACATATGCTTCATGAGCTAGCATGAACAAATGCTTTCAAAAATTTCCAACACTAGCTTAATGCTCAACAAAATCATGGAGGAGATAAGGATGTTGTCAATGGGCTCAACAACAATTCATCCGGGTTTCCTTTTAAAGGAATTCCATAGTTAAGTGAACACGGTGATAGCATTGGTCAGACCAAAGATGTAATGGTGTATGCTCGAGGGATCAACCACGAATAAGACAACATTACGAGCATCGTTGGTACTGATTTGATTTGATGATGGCCCACACTCAAATCAAAGGATTGATAAGACAATAGGTCCAACAACTGATCACAGGGACCAATCGATGAAGATATCATCTTTCTTCAACACACACTACACAAGAATATCCCTTTGGAACGAACTAAGTCAGACAAGCTTTTATCTTCCAACTCTCCAAATTGTTGTCCAGCTTAACCAACTAGCTCAGGGATATCTAACACCGATTCTTGGAAAGAAGGTGGTTCATAAGAAACCAACTTGATCACGGGCTCAACATAACGGTCAGGTGACGACCTGGTGATACTTCCGAGAAGACATTCAGAAAATCACGAACCACCGGTATGTTACTAAGCTCGAGAACAATCTCGCTTTTGAGGGCAAGACGATATAATCAAATGAGTGAGGACTTGACAAGATCCTAACTCATCAATCGAAGGGTGCACCGAAATAAGAACTAGGTAGCACGATAAGTCGTAGAAGGATGATTCAAAAACCAACATGCTAAGAATGAAATTATTATCCTTTAACTACCAAGCAACGAGGTTGCTGGGAGTATTGATTTCACACATCACAATTCATTTGTCGGTATTCCGGTTGCATCAACACGAGGGCCGAGGAATGAACAGTGATGGCAAGAAGTATCACTGTACCAAGAGTTCATGGATGGTGTGCAATTCCTATAACAATCCCGATATAAAGATGGTAATACTCCAAGGTAGAACAGAACAAAAGCTGGATTAGCAATTTGATCTGCGGAGCACAACTTCTTTGACCCAATCCTGGATATGGAAGAGGTACTGGAGTTTGTTTCTCCTAGTCATTCTGCGATAGAATGGCTTGACGGACCACAAGAGTAATAGGCATCGATAAACGAACGCACGCATACTCTTGACTATCAATTGATAGACGAAGGTCAGTAGACAACTAAAGAGGGACAACTCAAAGGAACACACGATTTTCTGAGTTGTGGATGCATGGTTTGGCATGTCGAACGAATTCAACATTTCTTCCAGATAACCCATGCAGAGAGGTAGGACTGGCAGAGTCACGATTTATGAATGGAGATCTCCTCAAGAGTACTCTAATTGTGATCTTTTGATCCAATAAACATCTGCCATAAGCGGTTCATAGTATTTGAAAGAAGGAAATACCACGGACCTCGAGGACTATCGCAAAGTTACTAATATCCTGAAGGAACTAGCAAACACTATCAACATGAAGTAAGTAGAGTGAATCTCAGGTTCAAGAACCCAGGAACAGAATACCTATTACTAAGTAGCATCACGGGATGCTTTCGAGAATGATGGCCAGAATCATCACACCGGGAACACAAATCATGGCTAAATTACTAGATGATCCCCTGAGACACCTAGGGTCATAATAATTATTCCAACATAAAGGTCGAGGCAGTAGAATACCTCAACTCAACAATTAGTGTGATTGAGCTGGCATAAAGGAGCATCGAAACCAGAGGGAAAGGATTTTGCAAATGCATCAGACTATTTAGAAATCTGGAATGACTCGGACAGCATAACGGCTGTAAATGCTCAGAAAAGATTTGAGACATTCACAAAAATGGTGGCATAACCACTCAGAAGCACAATATCAAGGTTTCGAGATCAACAATTAACATATGGAGGTAGAAGGAACTGAACTCAAGCTTAAATCCAACAATCTTATAAGTCTACGGATTAGTAACACGTGATCCTGATGGGAAGAAGAGATAGCCTAGTTCTTAATCCCCGTAGAAGAGAAGATGATGACTCAGATCAGAAGGCCATGAGGTATAAGGAGTAAAAAGAGCCTTATGTTCCATCCCACAATCAAATCCCTTATATAACTAAAGAATTTCTAGACTCAACTTCGACCAGTTTGGCTTGGTAATCCTACAGGCAGTCAAGCTCTGATACCAACGCTGTCAGGACCCCGACTCAATGCCACATAGATCTAGCATGTAACACTTCATATCACTTTGCGGCCTCACGCACGGTATTTCCACGGGTGTCGCCTTACCTTTACCCGGGACCGTTTGCGCCTTTTGGCACACATATATGACAGTGTCGCTAGCATCCATATGATAAGGAGCCCGGGCTGACATGGCTAGTCGTAAACCCAAAGTGGCACAAACTTACAGGGACAGGCATCCATGACCCAGCATCGAACGTGTCGGTCATCAGCGAGTGAATCCAGGCTGTAGCACTGGGCTAGCAGGACTCCGGTGAACCGGGCTGTAGCGGGCTAACAGGACTCCGGTATTCATCGCGTGACATTTCCCCGAAGGGACAGACACAGGAACGAAGAAGGACACATGCCGGCCAGCTTAAGTGTTCCGGAGCAGTAGCAAGCTACCATGGCTCGGTGGAAACACTAGGAGACATTTCCCGGTAAGAGAGGCTACTAAAGATAAACAACTAGATAGTCAGATCCCACACATACCAAGCATTTCAATAACATACACATAATATGCTCGATATGTGCAATACAACATGGCATCACAAAATGACTCTACGACTCAAGTAGTTTATTCAATAGGCTCCGAGGAGCGAGACACTACAAACATGGGTCTCATGACCCAACAATCAGAGCATACAAATCAAAGCACAAGCGGAAGCTATCATGTCTGGGTACAGACATCTATAACTGAAAAAGGCTGAGAAGCCTGACTATCTACCAGATCCTGCCGGGGCACAAGATCGTAGCTGAGGTAACAAGCTAAACGTCGAAGTCCACGTGGAACTACTAGTGAGACCGAAGTCTCTCTGCAAAAACATAAAATAGGCAAACGTGAGTACAAATGTACCCAGCAAGACTTACATCAGAACTAACTACATATGCATCATTATCAACAAAGGGATGGTGGGGTTTAACTGCAGCAAGCCAGCTTTGACTCGGTGGCTATCCTAAACTACGACTATAAGCGACACTTTTGAGGTGGCGCACACGAGTCCACATATTCACCATATCAATACACCACTATGGATCCGCTCCCGTCTCCCTACGAGAACGCCATCCATAGCACTCACGCTTATCTTGCGTATTTTAGAGTATCCATTTTCACTTGTCTATGAACTGATATAAGCAACCCAGAAGTCCTTTACCGCGGACACGGCTATTCGAATAGATGATGTTAACCCTGCAGGGGTGTACTTCTTCATACATGTTTCCACCACTTAGCGTCTGCACACGACATGTGCTCGGCAGACTTCAAGCGAAAGCCGACGTGGGTGTAGACCACGACCTACCTAAACACTCAAGTCTCTAGTCCAGGTTTATCGCCTATTCGGGTTCCATCCATGAGGAGATCCGGCCGGAGTTTCGCTCACAGCCCCAAACGATGTGAACAGGGTTCCGTGACACCAAACGGGCGCCCGGTATACCCGACCACGTGCCTACCGCATCACAGCCCACCCCTACGGTCAGCGCTGTCCACGGCCTCCAGCATACTACAAACACCAGAAACTACTTGCAACTCCTGGACAGAGGACAAGGGTGAATAAGAAGTCGAGCGGGGTCATATTTCAGGGCCCAATGTATGGTAGTAGCTGAATCATGGATCACAAACACAGAACTCAGTTCCTGAGGACGGCTTCAATGAGACAACCCACCATGTACTCCTACATGGCCTCTCACCGACACCTTTTACCAAATCGTGTTCACACACTTAGCTCACACACAGTAGGACATGTTCACCCGCCTCTGATTCATCCCCGATGAATCAGACCTGACTCAACTCTAAGCAGTAGCAGGCATGACAAACAAGCATGAATGAGTAGGCACATCAGGGCTCAAACAACTCCTACTCATGCTAGTGGGTTTCATCTATTTACTGTGGCAATGACAGGTCATGCAAAGGATAAGGGGTTCAGCTACCGCAGCAAGTAACAAATATGTCGTTGTTGTCCTAATGCAGTAAAAGAGAGCAGGAGCGAGAGAGTGGGATTTTATCGGAATGAACAAGGGGGTTTTGCTTGCCTGGCACTTCTGAAGATAACATTGAGTCTTCATCAGTGTCAACGATCACATCATCGGTATCACGTCTATCGAGAGGGGACAAATACCGGCAACACAGAAAGGAACACAATCAATGCAATGCACAATATGATGCATGCTCATGACATGGCAATATGAATGTGTTTTGGGCTAATGCAACTAGCAACAGATTAAATGAAGTTGGTTTGAATACAAGATTCAAATTCAAACTCCATATGTGATTATTCAAATGCCATTTAATTGATTTGTGCTAAACAGCAGCTATAAGTTGTTCTAACATGCATGAAAATGGTACAGATGGATTCCTTGAATTTTTCTGATAATTTTTCATATATAAATTATTTAATTTGGAGTTACGGTTGAATTTCTATGATTTTTAGAAGTTTATACAATTTTCTGGAATTTTCTGATTTATTTTAAATCCAGAAAATCATTTAATGCGTCAGCATGACATCACCTTGACGTCATCAGGTCAACAGGGCAGGTTCAGGTCAAACCTGACCAGTGGGGTCCATTGGTCAGTGACACAACTAATTAACCAAGTTAATTAGCCTTAAGTTAATTCTAACTAAACTGTTTGTGGGGCCGGGGCCCACTGGTCAGCGACTAATCAGCTAACTAACCTAGGTTAATTGGTGTTAAACTAATACTAACTAAAATGTCAGGGGGAGGTGGCCCACACGTCAGTGACACACGGGGAAGGTCAAACCTGGGTCAACTCGCCGGAGTTGACCCGCGGCTCGTCGCCGGCGGAGCCAGAGACGGCGGAGGGGTGCGGTTTCCCTCCTCCGGCGACCAAATGGCCGGCGGAGGGCGTCTACGTGACGCAGGCACTCGTCCGCGTCGAGTAGTGGCAGCGGCTGGGCCTAAGATGGCCGGAGTCGTCACCGGCATCGACCGTGGCGGTCGCCGGAGCTCGGGCGAGCTCGGGGTCGACGCTACGGTGGCCGGGGAGGCTCGTGCAAGGCACCTACGTGCTCTAGGCAGCGCGGGGAGGAAGCTGAGCACGACAGCCGGGCCACTAGGTGGCCGGAGGCACGTCGGCGGCGATCACAGGCGGCGGCGGGTTTCGGTCATCAAGGGGGCGACGGCTACGGCAATCAAACGAAGAGGGAAAGAGGGGGAAACGGTGGCGGAGCTCACAGGGGTTGCGACGGTGGCCTCGGGGAGCTCGGGGAGGCGTCGGAGGCGGCGAATCGACAGCGGCGGTCCTCGGTGGCCGAGGAGGGGGAAAACGTCGGGACGGCGCTTCGGGGCTTCTCCGGTCGCGTGAGCCAACGGGGAGGTCGAGGGAGGCACTGCGGAGCTCAGGAGCGCGTCGGGGAGGAGAAGGGGTGGCGGTGGCCGCGAGGAAGCTTGTCGGTGGCGGCGGCTCCGTTCGGTCCGGGCGAGAGAGAGGGAACAGAGGAGAGATGGGGACGAGTGAGTGAGCGGGAGGGTTCCAGGGGTCGAGGCGGCGCCGAGGAGAAGGCGCGAGGCGTCGTGGTGGCCTCAGGCGAAGCAGACGAGCAGGGTGGTGGCGTGGCGAGCTCGGGCGCGTGCGCCGAGTCCCTCCTCTGCCGATTGGCGCGAGGAGGAAGGCGACAGGGAGGAGGAGGTGGGCTGGGCCGCACAGTGCTGGACCAGCACAGGAGCTGGGCCGGCTCTGGTGGGCTGCACGGGTAAGGCCAGGTAGGCTTTCTGCTCTGTTTTATTTAATTATGTTCTGTTTTTTTTTATTTAATTCTTTTGCCACTGTTTTGAATTAAAAATAATTCAAACAATGCCAAAAACTCCTCTGAATATTTTATATTGCTAGATGGATTTTTCCAAAAGCTTATAAAATATTTCAGGGGTATTTGAAATTATATTCTAATTATATGAATATAATTCAAATTCAAATAGCTAATGAATTAAATCCAAAGTCCCAAAAATAATTCCTTAAAAATGTTCAATATTTTGGTTGGGACCAGAACCCTTACCAAAAATTATCAAACATTTAAGAAGAGCATTTTGGAGCAATGAATGAGATTTCTAGGGTTTTTGCCCCTCTTTTATTTAAGTTTTTGAGGCTTCCAAAATTCCTCAGTTCAAGTTTCAGAAATATAGACATGATGCACACATGGAAGCAAGCACAGAACAGGCCAGAGCTAGGGATGTGACAGCCTCGCTTTGGAAAGGTGCATGCATGCAACCACCTCATTGGTTGCATTGAATTCCATTGTTTTTTATGCCATGGCCAGGGAATTAATACACTGCATGTGTGATTTTTCATTGCTGCATGCACGTGAGAGAGTGCATTGTCAGTGAAATGAAATAATTAATGTGAGAAAATTACTATGTGTCTTGGTCCAAGAGAAGTTGTCTTTAGGCCTAACTAGTAAATATGCACGTGCAACACACGTCTTGATCAAAGCAGGCTATGAAATTAGTGGGAGTATTGAATTTGGAATTCATATTGAGATTAACTAACTTCCTTGTAAGAAAGCTATCCTGCGTGAAATGAAGCTTACTGTATACTACTACCTCCGTCAGAAATATATTAGTGAAATATATTAGTACAGAGGAAGTTCTGTTTACAACAACACATGAAAAATACTGATAAAACCATGTAATAGCAGCATCTGTGATGACCATATATAGATTTGAATAATAAAAATGAATGACAAAAGTGTCTTCATGAAGTAAAACAATCTTGGCACATAGTGTTGACCTTGTTTTACAGGAGTTCTGCGGATCATCTTCCTGATTAGGAACATTTGGCTTCAGACCTTCAACTCTTCACCCCAAATCATTTTCTTTAGTTCGAAACCGATGAGAACTTCAGTTACAAGGATAGAATAAAGTGATGGCGGGACTCGACAAATGTATCATGCAGTGAATTATTCATAGTATGCTCCAAACAGATCATGCAAGTTAAATTAATTAATTAAACCAACATGATGCAAGGAAACATCATCCTTAAATTGGGCCTGATCTAAACAAACACTTGATAAAGGAAAGCTTAAAATCATGCAGAAAGCTAATTAGCATGATGCGCAACTATTCCGAATCTGAGATGAACAGAAGCACAAGATCTCTGCCCAAAACCGTCTCGCATATGCGTCGCAATGTCCCGTTCTCCTTAGTGAACCCAGCTGCACGTGCTTCCTCAAAAGATTTAGAACCTTTCCCGAGTCTAATCTGAAACCTTAACGATGATGTCAGACATGGCTTCAACCAAAGAATCTCTCAGGTTCTGGGCCTGCGGTGGACCTTGAAAAAGCACCTCGAAATATTTCATGAGCCACCGCACAGACTTAAGAGACTTGAACCCAAGTAGCAGAACATAAAAAATATGTGTTAAATCCATCTCTCAATTTGAAAACACTGACTGATGTGTATATTCAAGTAGTGTTTTGAGTAGATAGACATGTAAATCTCAAGAGTTAGGAAAGAACCTGTGCAGCAAGGGGAGCAAAGTGTAGCTGGGACTGAACCCTGGAGCCCCATCCGATGACTCTGATCTGCTTGACGCCCTTGAATGCCTTGGAGACCAGCGTGGAGACGGGAAGAGGTTCCGCCCGCCCCTCACGATGTACTGCAGCTGTAGGGAACAACACACAAATAACAAATTGTCAAAACCCAATCCCAGGGAGGTATAAAGATAGGAATGGAGTGGCAGTGGTGGTGCATACCTCCTTGTGTCCGGCGAATACCGTTGAAGACAACAGTAAAAATGCAGACAACCTTGCTTGATCAAGAACATCGTACTTCAAACCGATTAATCATCAACTAAACCGTTCCACAAGCTCCTGACCTGAATGGTTATGGATAAACGTCATGAAAAGAATATTCAACAAAGATAAATAAAATAATTATTGTGCATGCTAATTCTGCACAATTGTTTTTGGTAAAGAGAAGGATTTAACTTGTGCACATTCCAAATTCAAAATTTGCAAATTTTTAGAGCATATAGGGACCAAGAAACTCGCTAACTACAAACCTGAGATTTTCTGGGAGTTGCAGGGTCAACCCTCATGGGCCTAGTTGAGTAATACACTGTGTTCATCAACTACTTATTCAGCTGCAGCATGACTGTAGAACTCTACAAATCCATATCCTTCTATTTGTGTGGTTTGCTTATTACAAACAAACTTGACGGCGACAACCTACCTCATATTCATACATATTAATAAAAATTGTGCTTGGATAATATAAGAATTATAAATTTCATAAGAAGACACATTGCAATGCAGTCAGCACACATTTATACTCCTCAACTGACTGGACAGTTCAAAATTTCTATTGTCAAGAAAATTTTCGTTGCAACAACTACAGAATGCAACCAAGAATTTACAAGACGTGCTAGGAAATCAATGATTAGCAACCAGTATGCATGTTAACCATACAGACTCATACTTATCAAAAAAAAAACATACAGAGTCATCTCATGTGTAATGAAGCTTCAGAGGTTGTCTAGAAAGAAAAAATAATAGTTTTAGACCTCAAACATAAATAGTGAATACTCAAGTTGGCTAAGATATAGATAATGTATTTCTGTGAGAAGCTAAGATATAAATACACCAATGAGAAAGCTGAGAGGCACGCTCATCCTTCATTCGATCGTATGTCGATCACGTGTGCTTCATGTGATGTGATTTTCTTTCTTTATACCGACTGAAGGAGCAGAGGTGGTTTAATACCAGCCATTCAATTATCCTTTTGGTGTATTTTGCTTCAAATCCGACCATGTTTACATTTTTTCTATATAAACTCAATCAAATTAATTATATAAGAAACTAAATTATTCAGTTGGCTAAGAAACTTATACCTACCATCATCCTAACTTGAAGTTCCACTGCTATATAACTATAATTTATAAAGGTGCTAAATTGTCTTACTGCTATATAATTATAAAGGTGCTAAATTGTCGTCATGGATGCAAAAATTTATGATGGTTTTTATGGACTTTAATTTTCAAACAATGGTTATTACTATTGTACAAAAGAATTGGTGCCTGAGATTTTGTTGATTCAATTAGGTTGTTCCTGGTGCAAAAGGCCTTGAAGTGAGAAAAGAAAGATGATGGCCCGATTCAATCAGGATTCACCGCTTATATGAAAAACGAAAGCCATAAAATTTGAGCTGCATCTAACATTACTAACGACAATATGGCAATCAAGTTATGCCGTAGTTAAAATCCTTGAGCTAGTAGAGAAAATACACATCCAAGATATGAATCAAGAAACTATACAACTAATGATAAAGATTACTTACTCAGAGACATGACCGCAAGAGTGGATAAGAACCCGGAGTACATTCTTCCAATCATGCAAATGACAACTTGAATTACATTTGGAAGTGAAAGAAAATAATTTTCATTTGTGGAGGCACAAAGGCACTTGCCATGAAATTGGTGTGTAGCTAAAACTTTACATTTGACAAAGAGCTAGAGAGCCCGCTTGTGAGAGAGTGTGTCATCAAATTGGTCATGATTAGTACAGGATGAACGTAGTTAATTTTAATGTTAGCTCGTTCTTCCAGTTTCAGTAAAACACAATTATGGAACATCAGAATACAATAAAAAGGAGGACACTCCAAGTGGTGATGCTGCCTCCAGCGAGAAATGAATACGAAACAAATATTTTAGGCCTTTTATCAAACACATGGCATGCACTTGATTGCAAAATCATACCTTAACAACCCCTGGGTATCAATGAAGCCTTGCCTCAGCCGACGGCAACGTAGGAGACCTCCATCCATACGTTTCCCCTGTCCATGCTACACCCCTACATCACCGTTGTCGCCTGCATAGGACCTGGTCAGTACCTGCGCCGTGCCGCCGATGTCACCAGCACCGACCATGATGCCCCGTCGGAAGTCATCCCCAGGCCGCAGTTTCTGCCTGCCGGAGGCGCAGCAAGGCGTTGTAGTGGACCGGGTTGCACAGAGGCGGCAACGCGGACAGAGGTGATGGAGGCCCATGCCCTGCGTGGATAGGGGAGCCTTGTGCGGACGTTGTAGCTTCGCCGGAAGCCGCCGGCGTAGGTGGCGGTGGCGGCGGCAGCGAGCAGTCGCGGGAGAGCGAGAGAGAGAGGTAGGGAGAGGACTGTAGGCGTAGAGATCGAATGCTTTTTCTGGAAAACGTATTGGCGGACAAAATATTAGCAGAGTACGGTGCGGGAGAAATTATTGCTAAGTGCACCCAAGGCATCAGATTAGATTTTTTTTCGAGAGTACGCCAATGGCGTACCATATTTTTATAGAAGGCAGAAGTTGTAATTACAAGAACTTGCGAGTGATATGAACATCAACACAAGTGAACCAAGACACCTACACCCACACCTAATCCAAAGCCTACTCTCTTACAAATCGGTCTAACACTCCTACACCTAGTCCGGCCTCCTTCCAGTCTTTGATCTCATTCATGATGTGGTTGTGTCGCTCATCCATGGTTTTTTGTTGATTTATCCGGTTGAAGACTCTCGCGTTTCTCTGTTTCCATAGAGACCAAGTCACTGCGATTACGAACGTGTCGAATCCTCTTCTTGTAGCCCGCGTGAAGTTTATTCTAGCTTGTAGCCACCAATCCAACAGGCTATCCTGCCCAAGCGGGTGAGTTACCTCCAAGTTCAACCCGATGATGCACTTGTGCCACACCTGTCCAGCGTATGAGCATTGTAAGTGTATGTGTTCCGCATTGTCCTTCTCTTGCAGGCACGTGAAACAGGCCGAGGGGTGATCTTGTAGTCCGTGTAGCGCTCGTCGATCGGAGGTCCAGATCCGATGCTGGACAGTGAGCCAAACATGGATTTTACATTTCAATGGCGCCCAACTCCTCCAGATACACGAGGCGTAAGGAACTCTCTCCAGCCCTTGGCAGAGCATGTTGTAAACTGACCGGGCCGAGTATTGTCCCGAAGCATCCGCCGGCCACGCAAATGTATCCAGGGAGCTATCATCTCGATGTGTCGTAGCGATGGCATGGCATAGGTTTAGGAATTGGATATGTCCTGTGAAGCTGAGTTCTCCCGCCACATCCTGGACCCAGCTGTTATCCTCCAAGGCTTGCTGAACCGTGCGCCGGTTTCATGTTCGTGTGTCCACGATATCATGGATCTGTGGTGCAATATCTACGATGGCCAAGCCATGCAGCCATCTATCTCTCCAAAATAGAGTTTTGGCTCCGTTTCCCACCGTTATGCTAATCAGACTGTCAAATACTTGTCGTGCTTCTCTGTCAACAACCATATGTAGATTCTGCCACGGCCTGTCAGGTTCTGTTCTCCAGAGCCATTCCCACCTAACTCGGAGTGCCAATGCTTGCAACTCCAGGTTCTTGACGCCGAGCCCTCCAAAGCACACAGGCCTACAGATTGTATCCCAAGCGACTAGGCAGTTTCATCCATTAACCTTCTCCTTCGCTGTCCAAAAGAATGCTCGCATCCATTTATCCAGCTCGTCAAAAACCCACTTCGGAGCATCCATGACAATGAGATGGTGCACCGGCCTAGCTGCCATGACCGATTTCACCAGGACGAGCCGGCCCGGCCTTTGAATTAGCCCCCTCTGCCAGGCCGGTACAAGCTTCTTGGCCTTGTCCAAAATCGGCTGCCATTCCCCACGTGTTAGTTGCCGAATTGCAAGCTGTAGCCCGAGGTACTTACATGGGAATTCAGCAATGTTACATTGCAGCAACACCTCAACACGGGACTGGTCCTACTCAGAGCCACGGATAAGGATGACCGACGACTTGCTGTAATTCACGGACAGTCCCGAGGCTCTTCCAAACGCCTGAAGTGCGCTCCTGACAAAGTTCAGATCCCCTTTAGTGGGCCTAATGAAGAGAGCAACATCATCCACAAATATGGAGACTCTTTGCATTGGTGTGATTCCCCGAAATGAGCTTAAAA
Organism: Triticum dicoccoides; assembly: GCF_002162155.2. Lineage (NCBI taxonomy): Eukaryota > Viridiplantae > Streptophyta > Magnoliopsida > Poales > Poaceae > Triticum > Triticum dicoccoides. Next base: position 308,463,358 of record NC_041391.1, read on the forward strand.
CTCCCTCTTCTGCACCCTTCCTGAAGATTTGTGTAAGAACGTCCATGGCAATCACAAACAGTAGGGGTGAGACTGGGTCTCCCTGCCTGAGCCCGCAAGCATGAATCACACTTTTACCAGGTACACCATTGACCACCACCTTCGTAGATGACGTTCTAAGGAGGATCGAGATCCACCCAATCCACTTGGTGCCGAACCCTTTTTGTCTCAGGACCTCGAAGATGAAAGGCCAAGATAAGGAGTCGAACGCTCTCGAGATGTCGAGCTTGAGGAACACCCCTGTTTCTTTTCTTTCTTGGATCTTTCTCGCCACTTGCCTCACCAGCAAAAAATTATCGTGCAAGTTCCGCCCTTGTATGAAGGCCGATTGGTTTGCTGCCACCACCTCCTTCATCCTCTTTCTAGCCCGTAGAGCGAGCATCTTAGCAAACAGCTTAGCCGCACTATGAGTCAGGCTAATGGGGCGGAAGTCCCCAACTTCCTCCGCGTCCGGTTTCTTCGGAATGAGCACGATGTGCGCCCTGTTCAACTTACCAAATCCACGGCCGTCGCCAACATACAACTTCATCAAAACTGCCATAACATCCCGCTTGATGATGTGCCAGGCCCGCTGATAGAAAGCGCCATTAAAACCGTCTGGGCCCGGTGCTCGATCCGATGGTAATTCTCTGATGGTATTCCACACCTCCTCTTCCGTGAAAATGTCTTCTAGTTCTTACAGATCGCATCTCTCAATATTCAGGAAGTCTAGGTCTATGCTGTCGTCTCTAGCGCTATATGCTCCCAGCAGATCCTCATAAGCTTCCGTAAAGATCTGCCCCTTGCGCTCCTGCTCTGTGGCAATCTCCTCTCCTTTCTTGACCTTAAGGATAAAGTTTTTAGCACGTCGCCCATTGGCCACAATCTGGAAAAGTTTTGTATTGGCATCTCCCTCTTTCAACCATCTAATCCTGGATCTCTGATGCACGATCGTTCTTTCCAGAGACGCCAATCCCAGCACTGCCAACTTAAGCATACGTCTAAGCCACAGTTCCTCGGGAGATAGAGATCTGAACTCTTGGACTCTGTCGAGGCGAAGTATCGCATAGTTGGCCACTGTGATTTGCAATTTGATGTTACCAACTTTTCGCTGTCCCCATGCTTGCAAAAACATGGCCGTGTTCCTAAGAAGTGCATCCAGTCGTTTGAAAGGATACGTGATAGAGTCATCGCAGACCCAAGCCTGCTAAACCGCCTCCAAAAATCCATCAAGCTTAGTCCAAAAAATCTCAAACCGGAATGTCCTTTTAGGACAGAATTGTGCACTTGTGGACAGGTGCAAAGACGCATGATCTGACACATTTGTAGATAGAGCTTGCAACAAACTGTCAGAGAAATGCAGCTCCCAGAACAGACACCAAAACCCTATCAATTTTAGTCATCACCGGTGCATCTCTCTCATTGCTCCAAGTGAAATTGCGCCCATGCAGGTAAAACTCTTTCAGTTCATGCTCGTCCACAAATTCCCGAAACTTCCTCATCATCGTCCTATTGAGGTTAGCGTTATTCTTTTCTGAAGCACGTAGGATCATGTTGAAGTTACCAAGAACCATCCACGGTCCCTGGCAAGTAGCTCTCCTGCTCCTAAGCTCCTCCAGGAAATTTATTTTTAGCTCATTCCCTTGAGGGCCATACACCACCGTGATCCACCAAACCGCCCCATCTTTATTGTGCACCAGGCCCGTGAGCGAGTTGCCGTCAAGTGTTATGTTATCAATGTCCATCACCGTTTTGTCCCACGCCAATAGGATACCACCACGAGTTTCATGCGCCGGGAGATAAGCAAAGCCGTCAAGGGACGGACCAATACATTGCATAATTATGAAGGGATCAATTACATCTAGTTTCGTTTCTTGCAAACACACTAGGTTAACTTGCACCAAGGTCACAAACTCCCGGACTGCCTTCTTTTTGGCAAGGCTATTAAGGCCCCTCATATTCCAGCATAAAAAATGCGGGTTCAAATCCATAGACAGGATCAAACAGCCAGCACCAACTGCACGTCTAGTGCGCGATGACCGACAGTCCCTCCTTGCTGTGCAGCTCACTCCCAGTCGGCAACTCCTTCCCAAATAACGCGGCGATCACCCTGACATGCTGAGTACGCAGAGGGGAGTCAAAGAGCTGCTGCAACTCATCAACTATTGCCTCGTCCACCTCCAGATCTTGAGGCATCAACCCAAGCGCATGCATAAGGACGTTCTCAGCTGGAGTAGCTTTTCCTTGCTTGTTCTGTGGCGCTCGCTTTGTCACGCGCGTGGTGCGTCGCGGTGTAAATGGCTCCGCCTCTGGACGAAGGCCCGACGCTTGCACTTCCTTAAGAAGTGGTGGTGCTAGCTTCTTGACCAGGCTAGAACAAAACCATTTTAGTTTGTCAAAAGCAACCACCTCCTGTGGCCTCATACTCACCACATCTAGCCCTTGCACAGTTTGCATGTCGCCTCCCACGTCCGGGGTCTCCAGTGATCCTTGCACTGTTTGCATGTCGCCTTCCACGTCCGGTACCTCCAATGATCCTTGCACTGTTTGCATGTCGCCTTCCATGTCCGGTACCTCCAATGATCCTTGCACTGTTTGCATGTCGCCTCCCACGTCCGGGACCTCCAATGATCCTTGCACAGTTTGCCTGTCGCCTCCCACGTCCGGGGTCTCCAATGATCCTTGCACTTGTGTCACACGAGCATGAATGGGGTTCATCTGCATGCACGACTGCGCGGCCGCCCCCCAGCGTTGGCGGTGAATAGCCTGCCTCTTCCTCATGTGCGGGTACCACCACCAAATTCTCAGCTGCCTCCATGCAGGCCTCCACCGCATGATTTCCATCAGGGGGTCCACCCGCAATCAGCAGGGCGCACGCATCCAATGCCCCCTCCTTGGGCTCTGAGCCTGTCGCCGCCTGGGGTTCCATCTCCTGCTCGCCAGTAGGCTCACCAGTGCCGACAAAAGCGCTTTTCTCCACTACAACCACTCCTCCTTCCTCGGGATCTGATGTTATCTGTTGGGATAATCTGAGATTAGATCAATTTAGTCTGTTAGATCTAATTAGTTGGGATAATCTGATGGTTTAGTAGGGCTGGTGTACAGTGCGTGGGGTGACTTTAAAAAAGAAAATGTTTGCTTGTTTAATATGAGTATAAGTATATAAGTATATTAATAGTAGTATAGATAAACCCTGACGCCCCGATGCCCGACTACTCCCGTGTCGCCCGTGTGCTGCGACTGGGGGGAACCCTAGCGCCCCCTCGTCCTCGTCCTTCCTCTGACCTCTTCTCCTCGCCGCCGCCGGGGCGCGCCACCCGGCAAAGCCCGATCGGCGTCGGCGGCGGCGGGACCTCTTCTCCCATGACTTGCTGGATCTGGCGCGGGAAGATTGTGGCGGTGGTTGGCAGCGCGCTGGGTGCAGGGTGCGGCGGCGCGGGCTTGGGGGCGATGACAGTTTCCCATCGGTGTGCATGAGAGTCCGCTCGGGGCGCGCGTCGGCGGCCCTCGGCAAGCGGTGGCGGGCGCTGGGCTCTCGACGGCGCTCCAGTGTGTGCAGGCGGTGGTGGTGCCTGTGCGCGGTCGGCGGCTCCGTCTCTGACCCAGACGGCGCGGGGGATGGCGGCGGCCCGGCGTGGCCGGCGATTTGATGCGGTGGTGCCGGCGGTTCGCTGATCTGTCGGTGCTCCAGGGTTCTTCCTGGTGGTGCTGGTGGTGATGGCGGCCCGTGCACGAGAGTTGGATCCATTCGAACTGATCTGGGTGAAAACTTGCCTTCGGCGTCTACTAAGGCCGGTGGTGGCGGCGCTATCTGCGCCGTTCCCTTCTTGAAGGCATCGCCGTGGAGAAGTTCAAGGCAACTCTCTGCTACCTCTGGGGGAAACCCTAGATCGGATGATCGGATGACGGCGGCGCTCTGGTGTCGTTACTCCCTTCGGGGCGTCATTCTTAGAAGTACACAAGTGATCGAGGGACCATGAAACGGATTCTTTGGTGGAGCGGTGCTTCATCCTACACACTGATGGTGACGGATCTTGACGGCGTGGCGCAGTGCAGATTGGGAGTTCGCTGTGGGAGGATGGACTCGCGCAGGAGGACGACGCTGTCGGGCGTGGTGGTGGTGTCGATGGCAGAGAGACCTGACACGGTACATGCAACAGTACAACTCTGAAGATGGATTGTGGCAGGTGGCGGCGGCGGCCTCATACCCGACAGGCGTCCTGGTTGAGGAGTGCGCCGGACTAGTTGGTGACCCATACCCGGCAGCCGTCCTGGTTGGGACCTCAGGTCTTAGATGTTTAGGTTTGGCTATCTGCGCCCCTTCATCAATTGCATAGGTGTAGCGATAGTTGTTGCTTAGACGGTGATTTTAGTCTTGCTGTTGTATGGCTTTATAAAGTCTTATGAGAATAATTAATAAAGTGACCGAATGGATCGCCCAGATGCAGAGGCCGGGGGTCATCCTCCTTTTCTAAAAATAAGTATAGATAAACCCGAACAGAGGGAGTAGTTTGTTAGTCGGGAGTAGTTTGTTAGTCGGACGTGCTTTTGTTGGCTGGATAACCCCGAACGTGGCCTAACTTTTAGCTTCAACGGTTGCGGAATAAATTAGCACCATGTGGGTTAAAAAAGAGAAAGAAGATTTGCATATCCACACGTAGCTGGTATACAATTAATTGACTAAAAATTCATGAGCCCATATACTCACGGAACCAAGTTTCGAGCTCTGGGCCCGAGTCAAAAACAATCTCTCTAAACCCAGATCTCGAGGAGCATTTGTTGACATGGATTTTGGCCGAGATAAATAAATGTATAAACCACATAAAGTATAAATTCAAAACAGGAAAAATCCATTTTATAATGAAAAGAATACTTAAAAAAAATCAACAACTCAATCGACCGAGACATCGACGACTGGCAGCTCCAACTTTGTTGATGTACATTGTAAGAGAAAGTTGCAAGCCTCGCACCGACCTAGTCCATCGCAATCTCCGGAGAGCACCATCCGTTGCAACCGCCCTTATGGAGTCATTGTTGTTGCCGAGGCCCCGCCGCGCACAGCGTCGACTTCTCTGTCATAGCGAGAAACAATCATAGGCACACCCATTGACGCACTGGACCGTCGGGACTAGGAGGACTACCCGCTACCAACTCGGCACACCACCATCATCGCTGCTGCACAACACTAGCCAACCTTGACAACGTGCACGTCCACCCCGGGGAAAGCGCGAAGGGGAACTACTCTTCAAGACGACGACCCCAAGGGGGAAGCCACCCAGGAACGACGCCATCTCACGGCCCTGCAGCAGCAGTGCAAAAGGCTTTCACCCAAATATGAACCTCGAAGATGGACAACGTGAGAGTATACCACGACGACCCTGCAGGAAGGAAGAACGACGCCCACGGGCGTCGCGCCGTCGGTGTTGGCCACCAAAATATCACTACATATTAACAAAACGCATAGAGAATATAACTGATGACTAAAGAAAATTTGGCATCAATTAAATTGTTAGCCGGCACGAGCATGCGTTACTCCCTCCATTTTTATATACAAGGACACTATCAAAATTACAATTTGCAGATATACAAGACCACTAACACTAATCGATGCAAATATTAATGGTGTTTACCTCGTACACTACAAAAAAAGACACATCCATGACATTTTGGGCCGAACGAAATTTTTTCTGTCATACATATGACACTTCTATGACGATAATTGTGAAAAAACCCGGTATCATCATAGATGTGGTGGGCTCCTACTTCTATGAAAAAAATCATGACAGAAAATGGGCTTTTCGTCTTGGGCTGGCCAGAGACGCAGCTGCATGACATTCTTTGGGCCGTCCATGATGGAAAAAAACCGTGGTAGAAGCGAGGGGGAGGAAAATTTCGGGGAGTTGCCGGTTACGGTGGGAGGTCGGGGGCCGAGCGAGGCGTTGGGCTCTAACTGAACCCGTGCGAGGCATTGGGCTCTAACTGAACCCGAGCGATTGCACAGCAGGCTACGCGTTACTGAACCCGATGGAATGATTCCTTCGCTACTGCTGCTAACTGAAGCCGATCGATTGGATGAACAGTGAGCGTTGCGGGGGGTTTGGATGAACAGTGAGCGGTGGCGTTGCCTCTGGATGAACAGGGCCCCGTGGTGTGGAGTGCTGGATGAACAGTAGACGGTGGAGGGGTGGCCGTGGAGGGGTGGTTGAACAGGACTCCGTGATGTGGAGGGCTGGATGAACAGTAGACGATGGAGGGGTGCCCGTGGAGGGGTGGTTGAACAGTAGCCGGTGGAGTAGCGCGCGGTGGAGGCTGGATGAACAGGAGCCCGTGGAGGCTGGAGGAGGTCGACAGTAGCCCGTGGAGGCTGGAGGAGGTCGATGGTGGAGATGAACAGTATCCCGTGGTGTCCCGTTTTGCGGTACGCCACACCCCTCCCGATGAACAGGACCCCCGTTTCGACCGTAGCGCTCCAACACAAGTCCGTTTCGTCCGTTTTGCGGTACGCCACACCCCTCCCGATCAACAGGACCCCCGTTTCGACCGTAGGAGGTCCGTTTCGTCCGTTTTGCGGTACGCCACACCCCTT
>NC_041391.1:308470438-308472741 GCF_002162155.2 Triticum dicoccoides
AACAGGACCCCCGTTTCGACCATAGGAGGTCTGTTTCCTCCGTTTTGTGGTACGCCACACCCCTCCCGATCAATAGGACCCCCGTTTCAACCATAGGAGGTCTGTTTCCTCTGTTTTGCGGTACGCCACACCCTCCTGATCAACAGGACCCCATTCCGAACGAAGGAGGTCCGTTTCCTCCGTTGTGCGGTACGCCAGGCCTCGTTTCCATCGCCTGTTCCATCCAAGCCGGTTGGCTCCCACGCGTTCCATTGCCTCCCGATGAACACGACGCATTCCATTGCCTCCCCATGAACACGACGCATTCCGTTGCCTCCCCATGAACACGACGACGACACTGTTTCTCCGTTCCGACCCAGCCATGTACACAAGCCCTGGCCGTACGTATGCGCGAGTAGGCGTTCGAGACCCTGCCCGTATGTCGTACGTGGTCGTATTTTCTTTCTTGCACCCTCGCCGCTGTACGTACGTATACAAGCTACGTGCGCGCCTTTACTACGACACGTGCGTGCCTCTACAACGACCAGTATGTACGTACACGTTCACGATCAGAATGACAACACTACGTACGCTTCGACCAGGTGGGTCCCGACTGTCAGGCACTTCCTTGCCTACGAAAATGTAGCTGGTGGGTCCCAGCAGTCAGGGGGGCGAATCGTTTTTTTTTGCCCGGACGCACTTCCTTGCGTGCGAAGATGTATCTGGTGGATCCCAGCAGTCAGAGGGGCGAATCGTTTTTTTGCCTGGATGCACTTCCTTGCGTGCGAAGGTGTCGCTGGTGGGTCCCAGCGGTTAGGGGGGCGAATCGTTTTGTTTTTTTGCCCGGACACACTTCCTTGCGTGTGAAGATGTAGCTGGTGGGTCCCAGCAGTCAGGGGGAAACATTTTTTTTCACGAAATAGAGTGGCCCGTTCGGTGGATCCCAGCTGTCAGGTGGAGGAATCATTATTTTTCGCATAATAAGGAGGCACTTCCTTGCTGCGGCCGTGGACCTAGCTGTCAGCCTCTCCATGTACAGTCCATGTCCGATGGAAGTCGTTCCTTGACCATGTTGACCACGCCGCGCCGAGAGCACCAGGGCGGTGGACAACGACGAGGCCTAAGAAGGGGACGACAGGGAGCCGGGGAAGATGCGATAGTGGAAGCCCGCGCAGAGAGGAGTACGAGGGTTCACTGGTTCGGCTGCGGTGTGAGGCTGCTGTCGTCGTAGGGCCTGGCCAGCGGTGGGAATAGTAGGGGCGTTGAGGCCTCCGCGGCAGCACAGCCGGCCACGGGAGGCAGGAGCACGCGGCACGACCGGCACTACTTTGGGCGGCTGGAGCAAGAAGACCAGAGGTTGAAGAAGCACTACAGCCGTTGGATGGACATCATATGGTCACTGGAGCAAGAATCGTTCATATTTACTAAAGTTGACAAAGGCCCCAGTCCCAGTCAACTTAGTAGGCCCACAAGTCAGCCTCCCACCATGGTGGGTCCCAGCTAGCAAGGGGAGTATTTATTTTTTTATGCGTAATAAGGAGGCACTTCTGGTGGGTCCAAGCTGACAGCGCGGGGAACGTTTTTTTCGCGAAATACGTTGGCCCGTCCGGTGGGTCCCAGTAGTCAGGGGGGAAACATTTTTTTCATGAAATAAGGTGGCCCGTCTGGTGGGTCCCTGCTGTTAGGTGGAGGAATAATTATTTTGCGCGTAATAAGGAGGCACTTCCTTGCGGCCGCTTGGACCCAACTGTCAGCCTCTCCATGTACAGTACTCTTCCGATGGAAGGCCACGGCGCGCCGAGAGCACCAGGGCGGTGGTCTGGACGACGGCGAGGCCTAGGAAGGGGACGACACGGAGCCGGGGAAGACGCAGCAGCGGTAGCCCGCACGGAGAGGAGTACGAGGGTTCACTGGTTCGGCTGCGGCGTGAGGCTGCCGTCACCGCAGAATAACAGGGGGTGTGGGTGAGTAGAGGGATACCCTGGGCCAACGATGGGAGTATTAGGGGGTGGTGAGGCCTCCGCGGCATCACAGCCGGCCACGAGAGGCAGGAGCACGCGGCACGACCGGTGCTGCTTTGGGCGGCTGGAGCAAGAAGACCATAGGTTGAAGAAGCACTATGGCCGTTGGATGGACATCGTACGGTCACTGGAACTAGAATCATTCATATTGACAAAGTTGACAAAGCCCTCCGTCCCCGTCAACTTAGTTGGCCCACAAGTCATCCTCCCACTATGGTGGGTCCCATCTAGCAGGGTGGGTATTCATTTTTTTTGTGTAATAAGGAGGCACTTCCTTGCGTGTGAAGATATAGCTAGTGGGTC
>NC_041391.1:308473000-308480125 GCF_002162155.2 Triticum dicoccoides
CAGGTGGAGGAATCATTATTTTGCGCGTATAGTCCACGGCCGATGGATGTCGTTCGTTGACCATGTTGACCAGGCCGCGCCGAGAGCACCATGGCGGTGGATGACGGCGAGGCCTAGGAAGGGAACGACACGGAGCCGGGGAAGACTCGGCAATGGTTGCCCACGCGGTGGGGAGTACGAGGGGTTTACTGGTCCGGCTGCCGTCGTTGGAAAATAACATGAGGTGTGGGTGAGTAGAGGAATGGCCTGGCCAACAATGAAGTAGGGTGGGGCGGTGCGGCCTGTGCGGCAGCACAGCCGGCCACGGGAGGCGGGAGGAGGCAGTCCCACCGGAGCTGGTTTGGGCGGCTGGAGCAAGAAGATCAGATATTGAAGAAGCATCACGGCCGTTCGATTAACATCCAACGGTCACTGCTGCTAGAATCGTTTGTGGACTAAGTTGACAAAGCCAAAGTACACGTCAACCTAGTAGACCCACAAGTCAGCCTCCAAATCTGTCCCAAACAGCATACAGCCCGAAATTTCGAGCCAGATTCAAATTAATTTTAAATCTAAATATACCTTAATTTAAATTCGATGAAATTTTATCTGCACAAAACAATGAAATTTAAAATATCAAAATCCAAAAGAAAACAGATTTGGGAACTAATTGCCTGTTTGTTGTATTTTTTTCATTTTACAGCCCATTTATTATTACTTATAGCCCATTCTTTATTACTTATAGCCCATTTCTTATTATTTATAGCCCATTTTCTGGGCAAAATGCATTCATCCTCGTCTTGAAAGATTTCTGGCCCAGCAGGGTGTAGAAAAGCAAGTAGGCCTATGTTGGTTATTCTGCAAAAAACAAAATAGCTGGCTAGCCATTTTTTAGAAAGGAAAAAAACAAACTGGGCTGGTCATGTGCTAAACATATGAAATAAAAGCCCGTGCTAGACGGGCCACAGGTCCCGCACTACCTAGTTGATACCCTTCTCCGTCCCAAAAAAACAAGATTACTGCGCGCGCTGCTGGGTCCCTACTGTCATCCTCACCATGTACAGTCATCTCCTTATTCCTCTCGGTTGTTGACCATGTTGACAACACCGGAGGGTGGCGCCGTGGCGAGCGAACCAATGCGGAGGACAATGGTGAGGCCTCGGACGGGAACGAACAGGAGCCGGGGAAGATCACAGCCAGCCGTGGGAGGCGGGAGCAGGCGGTCCCGCCGGCGCTGGTTTGGCTTTGGCAGCTCGAGGAAGAAGAAACTGAAGAAATGCGACAGACGTTGAATGTCAATCGAACGGTCAAGGTTGGCACAATCGTTTTTTGACTAAGTGGACACCAAGTAGCATACTTTTTATATATAGGAAGAAAACTGCGAGGAAAATACGTTTGTGTGCCGTCCTCCTCCAGGGAACGTTCGCCACATAAGTGACTAGCACCCTTGGTTTTCAACCGAGAGGTCTTGAGTTTGAGTCCGACGAACTCTCAATTTTGTCGTCCTTCCTTCCTCGCAAAAAAAGGGAAAGAAAATCAAAGACTTGGGAAGGCGTACAAAACAAGCTAGTGTACTAGTAAAGAGACATTGCCGAGTTTTAGAAAAAAGAAAGACATGCTCCTATAGCTTGTTCGAATCCTATCTTCTCTGCTTACTCTGCCTAGTATCAGAAGCTCTGGCCGCAGCAACCATTTCCGCTGGTTGCTCGTCCACCTGCTCTTCAGCAGGCAACAACCAGATATGCGCCAAGTCGCCACCCGTACCATCGCCTGTGGGTCTCATCACACCCCCGCCGGCACGTGCACCGCAGCCGATTGCTCATCACAACCCGCTGCCGTTGGTGTGGTGCCACTGCTGCAAATCACGCAGAGTCATCCGTCGCGTCTCAACCACAATCCGCAACCCTAGCCGAGTCTTCTACAAATGCCCGAATCATGGGGTAATAATATGTTTAAGTGTTGTTCTGCTGCTTTCAGTTGCTGATTTTTTTAATAGTTTGGTTAATGATCTTCCAATTTGATTCGTGCAGAAAAGGGAAGATTCATGTGATTTGTATTTCTGGGAAGTTGCTGATGTGGGGGAATGCAACTATGCTGATTATTTGGTTAGCCGAGGAATCCCAATACCAGCAGGTTGGGGTGTTGGACAAGTAACTGAAGGAACGGCAGAAGAGGAAGATGCAGAGCAGAAGGTTAAAGATGTAGTTCCTCTGATCATGGCCAAGCAACAGCTGCTGAACGGCCTTGATAGCAATGAGGAGATGAAAGAGCTTGGGAAGATAATGGGCAAAATCGATGTGCTCTGTAGGATGATTGTCTCTTTATTTGTAGTGTATGTAGCACTCGTGATGTATTCAGTGGCTACGACATGAGCACTTTGTTGAAACTAGTAATGAATGAAACCTGTGTAGCAGGCTAGGCATAGTGTTGTGAACATCTAATGATTTCTACTAACGGAAATCAGGGGGTATCCCCTTTTGCTCATATAAATAAATAAATAGCAGAGGCCCTGTCGGGTCAGCTTTGTTCTCATTCGAAGACGTCGAGCAAATTGCAGTCCAACATCAAACTATGTCATCAAATTCAAGTTTCACAGCCAAATATGAGTACAACTAAACAACAATGTCATCATGTTTTAGTTGTCATACAATCACCAAACACAAATCAGCATACATAACAAGTGATGTTCTCACAGCAAAATACTAAACAACATGTTCATCAGGTTTCAGTTGTCATAGCAAACACAATTTCACATAGTAGATAAAAAAACGTCTTCTGAAGGCAAATACGAAAAAAGCAATGTAATCATCATTCGCAGCAGCAGCGTCAACATCTTCGCCAGGTGTATCTGTCTGAATCGTAATTCCCCACGATGTCATCTTCTTCTTCGTCCTCAACATCCTCGAACGTTGGCTTCTTCTTGATCAACTCTTGTATGTCCATAGCACGACAGGCAATCTTTTCGCCGGCGTCATTGACGTGATGGTTCTCAAAGATATTAGGAACATCTGTGTTATCTTGTACATCAGGAGCAGTGTAAGCATCATCTTGTTGTGCAACTTCATTAAATGAATTCCTCTGCTCAAACCTTTGCAATACTCTCCAGTCATCGCTACGTGCAAATGTGTATTCCAAGAAAAATATCTGTGTTGCTTGATTTGCCAAAATAAAAGCCTCGTTGGTCTGGTACACCGCCTTGACATTGACGGATTTGAAATAATCATCAGCTCTGGGTTTTGCAATCCTGGAAAACAGGTTATACCAATGACAGCACAACAGAACTACACACCGATGATCCTCGAAACTGGAGATATACTGCAACTGAACAATGTCTGTTATGTTAGCATACATTTCAGTTGTCTCTTTGTCATACATATCCGTGCTCATGATGGCACTGTTTTGTGTCTTCCTGCCTTCGTCTCGTGCAAGGGTGTTGTAGCGCACATCTCCAACAACGCAAGATTCATAATTTCTTACCCGAGTATCAGGAGTAAAGGGCATCATCAACTGCCTGCCCATCCTCCCGCATCTTCTTAACCTATGGTTAGAAAATAGACAAGCTGATCATCTTATGTACTCAATATATTAAAAAACTGACAGTGCACTTCAAAAGCTTACATGGTTCTTGAACCATTTTGCAAATCCTGCCATAACCAGTTTGTTAATGTTTCTTGGATTTTGCGGCAGTAACTCCCCTTTGTAGATGCTGCACAACATAGTGATCGCGTCAAACATCTAAATATATAAGAATGTGCTGCAAGTTTAGTAGATTATGATGTATAAGCTGCAGTACTTCACTTACTTGATATAAGGTAGTACCTCAGGACAGTTATTCAACACATACCAAACCATTTTGTCCAAATCTTTAGGTTTGTCCTCTTGTCGACTCTTCCCTGTAACTCAAACAAAATAATCAAAAACATTGAGCCTGGGATTGTCTTCACCCACCTCTTTGCTAAGCTGATCAGCTGTTTCAATGTATTTTGAGCAGAATGTCAACACTTCTGTAGAAATGTAGGCCTCTGCAATGGAACCCTCGGGTCTAGCTCTGTTCCTAACATAGCCCTTGAAAGTGCCTAGCCGCCTTTCAATAGGGTACATCCAGCCATACTGTACTGGACCTCTAAGTAGTGCCTCATCAGGTAGATGAACAGCCAAATGCACCATCACATCAAAGAAGGCTGGAGGATATATCTTCTCAAGGTCGCATATGATAGTTGGTATCTTGTCTCTAAGACGCTCCAAAGCATCTATCCTGATATTTCTACTGCAGAGTTCCCTGAAGAATTGTCCCAACTCTACAACTGCTCTGTATAAGTCAGGGCGACCCAATCCTCTTAGGATAATAGGTAAAACCCTTTGAAGTAGGACGTGGCAGTCATGAGTTTTCAACCCTTGTACCTTGTTTCCATCTGCACTGACTCTCCTTTTAGGGTTGGAAGCAAATCCATGTGGGAATCTCACACGTGATAGGACCTCGCAGAATTCTTTTATTTTTACCTTGTCTAAGACGTACACAGCTGGTGCCATATCCCGTGGTTTACCTTCATCTTGCACCTGCAAATCCTTTCTGATACCCAGGTGTGTCAAATCAACCCTAGATTTTAAGGTATCTTTCATCTTGCCTTCAATGTTAAGAAGTGTGCCGATAATGCTGTCACATATATTTTTCTCGATGTGCATCACATCAAGATTATGCCGCAGATCCAAATCTTTCCAATACTCCAAGTCCCACAAAGTGGACCTGCGTGTAAAAAATAATCTCTTTTCTACCGTGCCATGCTTCCGTTTCCCGCTACCATTACCAGGATGGTTTCCTGGTGTAATATGCCTGACCTTCTCTAATTCCACTTGCAACTCATCGGCGGTGAGCCTCTTTGGCGCATCACGGTTTTCATGCTTTGCATTGAACACATGTCTTCGGTATTTTCTAGGATGCGGCTTGTCCTTGGCAAGGAAACGGCGGTGTCCAATGTAATAGATATTGCTAAGTATTGCGTATGACAGCGGATTCCTGTCACAGCGAACACATGCATTGTAACCATGTGTCATTCTCCCTGACATAGTGCCCAAAGCCGGATAATCATGGATGCACCAAATTACAACAGCACGCAGAAAGAAATCAGCTGGTGGGCTGCTATATAGGTCTCGAGTGAGAAGACCCTTCCATAGCTGTCGAAGTTCCTCCACAAGAGGCTCCATGAACAAATCAAAATCCTTTCCAGGACTTTTTGGACCTGGGATGAGCAAGGCCATCATGTAGTCTGATTCTTTGGTGCAGACATTTGGAGGCATGTTGTAAGGGATAACAAGCACTGGCCACATGCTATATGTGGCGCTCTGGTGGCCAAATGGGTTAAATCCATCTGAAGCTAAGCCAAGTCTAATGTTTCTCGGGTCAGCAGCAAACTCTTTGTGTTTATCATTGAAGCTTTTCCACTCACTACCATGAGATGGATGGCTCATTACATTCTGATCTCTGTACTCCTAGTTCCTAGAATGCCACAGTACATCCTCTCTTGTTTCAGCATCATGAAACAACCTCTGCAATCTTGGTGTAATTGGAAAGTGTCTCAGAACATTATGAGGAACCCTCTTCACAGCATCACCATCTTTCCATCTTGATGATTTGCATTTCGGGCATTCACGTAAGTTGGCATAATCCTTCCGGAACAGAACACAATTATTCTTACAAACATGGATCATATCATATCCAATTCCAACTGCACGAAGGAATTTCTTCATTTTACTGTAGGTGTGTGGTAGCTCAGACGCGTCTGGGAAAGATTTGCGGAAAGAAGCCAACATCGCATCGAATGATTTGTTGGTCATCCGCTCAGATGTCTTCACCTGAAGAAAGGTGACCATAGCTGAGAATACTGACAGCTTATTTCATGTGGTGACAGCAATGTTGCATTGTTCCAACATGCAGGCCCACCGTTTTTCTTCTGCAGGTGAAAGTTCACGGAATGCACGAGCATTTCGTAGCATTGTTTCAATGTTGGTCAAACTCACTGGCTCCGCCACCACCTCCTCCTCCTCCTCTTCCACCTGAGCATCAGGCAGATCAAGATGGTGATCTGCTGCTTCCACGTAGTCAATAACATTGACATTCACAACTTCACCATGATGAACCCACCTAGTATATGTGACCAACATCCCATACAAGTGTAGATGATTTTGCACAGTTGACTGGGGTCTTGTAACTGAATTCATCCAACTACTACACGGGCAGAGCACATCTGATTTCGGACCATCGTACTCAGCTCTGATAAAGTTCATGAAGTTTTCAACCCCCTCGACATATGCAGTGGAGAATCTTCGAGCAGAAGTTATCCAAGTCTTGTCCATCTATTAGACATACAAATTAGTTCTTCTACTAGATATTACAGGAAAAACATATGTGTTTTTTTATGAAGTCCAGAAAAAAATACCTAGGTCAGTGTCTAAAGCTATGGCAATATATTTGGACGAGCAGATCTAAGTAGCGAAATATATGTAAAGCTAATTCAACAAACAAATTTGTGTGCTAAATTATGGCAGGCTGTTTCAGCAGTCAATGAGGCCGAGCACACAGCCATCGAACTATCGAAGGCCATCGCAGCAACAAAGATCGAGTATAAAATGGTGTAGAGCTATTACACCTAACAGATTGGCTACTAGACCATGGCAATCTACGTAACAATATATATATGGCATGATATTTTAGCAACTAATCAGCCTTGGCATGCCATCTCAGCTAAGCAGATTGAGTGCAGAACAGGACAAGGAAGCTTCTTAAGCAGAGCATATTGACAATAATCTACTTCGGCAAACAGTGAGATTAACAACGTCTATCAGCTAACATTCAGTGCTACACCGACATGAACGGGGCCTCAGTCTAGAATGCGCGTACTGTGGGAGAAGCTGACCGCCGTGCGTCTCCACATGAACGTTGCTAGCGGTGGCGACGCTGACTGCCGTGCGCCTCCACAAGAACATAGCCAGAGGTGGCGGCGCGGCTAGAGGACGACAGTCTACGAGAGCGTACTATGGGAGCGAGAGGATCGCCGTGCGTCCCCTCGACAAACCGCGGCGCCGACGTATTGGCGCGGCGGGGAGGGCGGCTTTGGCGGAGCGAATGGAGTGGAGGGTGGACAGGGGGAG
>NC_041391.1:308480435-308497571 GCF_002162155.2 Triticum dicoccoides
GGGTTTGGGGAATATTTGGCCGAAGGGCGGTTGAATCGAATTTGGGGGGAATTTTTGTGTGTGTGGGGGGGGAGGATTTTCGCGCAGTGGGCGGGGGGAGTTTGGCGCATGGTCGGTTTCTCCTAGTGCAGTCCCACGTGTCAGTGAAGAGGCAAGCAGAAGCGCGTTCCGTTTGCCTGAGCCGTGTGCAGGACCGAACGTGTGTGGGGTGCAATGCGACCGCGACAGGAGTGCTGTGAGTGTACCGCCTTTTTTCCTTTTAAACTAGGTGCTTCGCCCCCTCAAAAAAATGTTGCTTCGCGCGATCCATCGATACTACTACTAGTAATCCAGTAATCCCGACTAAAACGGCACGGCCGGGTCTTTTCCCGTGCGATATACTGGGAGGTTGGCTTAGTTGGGGTTTTAGATTTGTCTCGGTTCAATAAAAAGTAGAGTTGGTGATGATGGTGTGCCTGTCATCCTGCAATATAGGCCGTCCGATCTATATCTAACGGATAGGAAGGAAACTATGACAATTTACCCGCACTCCTCTCCACATTTGCAGATAAGGCTTTCCCTCGTTCATCCTTTTCTCCCACAAGATCTTGATCTTCCGTGCAATGCACGGGCATCTTGCTAGTACTCCTACAATATGTATATTATTGTGAAAGTTCATATACACCGGCCGAGATTAATGCAAACACGGCAAATTTTCATTACATTTCGAACTTTTATAGGACAGAAAAATAAAAGAAACCCGACCCTAAACCTATTCTACGGCCGCGACCGACGTCCTCCATCTGCGATCTCTATGTACGGGGGCGGGGTTCAAGACCCGTGAAGTGAAGGTGCGGTCTCCGGCAAGGAAGAGTAGAACACGGGATACTGACCGGCCAGTTGGCACACCACGCCCTGCCGCCTCCCATGCCCTACTCATCCTCGGAGGAGTCCCCGACCTCGGCGGTGCCGGACGTTGGACGGCGGTAAGTAGGACGCGTGGCTGACGGTGCTCCCGTCATCGGCCGCCAGCGTGGCCACCGCTTGTGCGGTCGTGTCCGCGTCCGGCTACACCTCTATTGCGTCGCAAGAGGCGTCTTGAGCGAGGGCGCCGACCTCGAGCTTCATCGCCAAAGACAAGCTCTCTCGTAGAGTGTTTGCACTTGCAGTCATGGCGGATGTGGTGCAGGTAGGAGGACGATGCGCTATGGTGTGGAGGTTAGCTGGGCGTTGCCGCCTTAAGTAGCGCATGCCGATGAGGCCAAGCGTCCGGGTGCATCATTAAGTCACCGGAGTTGGTTCCTCGGGCACCGAGCCTCTTAATGACGACATACGAACAGATGGCATGAATGCGGGCAGCTGGCGCCGGCTGGGAACGCACCACGCGACGGCGCGAGGGATGAGGGCTTTGGTGTGCCAGGGTAGTCAGCTGCGGTCGTGGCAATGTTGGAGATGCCCTTTGCTCAAATGCGATCCCGGCATGTCATTGAAAAAGCAAGACGACCCGGTGTGGTCTCAGGTCCAGAGGATGCAGTTGGCCGCGCTACACCACTCCGCGGATGTGTCGTGGCGCCCCGTGCATCCTCGACGAGCCGGGTGTTGGGGTGTGTTTGGATTGCGGCCAAAGTGCACCTTACCGAAATTTTGGTCATGACCCAAAGATTGGTCTTTGTTTGGATGGTTGCCATTTTTTTGGCATGCCAATGAACTCTAGCCAACTCTAGTTCATTTTTCTTGCCAATGTCGGCCAAATCATGGGCAACCAATACCTCAACCAAAATTTTGGTCATGACCCAAAGATTGGTCTTTGTTTGGATGGTTGCCATTTCTTTGGCATGCCAATGAACTCTAGCCAACTCTAGTTCATTTTTCTTGCCAATGTCGGCCAAATCATGGGCAACCAATACCTCAACCAAAATTTTGGCTACCCAATGCTTTGATGGGGCAACCTTGGGCATAAACCAAACCAACTGTTGGTCGTGCCACAACACTAACGCCACCCTCAGCACACTGAAACCGACCATGTCTATCGATGATATGAGCGTGTCGCTCACGGCGGTCGCCGTGTCCAGAGGTGGTGCTGGAGCTGCGCCCCGTTGTTGGCCCCAACGACCCACATGAATGGTTGTCGGTGGCGAGGAGGTCGTGGGCCAGCTCCTCCATTGGACTAGTCTGCGCTACGTCGTTCCGGCGTGTGTGCCCCACATGTCGGTTTCCCTGTTTTCCCGGCCATATTCGAGCGTCAGTGCTCCGCGTTGCGCATTAGGCCTTTCACTATGTAGGCCAAGTGAGACAACTTATTGTTTATTTGAGCCGTTCAAGTGTAATCATGTGGCGTTTGCTTATTTCTCATTCCTCTCCAACCCTCTTCTCCATCGATCATGTCGCCCTCCAGTCGAGTCCATCCTCCCGCATGCCTCATTTGAACATTCCGCCGAGTATCATTTGCATGTACCCACCCTAGTCCTTTTTCAATAGATCTTCGGACCCCGAGATGTAATTGAGAGGGAATGAGTGGGGGCATGTGATACCTAAGGCGGATTCAAAATTTTGAACCGGTGATCATAGCATCCGCAAATCATATATAAAGGGTATTCAATGTTCGTTTCGTTTTTGAACGTACAATATACTCCCTCCTATCCTTTCTACTTTACATATAAGTTTCATGTGTAGTGAAAGTATCTCTACTATGATAAAAAAAGGTATCAACATTCAACAACGCCCAATCAATATTGTTAGATTCGTACGTACTCCTAGATTTGTACTCGAGATGGTTTCCAATTTGACTATTGACAAGATTAATAGTACTCCTTTCACATAGGTGAGTAAGTCATCTTAGGCTGTGCACCGTGACCAAGGAGGAGGGGAAAACGAGAGACATTAATGTTTATTTGCTAATTAATAGTATTGCATGCAATGAACTAACTACTGCATGTCATGTTTGATAGTCTCATGTCATTAAAAGCATGCACACCCTCATCTCTTATTGGTTGATATGTCAAGAAACAAGAAATGAGGTAGAAGTTAATGCACCGCGCCTACGTGTTTTGGGATTATTTGGTTTTTGTAAGATGACTTACACACCTAGACGGAGGGAGTACATGAGATGTATAATGTGAAAATTATATCATTGGAAACTCCTTTCACATACGAAATTGACCGTATGCTTTGTGTAAGTTGCATGTCATATATTATTACTCTAACATTTGGTGAAAGTTAGCCTTGAAAAACGCATTAGACCCTGTATGCTTTGTGTAAGTTGCATGCCACATATTATTACTCTAACATTTGTGTAAGTTGCATGTCATATATTATTACTCTAACATTTGGTCAAAGTAGTATAGTGGAAGTGGATCCTCTGACGTAGGTATCCCTGCCTTACCCTCCCTTTCGGTCACTTACTGGCGGACCCCATGCTTGCTAGGCCCCGCATGTTAGTTACTCAATGGGTTCGGCCACGTCAGGGGATCCTCATCGGTAGTATACTCTCTCTGTTTTTATTTACTCCACATAAAACAGAGGGAGTGGTGGTATAATAAATGACGCGGGCGGGGGAGGGGGAGGGACGTCGGTTTGCTCTCAACTGCGGTCCCACAAGCGAGCGAAAATGCAAGATGAAGAGCGTTCCATTCGGTGAGCGACATGGAGGGTCCAGCGTGCCGGGCTGCAACACGAACACGACAAGAGCGATGTACAGTCAAAACCGATTGACCGGTCGTCACCGGAACCACTATTCACACCAGAACCTTCGCTGCTCGGCCTATGCCAGCCACTGCCCTAAAACCACACCAAATCTCCAGCCCATTCCCCCACCTTTCGATCCCCTAGCCCGCATCAAGCGTCCCCTAGTTCACCGGAAAGCCATGGTGCGCCGCAAGATCACTTACTACAAGATGCTGACGCCGGAGCGCCGCGCAAAAATCGTGGCGGCGGTCGGCGCCACAAACCTCTGTTCCCAAGCTCGCTTTGCGGCGGGCCAATCCCCGAGTTCTCTGGAACCAAGCTACGAGGAGGAGGAAGCCGATCCAATGTTCACCGCGGAGGTCGCGGCGTAGAAGGCCCTCGATGGGTATGAGACAATGGACGTCGACTTCGTGCCGGCGTCCGAGTCCCCCGTGGTGTAGGCGGACCAGCGGTCCAACATGGCGATACTAAAGGAGGACCGGGAGGCAGAGGCTCAACTCGACACGGAGAGTGTGCATGCCGCTGCCATCGAGGCTCTCTTGCAGGTAGAACCGGATGTCATGGATGTGAACCGGGCGGCGGAGGCTCAACTTGAGGCGGAGCACGCAGATGCCACTGCCATCGAGGCCCTCCTGCAGGCGGAACCGGACGTCCTGGACATGAACTGGGCGGCAGAGGCTCGACTCGACGCAGAGCACGTGGATGCCGCTCTCATCAACGCCCTCCTACAGGCAGAACCGGAAGTCCTGGACTTGAACTGGGCGGCGGAGGCTCGACTCGACGCGGAGCGCGCGGATGCCGCTGCCATCGAGGCCCTCCTGCAGGCGGAACCGGACATCCTCGACTTGAACCGGGCTGTGCTCTCGTCCGTGCAGAGCGCCCGCACGCTCCACTTGAACGAGTAGCTGGTGGCCGAGGACAACCACGGTGCGGAGACACACGTCGGCAGCGACGACTGGTTCGCGCCGGCAGCCAAAGACGACGAGGCCGTCTCTTTCCGGGAGCAGTGATAGTTTTTCTTTATGTTGTTGTTTTTATGGATCTTTTGCTGTGTAAAAACATACTATTTGTTATGCAAGTTGCCTGACTTGGGTCAGTCTACCATTTCAGGCGGTTGGATGAATATCTTACGTCTCCTAACCCTTCTTTCCTTTTTCCTCACCTCTTCTTCTTCCCCAACAGACCACCGCACGGGCCGTACGGATACTCCCCAACATGCGATTGGATAAACATACTCTATGAATGAAAATTATGTGTTAGCGATAGGATGGCTGAGTTTGGTTTGTTCACATGCGACATCACGTGTCAGTGAGGGTGCATTTCCTTGGGTTTGCGGCGTGTAGGAGCGAATGTGTGAGGGTGCGGTGCGACCGCGGCGTGCAGGAGCGACCGTGTGATGGTGGCGGTGCGACCGTGACAGCCGTGCGCAAGTGTACGTCCTTCTCATTTTGAAAACTTTAGGCTAGCTTGGCAAAAATGTGTGGCGAAGTTTGGCAATGCAAGGCCTAGACCCAAACAGGATAAGTACGAACGTACTAGGAGTACTAGTGTTAAAAAAGAAAGGCGGGGTTTTCCTTCGCGGGATTTAATAGATACAAATCCTCGTTTCACGTGTCAATTAATGCGTATTTTTTTCTCGAAAGACCAAAGAGCTAACTGTTGGGGAACGTAGTAATTTCAAAAAAAATCCTACGCACACGCAAGATCATGGTGATGCATCGCAACGAGAGGGAAGAGTGTTGTACACGTACCCTCGTAGACCGTAAGCGGAAGCGTTATGACAACGCGGTTGATGTAGTCGTATGTCTTCACGATCCGACCGATCCAAGTACCGAACGTATGGCACCTCCGAGTTCAGCACACGTTCAGCTCGATGACGATCCCTGGACTCCGATCCAGCAGGGTGTCGGGGATGAGTTCCGTCAGCACGACGGCATGGTGATGATGATGATGTTCTACCGACGCAGGGCTTTGCCTAAACACCGCAACGATATGACCGAGGTGGAATATGGTGGAGGGGGGCACCGCACACGGCTAAGGAACGATCACGAAGATCAACTTGTGTGTCTATGGGGTGCCCCTGCCCCCGTATATAAAGGAGTGGAGGAGGGGGCGGGCCGGCCCTCTCTATGGCATGCCCTTGGGGAGTCCTACTCCCACCGGGAGTAGGATTCCCCCTTTCCTAGTAAAACTAGGAGCCCTTCCATGTAGTAGGAGTAGGAGAGAAGGAAAGGGAAGAGAGAAGGGAAGGAAGGAGGGGGCGCAGCCCCTCCCCCTAGTCCAATTCGAACTAGGCCTTGGGGGCGCGCGCGGCCTGCCCTAGGCAGCCCCTCTCTCTTTCCCGTATGGGCCAGTAAGGCCCAATACTTCTCCCGGCGAATTCCCGTAACTCTCCGGTACTCCAAAAAATACCCGAATCACTCACAACCTTTCCGAAGTCCGAATATAGTCGTCCAATATATCGATCTTTACGTCTCGACCATTTCGAGACTCCTCGTCATGTCCCCGGTCTCATCCGGGACTCCGAAATCCTTCGGTAGATCAAAACTCATAAACTCATAATAAAACTATCATCGAAACCTTAAGCCTGCGGACCCTATGGGTTCGAGAACTATGTAGACATGACCTAGAACTGTTTCCGGTCAATAACCAATAGCGGAACCTGGATGCTCATATTGGCTCCTACATATTCTACGAAGATCTTTATCGGTTAAACCGCATAACAACATACGTTGTTCCCTTTGTCATC
The DNA here is from genome assembly GCF_002162155.2 of Triticum dicoccoides. Classification (NCBI taxonomy): domain Eukaryota; kingdom Viridiplantae; phylum Streptophyta; class Magnoliopsida; order Poales; family Poaceae; genus Triticum; species Triticum dicoccoides. The sequence goes on from NC_041391.1 coordinate 308,486,848, forward strand.
GGTATGTTACTTGCCCGAGATTCGATCGTCGGTATCCAATACCTAGTTCAATCTCGTTACCGGCAAGTCTCTTTACTCGTTACGTAATGCATCATTCCGTAACTAACTCATTAGCTACATTGCTTGCACGACTTATAGTGATATGCATTACCGAGTGGGCCCAGAGATACCTCTCCGACAACCGGAGTGACAAATCCTAATCTCGAAATACGCCAACTCAACATGTACCTTCGGAGACACCTGTAGAGCTCCTTTATAATCACCCAGTTACGTTGTGATGTTTGGTACCACACAAAGTGTTCCCCCGTTAAACGGGAGTTGCATAATCTCATAGTCATAGGAACATGTATAAGTCATGAAGAAAGCAATAGCAACATACTACACGATCAAGTTCTAAGCTAACGGAATGGGTCAAGTCAATCACATCATTCTCCTAATGATGTGATCCCGTTAATCAAATGACAACTCATGTCTATGGTTAGGAAACTTAACCATCTTTTATTAACGAGCTAGTCAAGTAGAGGCATACTAGTGACACTATGTTTGTCTATGTATTCACACATGTATTATGTTTCCGGTTAATACAATTCTAGCATGAATAATAAACATTTATCATGATATAAGGAAATAAATAATAACTTTATTATTGCCTCTAGGGCATATTTCCTTCAGTCTCCCACTTGCACTAGAGTCAACAATCTAGTTCACATCGCCATGTGATTTAACACCAATATTCACATCTGTATGTGATTAATACCCATAGTTCACATCGTCATGTGATCAACACCCAAAGGGTTTTACTAGAGTCAATAATCTAGTTCACGTCGCTATATGATTAACACCCAAAGAGTACTAAGGTATGATCATGTTTTGCTTCTGAGAGAAGTTTAGTCCACGGGTCTGTCACATTCAGAGTCGTATGTATTTTGCAAATATTCTATGTCTACAATGCTCTACACGGAGCTACTCTAGCTAATTGCTCCCACTTTCAATATGTATCCAGATTGAGACTTAGAGTCATCTGGATCGGTGTAAAAGATTGTATCATTGTAACTTTTACGACGAGCTCCTTTATCACTTCCATTATCGAGAAATATTTTCTTAGTCCTCACTAAGGATATTCTTGACCGCTGTCCAGTGATCTACTCTTAGATCAAAATTGTACTCCCTTACCAAACTCAGAGCAAGGTATACAATAGGTTTGGTACACAGCATAGCATACTTTATAGAACCTATGATTGAGGCATAGGGAATGACTTTTCATTCTCTTTCTATTTTCTGCCATAGTCAGGTTTTGAGTCGTACACAACTTCACACCTTGCAACATAGGCAAGAACTCTTTCTTTGTCTGTTCCATTTTGAACTACTTCAAAAAAATTATCAAGGTATGTACTCATTGAAAAACTTATCAAGTGTCTTGATCTATCTATATAGATCTTGATGCTCAATGTGTAAGCAGCTTCACTGAGGTCTTTCTTTGAAAAACTCATTTTCAAACACTCCTTTATGCTTTCCAGAAAATTCTACATCATTTTCTATTAATAATATGTCATTCACATATACTTATCAGAAAGGCTGTAGTGCTCCCACTCACTTTCTTGTAAATACAGGCCTTTCCAAAAGTCTGTATAAAACCATATGCTTTGATCAACTCATCAAAATGTATATTCCAACTCCGAGATGCTTGCACCAGTCCATTGATGGATTGCTGGAGCTTGCACACTTTGTTAGCATCTTTAGGATTGACAAAACCTTCTGGTTGCATCATATACAACTTTTCTTTAATAAATCCATTAAGGAATGCAGTTTTTGACATCCATTTGCTAGATTTCATAAAATGTGGCAATTGCTAACATGATTCAGACATACTTAAGCATCGATACGAGTGAGAAAATCTCATCGTATTAAACACCTTGAACTTGTTGAAAACCTTTTGCAACAAGTCGAGCTTAGTAGATAGTAACACTACTATCAGTGTCCGTCTTCCTCTTGAAGATCCATTTGTTTAACATGGCTTGCTGATCATCGAGCAAGTCAATCAAAGTCCACACTTTGTTCTCATACATGGATCCTATCTCAAATTTCATGGCCTCCAGCCATTTCGCGGAATCTGGGCTCATCATCGCTTCCTCATAGTTCGTAGGTTTATCATGGTCTAGTAACATGACTTTCAGAACAGGATTGCCGTACCACTCTGGTGCAGACTGTACTCTGGAAGACTTACGAGGTTCTGTAGTAACTTGATTTGAAGTTTCATGATCATCATCATTAGGTTCCTCACTAATTGGTGTAGGAATCACTGGAACTGATTTCAGTGATGAACTATTTTCCAATTCGGGAGAAGGTACAATTACCTCATCAAGTTCTACTTTCCTCCCACTCACTTCTTTCGAGAGAAACTCCTTCTCTAGAAAGGATCCATTTTTAGCAATGAATATCTTGCCTTCGGATCTGTGATAGAAGGTGTACCCAACAGTTTTCTTTGGGTATTCTATGAAGACGCACTCCTCCGATTTGGGTTCGAGCTTATCAGGTTGAAAACCTTTTTCATATAAGCATCGCAACTCCAAACTTTAAGAAACGATAGCTTAGGTTTACTACTAAACCATAGTTCATACGTTGTCGTCTCAACGGATTTAGATGGTGCCCTATTAAACGTGAATGCAGCTGTCCCTAATGCATAACCCCAAAACGATAGTCGTAAACCGATAAGAGACATCATAGATTGCACCATATCTAGTAAAGTACGATTACGGCGTTCGGACATACCATTACATTGTGGTGTTCCAGGTGGCGTGAGTTGCAAAACTATTTCACATTGTTTCAAATGAAGACCAAACTCGTAACTCAATTATTCATCTCCACGATCAGATCGTAGAAACTTTATTTTTCTTGTTACGATGATTTTCCACTTCACTCTGAAATTCTTTGAACTTTTCAAATGTTTTAGACTTATGTTTCATCAAGTAGATATACCCATATCTGCTCAAATCATCTGTGAAGGTCAGAAAATAATGATACACGCCGCAAGCCTTAACACTCATCGGATCGCATACATCGGTATGTATTCTTTCCAATAAGTCAGTAGCTCGTTCCATTGTTCCGGGGAACAGAGTTTTAGTCATCTTGCCCAAAAGGCACGGTTCGCAAGCATCAAATGATTCATAACCAAGTGATTCTGAAAATCCATCTTTATGGAGTTTCTTCATGCGCTTTACACCTATATGACCCAAATGACAGTGCCACAAATAAGTTGTACTATCATTATTAACTTTGCATCTTTTGGCATCAATATTATGAATATGTGTATCACTACGATTGAGATCCAACAAACTATTTTCATTGGGTGTATGACCATTTGAAGGTTTTATTCATGTAAACAGAACAACAATTATTCTCTGACTTTAAATGAATAACCGTATTGCAATAAACATGATCAAATCATATTCATGCTCAACGCAAATGCCAAATAACATTTATTTAGGTTTAACCTAATCCCGAAAGTATAGGGAGTGTGCGATGATGATCATATCAATCTTGGAACTATCGTCACTTCCCCTTCAACTAGTCTCTGTTTATTCTGAACTCCTGTTTTGAGTTACTAATCTTAGCAACCGAACAAGTATCAAATACTCAGGGGCTACTATAAACACTAGTAAGGCACACATCAATAACCTGTATATCAAATATACCCTTGTTCACTTTGCCATCCTTCTTATCCACCAAATATCCAGGGCATTTCCGCTTCCAATGACCATTTCCTTTGCAGTGTAAGCACTTAGTTTCAGGCTTTGGTCTAGCTTTGGTGCTCTTCACGGGAGTGACAACTTGTTTGCCATTCTACTTGAAGTTTCCCTTTCTTTCCCTTTGTCCTTTTCTTGAAACTAGTGGTCTTGTCAATCATCAACACTTGATGCTCTTTCTTGATTTCTACCTTCGTTGATTTCAACATCATGAAGAGCTCGGGAATTGTTTTCGTCATCCCTTGCATACTGTAGTTCATCACGAAGTTCTAGTAACTTAGTGATGGTGACTAGAGAATTCTGTCAATCACTATCTTATCTGGAAGATTAACTCCCACTTGATTCAAGCGATTGAAGTACCTAGACAATCTGAGCACATGCTCACTAGTTGAGCGATTCTCCTCCATCTTTTAGCTATAGAATTTGTTGGAGACTTCATATCTCTCAACTCGGGTATTTGCTGGAAATATTAACTTCAACTCCTGGAACATCTCATATGGTCCATGACGTTCAAAACGTCTTTGAAGTCCCGATTCTAAGCCGTTTAAGCATGGTGCACTAAACTATCAAGTAGTCATCATTTTGAGCTAGCCAAATGTTCATAACTTCTGCATCTGCTCCTGCAATAGGTTTGTCACCTAGCGGTGCATCAAGGACATAATTCTTCTGTGCAGCAATGAGGATAAACGTCAGATCACAGATCCAATCCGCATCATTGCTACTAACATCTTTCAACACAGTTTTCTCTAGGAACATATCAAAATAAACATATGAAAGCAACAACACGAGCTATTGATCTACAGCATAATTTGCAAAATACTACCAGGACTAAGTTCATGATAAATTTAAGTTCAATTAATCATATTACTTAAGAACTCCCACTTAGACAGACATCTCTCTAGTCATCTAAGTGTTCACGTGATCCAAATGAACTAAACCATGTCCGATCATCACGTGAGATGGAGTAGTTTTCAATGGTGAACATCACTATGTTGATCATATCTACTATATGATTCACGCTCAACCTTTCGGTCTCCGTGTTCCGAGGCCATGTCTGTATATGCTAGGCTCGTCAAGTTTAACCTGAGTATTCCGCGTGTGCAACTGTTTTGCACCCATTGTATTTGAACGTAGAACCTATCACACCCGATCATCACGTGGTGTCTCAGCACGAAGAACTTTCGCAACGGTGCATACTCAGGGAGAACACTTCTTGATAATTTAGTGAGAGATCATCTTAAAATGCTACCGTCAATCAAAGCAAGATAAGATGCATAAAGGATAAACATCACATGCAATCAATATAAGTGATATGATATGGCCATCATCATCTTGTGCTTGTGATCTCCATCTCCGAAGCATCGTCGTGATCACCATCGTCACCAGCCCGACACCTTGATCTTCATCGTAGCCTCGTTCTTGTTACTCCATCTATTGCTTCTGCGACTATCGCTACCGCTTAGTGATAAAGTAAAGCAATTACAGGGTGTTTGCATTTCATACAATAAAGCGACAACCATATGGCTCCTGCCAGTTGCCGATAACTTCGGTTACAAAACATGATCATCTCATACAATAAAATATAGCATCACGTCTTGACCATATCACATCACAACATGCCCTGCAAAAACAAGTTAGACGTCCTCTACTTTGTTGTTGCAAATTTTACGTGGCTGCTACGGGCTGAGCAAGAACCGTTCTTACCTACGCATCAAAACCACAATGATAATTCGTCAAGTTAGTGTTGTTTTAACCTTCACAAGGACCGGGCGTAGCCACACTCGGTTCAACTAAAGTGAGAGAGACAGACACCCGCCAGTCACCTTTAAGCAACGAGTGCTCATAACGGTGAAACCAGTCTCACGTAAGCGTACGCGTAATGTCGGTCCGGGCCGCTTCATCTCACGATACCGCCGAACCAAAGTATGACATGCTGGTAAGCAGTATGACTTGTATTGCCCACAACTCACTTGTGTTCTACTCGTGCATATAACATCAACGCATAAAACCTAGGCTCGGATGCCACTGTTGGGGAACGCAGTAATTTCAAAAAAAATTCCTACGCACACGCAAGATCATGCTGATGCATCGCAACGAGAGGGGAGAGGGTTGTCCACGTACCCTCGTAGACCGTAAGCGGAAGCGTTATGACAACGCGGTTGATGTAGTCGTACGTCTTCACGATCCGACCGATCCAAGTACCGAACGTACGGCACCTCCGAGTTCAGCACACGTTCAGCTTGATGACGATCCCCGGACTCCGATCCAGCAGGGTGTCGGGGATGAGTTCCGTCAGCATGACGGCGTGGTGATGATGATGATGTTCTACCGATGCAGGGCTTCTCCTAAGCACCGCAACGATATGACCGAGGTGGAATATGGTGGAGGGGGGCACCGCACACGGCTAAGGAACGATCACGAAGATCAACTTGTGTGTCTATGGGGTGCCCCTGCCCCCGTATATAAAGGAGTGGAGGAGGGGGAGGGCCGGTCCTCTCTATGGCGCTCCCTAGGGGAGTCTTACTCCCACCGGGAGTAGGATTCCCCCTTTCCTAGTAGAACTAGGAGCCCTTCCATGTAGTAGGAGTAGGAGAGAAGGAAAGGGAAGAGAGAAGGGAAGGAAGGAGGGGGCGCAGCCCCTCCCCCTAGTCCAATTCGGACTAGGCCTTGGGGGGCGCGCGGCCTGCCCTAGAAAGCCCCTCTATCTTTCTCGTATGGCCCAATAAGGCCCAATACTTCTCCCGGCGAATTCCCGTAACTCTCCGGTACTCCGAAAAATACCCGAATCACTCGGAACCTTTCCGAAGTCCGAATATAGTCGTCCAATATATCGATCTTTACGTCTCGACCATTTAGAGACTCCTCATCATGTTCCCGATCTCATCCGGGACTCCGAACTTCTTCGGTACATCAAAACTCATAAACTCATAATAAAACTGTCATCGAAACCTTAAGCGTGCAGACCCTACGGGTTCGAGAACTATGTAGACATGACCTAGAACTATTTCCGGTAAATAACCAATAGCGGAACCTGGATGCTCATATTGGCTCCTACATATTCTACGAAGATCTTTATCGGTCAAACCGCATAACAACATACGTTGTTCCCTTTGTCATCGGTATGTTACTTGCCCGAGATTCATCGTCGGTATCCAATACCTAGTTCAATCTCGTTACCGGCAAGTCTCTTTACTCGTTACGTAATGCATCATTCTGTAACTAAGTCATTAGCTACATTGCTTGCAAGGCTTATAGTGATGTGCATTACCGAGTGGGCCCAGAGATACCTCTCCGATAATCGGAGTGACAAATCCTAATCTCGAAATACGCCAACTCAACATGTACCTTCAGAGACACCTGTAGAGCTCCTTTATAATCACCCACTTACGTTGTGACGTTTGGTAGCACATAAAGTGTTCCTCCGGTAAACGGGAGTTGCATAATCTCATAGTCATAGGAACATGTATAAGTCATGAAGAAAGCAATAGCAACATACTAAATGATCAAGTGCTAAGCTAACGGAATGGGTCAAGTCAATCACATCATTCTCCTAATGATGTGATCCCGTTAATCAGATGACAACTCATATCTATGGTTAGGAAACTTAACCATCTTTGATTAACGAGCTAGTCAAGTAGAGACATACTAGTGACACTATGTTTGTCTATGTATTCACACATGTATTATGTTTCCGGTTAATACAATTCTAGCATGAATAATAAACATTTATCATGATATAAGGAAATAAATAATAACTTTATTATTGCCTCTAGGGCATATTTCCTTCACTAACCATCTCACTCCTCATCGCTTGATTAATGTAGCGCCATGCAAACGAACATTCTCACTTCCACATGCATGCAGGGGATATTAATGTCCTTGGTTGCTAACCCCATCAATTTTGCCTCGATTAGTGTTAGTGGCCCTTCGCAAATTGTAATTTTGATATACTGGCCTTGTGTACAAAAAAATGGAGGTAGTAACTATATTTGAATTCCTTGCCCATTGCGGTGACATGGACGATTTTTTGTGTGGTTTGGCGAAGTGCGTTCAACGGAGAACACCGTTGAGGGAGACCATGGTAAGTCGTTCGCAAGTGCCGCCTGCAAGCCGAGACAACCACCTTATTTGCATCTAGGAAGTCCTTTACTAGTACTACTACTAGGAGTACTAGTGCGGTGAGATGGTTTCTCGAAGAAGACGATGGAGAAGCGGAGTCAGCGAAGAGTGAAATGATGGTTGCTTTGTCCGTGCTTTGTGATTTGACGCCTCACTGCTTTGTGATTTGTGATAGAAGGGATAGGGGAGTAGACTCTGTGCTCTATACTGTACTACATGCGTCCAAGCATGCGAGAAAGAGGAGAGATGTTGCATTTTTCTATTCCTTCAATCAATCAATCAGGGAGCTTCGGTTCCATCTTTTTGGCTTTGGCAACACCCTCCACAATGGTTCCCACGATGCCAAAAGCTATTTTCACATTTGGCTACACATTGTGGATGCCCTTAACCGTACCACTTGGTTTTGCTCCTGTGTGCTATCTATATAAATCTCAATTATATTGATCTAAAAAATTATAGAATCAAAGATTAGTAAAAAGGAGGTGATTTTGCCGCGCGGATGGCGGGTGAGGTTTCTTATTTCCGGAGGACGTTGTCCTGGCGGTTTGCTAACATGCGGTCCCACGTGTCAGTGCTTTACCAAGCTGATCCGCTTCCCACATGAGGCAGAACAACGGGAGAAGCAACACGTGGTTAAGTTGAAGAAGATGAGGGAGAAGCGGATTCAGCAACAAGTGAAATGATGGTTGCTTCGTCCCTCCAACTTCTTTTTTTAGCATTATTACTTCGTCCCTCCAACTTAACTGCGGGAAAGCTGCAGCTTTGTGATTTGACGCCTCATTGCTCATTACTACGCCAGCGCCATGACTGGGGTGCTTCACCCCAGCTGCTCTGCACTGTATTCCGGTATGGCACGTGGACCCGGTAGCTTGATGTGCCACATGTCAGCGAAAGGGACTAGAAGATTTATGAAAGCGAGTGCTCCACTCTTACGACGGAGGAGTAGATGACACGACGGCCTAGTGAACTATCACTTGTACTGTATAGTACTATAGTTTTGCTGTTTCGCACGATCCATCGATACAAACCCGATTAAACAGGAAAGGGCGGGATTTTTCCCGCGCGGTAGATGATACTGGCCATACATTTCAAAGGCAATTTTAGTGTATGCAAATTCAATAATTATAAGTAACAATATGATATCTAGTAAAACTAAAAACACATATGATTTATTGTGTTAGAGTGTAGTAGTAGTGCTGTATTGCATAGTTGTTAGATGTAACATGCGAGAACGTGTAGAGATGTAGTTTTGGAGGGCCTACAGAGAGAAAAGCGTAATACGGTCACGGAACTTCAGAATAAGCTAATTACGGTCACTATATATGTTTTGCGGTGATTATCCGGTCACTTGCTCACAGTTCAGCATCGAATTGCACTCTGTTGACCGGCCAAATAGTCTGCGTGGCGCCATGTTGACTAGTTAAATTGACCATGTTCCTTGTGGGTCACACCTGTCAGTTTGCATAGGGAAAAGGTCAGATAAACACAAATTTACGCAGGCGCGACAAGGCTCCAACCCGTGCGTGGGAATCACCTGGTTGTGTATGTGTCTGTCAGGGCCTGATGTGTGCGCATGCACGTGTAGGTTGAGCACTTGAGCGTGAGAGTGTGTGTTGGTCGTGTGGTGTACTGGTGTGTGCATGCATGCGTGTGTGTGTGCATGTGAGTGTTGCATGCGTGCGTGGCTGCATGTGTACGTGTGAGTGTTGCGTGTGTGCGTGGGTGCATGTGTTTGTGTGAGTGTTGCATGGATGGAGTTCGTGTGCATGTGTGTGTGTGTGTGTATAATCACCACACCAGCTCCTGTGTGTTAAAACAGACGGCTCAACATACCAATATAAGGCCACCTTGTCCGTTGTGCCCGCGGTCATGACTTCGAACCACCGTCAAAATATTTTTTTGTCATTTGTTTTCATTCTTACTAGCAAGATGCCCGTGCGTTGCACGTAACATCAAGATGCATTTGTATGACTTTTTCATCTTGTGAGAGAAAACGATGAACGAGGGAAGGCCTTATTTGCAAATGTGGAGAGGTGTGTGGGTACCTTTTTGCAAAATTGCCATAGTTTCTTTCCTATCCGTCAGATATAAATCGGACGGCCTATATTGTAGGATGGCAGGCACACCATCATCACCAACTCTATTTTTTATAAGAGTGTATTTTATAATAGTGTAGATGTAGAGTAGATACAAGTCGGCAGGTGGGCACGATGGTAGTGAGATAATGTGATGCAACACTAGATGTGCCACGTGGAGCGTTTAACCAGTCAACTAGTCATGTCATGAGCAAATACAAAGTTGTACGGTGAGCCCATGACTGTATAATAACCACTAAACGTAAACGGTGACCGTAATGAGTGGATTATGAAGTCTAATGTATGTATCGTTCTTTCACTTCAAATACAATGATCGTCATTGCATATATCGCGAGAGAAAGATGAAACACGCGTGAATTTTCTGGGGGCTTACTTTTAGAGGACCTGGAGATAGTTTTGTGTGCATACGTGAAAGGGGCGTACAGGGGGGGGGGGTATGCGATGGAGAGAGAGATGCCCTTCGTTTCTCTTTATTATGACTAACTTTGTATATAGTATAAAAATATACAAATTCACAGTGCGGAATAAATATCATTGTGGGCACCATGCAATGCAAATTAGCGTTCGTACTCCTCCATATAACTTCGTAATGTTGTATATATGTAGAAACTCTAAAATAATTTTTTGGCCACACTTTATTCAAAAGGAATGTTGTATGCGAAATAAACATGAAGAGAGGGATTTTTAGATCAATGGGGTACGTGATGTAACATGTGTGAATGTGTAGTTGATGCATTTGGCGGGGCCTAGAGAGGTATGTGTGTGT
>NC_041391.1:308497811-308530589 GCF_002162155.2 Triticum dicoccoides
AGAGAGAGAGATGGATATGACGTCACGACAAGAGATTCCATTCCCTTGAGTGTGTAGATGCAAGGGGGGAGGGAATAGAGGCACCAGGAGAAATTTTCTGTGTGTGTGGTGTTTGTGTTGGTATGTGTGGGTGTGAGAAGATAATGAGACGTGGGGGCAGAGGGTGTGTCACCGCGTGAGGTCCGGTGGGTCGAGGTGAGGCCCTTCGTTCGGTTCCGTCCTGCGCCACATTGGTCAGCCCATGACACATTTAGGAAGACCCATGGATGACTAGTCGTACAAGACAAAGATAGCAGAATTGTGAAGGACTCTGTGTCTACTGACAAAGCCGGCTAGGATTTGTAACCCTAGGTTCTCGAACTAAGGTAACCCCTTTATCTCTGATATTAGTATTCATCCAACCCAACTTTAAGGGGCATCCTACAGAATGCTCTGCTAGAATCATACTCGTCGATTAGGAAGAGAGGTGTGAGATAATGCGTGAGAGACAGGCGTAAAGATAATGTGCGTACATGAGACACGTAGGCAGGTCCATGTATATAGAAAGGGTCGATGAGGATTGTGCATGTGTATGTTTGCGAGAGGAAGAGTGCTTGTGATAAAGGTTAGTGAAAACAGTTGTAAATGGTTACGAGAGGGAGGGAGGGTTATATCTAGAGCATGTGTGCGAGAAAGACATCTCGGGAGAGAGTGTGTGAGCATGTGTGAGAGACCACCGATGGAGAATGAAACTACACATAAAAGACTGCTCTAAACATTGATTAAAGATATAAATTGTATCCAAATATTAGGATGGGATCATGATATTTGCAATTCGCGTAAGGAGCGGTCATTTATCCATCAGACATCTAGATTCTATCGAATTTGAGCATGTCTATGTTATTATTCGACACAATTGATCCACATAGTTAGTATTTTGAACTCCAGATAATGCATCGCTTTAGCAATCGAATATAAACGTGAGTATAGTTCATGTTGTGTGTGTAAAGCACATTATACATACGAAAGTTACACAATGGACATTTTTAAATAGCTACCAATGAACTAGCATACATTTGAATTCAATCTAAGGTGGTTAAAAAAATCAAATTCAACATGAAGTCCATTCAATTATTTGAATTTGATATCATGGCATTTGTAAACCATACCTAAACTATGGGGGTACCAATCTTTGCTCTGATTTTGTACATAATAGCTCCTCCATTCCAAAATAATCGTAGTTATAGGATTTTCAAGTGTCCAAATTTCAAAAGGAAGCGGATAATTTAATGAGGTTTTCAAACATACAAGGTCAAATATAAAGTTGTCTATTTAGGTCAATCCTCATAGTTCAAGACTACTCTAAACGTGAATGCTTGTGTTTCAAAATTTCGAACGAAGTGACAAAAGAGCCTCTACTCGCCTGAAACCGTGTGAGACCAATGTTTGGTAGTACAAGGAAATTACTTTTCTAATAACTCCGACCCGTGAAACCTACCGGTCCGACGTCCAAAGGTCTAAACAGCGGTAGGTTTGTAGCTTCATCTAGACGCCACGCAACCGCCTCCGAAAAACATTCATACACAATGGCCGCCTAAGCACACATGCGCGTGGCCAAAATCGCTCCCGCCCACTATTTGGGACACCTGGGATTACCATCCTACCCCCGACCGGCAGTAGGTCCGAAATTTAAGAGGGGGGCAAAGTTTGTACTTTCCCCAAATTTCAAACAAGCGCGTCCCATCTTCTGTTCAAAAAAGCCAAAAACAAGCGCGTCCCAAACCGAAACATGGTTCCCCCCACCCGTCCGATTCCGCATTCGTACTCCATGGGCGCCAAAACTACCTCTCCACCAGCCGTGAAACCCCGGCGTCCTCCGTCCGCCACCCCATCCCACCCATCAACCTCCGCCCTCCTCCATCACGCCGGTGCCGATACCCCGACGTCATCGTCCACCGCAACCTCAACCGCAATGCCCTCCACGGCTAGTAGTTGAAGCCGAGGCTGAGCCGTCCGTACCCGAGCCAGTTCAACCACGTCGTCCTGTGCCTCATCGCTGCCGCTCCAACTTCGCCACCCTCCACCGCACTGGAGATGTTCCTGCTACGCCGTCCTTCGCCGCCTCGGATGTGCTCCCCCTCCGCCGACATACGACCACGACAACACAGTCAACAATTTGGCCATGGGTTCGTCCAAGACTGCACCCTCCAGAACATCGGTTTCCCCGGTAAAAAGAAGAAGATCGGCGCGACATGTGGAGGTGACCACACCGGCAACCAAAGAAGGTACTCCTCTTCCCTTATTCATGCAAATCTTACGTCTCTGCTTGCACGGTATTCATCGCACAGAAGACACTAGTTGATCGCTTCTTCTTGGTACTAGATGTTCCTAGTAACTCGCGATGCACAAGGTTTCTCCTCATATACTATTTCACCTTAGCTAGAGGTCCGTCGCCCCCCTGAATTTCAATTTCTGGCTAGTTGATTCCCAATTAACGGAAGCATTCCCCGGCGTAACAGGCGCTAGTACAACTATTACGCCGGGGAAGCAACGCCTTGGTGTTTATCTTAGGGGCGTGTGCGGCCTAGAGCTACTGGCGCCCGATCTGGAGGTCGCACTACTAGGAAAATGCTTATACGTAGAACTTTACCTGTAGCGCCTATTTAGGACCCCACGCTACTGGTAAATACCAGTAGCGCTTGATACAAAACGCGCTGCTGGTATTACTTAGCAGCAGCGTGGTTTTTTTTTGAGCAGCGCTACTAGTAAGTGTGCCACACCACACCCCCAGGTTAATACATAGTAGCAGCATTGGTGATCAACCCAGCGCTACTGCTAAAGACATAATTGTAGCGTCTGGTGTGCAAAACACGCTACTGCTATTTCTTCTGCGTGTAAACTAGTGGGCCCATTTAGTAGTAGGGGATGTTTGCTAAGACACGCTACCACTCACGGGCACACTCATCCATCTATCTAGCACCGCTCGGAGAAAATCCCCCTCCTCTCTCTCTCTCTCTCTCTGCTGCGCCCGGAACATCACCGGGATCCGCCGCAACCAGCGACAGCGAGCTGAGGGCTTATTTGGATCACAGGATTAGAAAACAAAGGAATTCAAAAAACACAGGAATTTGACGGGATTGTAGGTGCAAAACAGAGGATTACAAAATAGAGGAAAACTATAAGAATGGTCATTTGGATGGAACACAGGAAAAACACAGGAAAATTGCCTCGATCCTACGCGAATCAGTGTAAAAAAGAGGATATAGTGGATGTTGAAATTCCTATAGGATTAAGGTGTAGGAATGCATCCATAGGAATTTTGGAGGTGTGGTTCCTTTGATCCAAAGGGCTTCTTTAGAAAAAAATCCAATGGATTAGAATCCTCCAATATTCCTATGAAAATCCTTCAATCCAAAGAGGCCCTGAGAGGTGGCCGGATCCGGCACAGGTTGTTCTCTCCCCTCCTTCTTCGCCCACCCTCTCCTCCTCACCTCATCTTGTCTTCCTTATTCTGCAGGCCGCCATGGTGCAGACAGCGACGACGGCAGGAGGGGCGCACATCCGTGGGGCAGGACGGCGCCATGGAGATGGATCTTCTTCTCCCCACGACGCAGAGGCCCCATGGAGCCTCCCTCCTTCTCTAGTGACTTCTTCTCAGGCCCCATCCCTTACCTCTCCCCCCTCTCCTCTGCTTTGAGTTGTGCCATGTTCTGTTTCAGATCCATCCACCCATTGATGATATATGGCAAACTAGCTTGGTAGACAGTTAGTGGTTCAGGGTCCAAGTTTATGGAATTCTATCATGTAACTTATCTGCATTTTGTTTTTCAGGCTTCAGTTCTAGCAACCATTTTGCATCGATGGATATTGTAAGTCATGTACAGCTTTATTTTTGCTGTAGACCTTACAATTTGCTTTAGGATATTTCCTTAATTAAAGCATGTACCAATAATGCTAAATCCTTTCTATTTACGGGTTCCTGATTATTAGATTTTCAGTAAGTTTGTTATCACCTACAAGTCTACTATGAATAGCTGCAACAATATTTTCTACAATTCGCTCTAAGGCGTAAACCTTAGTTCCAGTGACTAAAAGGGTGAGAGGAAGCATTTCTCTATAATTTCACCTTTCATCCATGCATTTTCAGGAAAACCAAACTAATATGCACATATCTGCATGGTGTCATGGTTTGTTGCGATTGTAATACACGGTGCGATCAACTTGAAGAAGGCTTTACTTTGCAGGCAAGCCTCAGAAATAACCTTTTTATGCTACTGTAGGTACAGCAATGAACATCATACTGCGGGTAAATGAGTTAAGGTGCTGGTTTCAGGTTGCGCGTCCTCGAGGATGTGATACTAATTTAGTAAATTGTTTTGATTTGTTTGTGCTACTCTTTTATTAAATAATTTTGGCATGATATTGATATGTAATATCTGTAGTGGCATTTAACTCTTGGTAATAGATGGCCATATGTGTTATCTGCATGAGTGCTCACTTAACCTTGTGAACTGTTATTTCATATATACTGCCATTCAAATATATAAATATAAATATATATATATATATATATATATATATATATATATATATATATATATATATATATATATATATAGTACATGGCTGTATATATGAGATTCTTTCATTTAAATATTTTCTTTGTGAGCTTTGGTTCTACATAGTGGTTTGTATAACTTGGAGCAGGGGAATTAGGAGTACGACACGGGCCAATTCTTGTATGTATTGGGATCTCAGTGGGGCCCAATTCTTGTAGTACTACTTACTGTTGAATTGAACACGTGCTTGTATTTTCTTGTGTGCACTTGCTGAAAATATAATGTACTTAGTTGCTTCCGATCCTGTTCTGCAAGTGAACTGTAGTTGCTTACTATAATCTATCTGAAAGTTAATGCTTTGTGTCCACTGTTAATTCACAGCGGCATATGGCACCTTCTTAGCGTAATGGGATACAGACACCATTTCAGGAATAGAGGAACACTGGCAATTCAGGTAAATATATCATTAACTTTTCACTACATCATGCTCATGGATCCTAAATATGCTCTCTGCAAGACAAATCGTAGATCCTAAAGAATTAAAGAGACAAAGGTAAATGAAGAGGCATGCACGGACGCCATATCTTCTACTCTATCAGGGATGATTTGCACAACAATTACCCCATTGACTTCCTGAACACGCTCACACAAAATGGCTTGAACCCGAACGTCTTGAAAAATCAAGGTAAATTGTCTTGTAATTCTACTCCCTACATGTATTGTCATCAGCTTCAAGTAACCGTGTATGCTTTTTTTTAGTGTGAGAGTTCTAAATTTTTTAGTTGCAACTTAGCTACTATTTCATCCGGTTTATTGTACCACACTTTTTTTTCTCAGGTTACCTGGTTTATACTTATCTGATTTTATGATTATCGCATAAATTTTAGTCCTCTACACTTTAGTTAGTTATTGTAAAGCATATTCAGTTTCTGCACAGATACAAGTAGTATTCACAAGTCATCTTCAATTTCTATCATACAAGTTGCATGTGCTGAGAAGTGACCTGTTGATCATGTGCAGATTCATCTCAAAAACCAGTTTGTTTAAAAGGTTGGTGATTGTGGCCAGAACCTTGATTCTTCGCTTGGCTGGTGGATCACAATGGTGTCTCACTTCTCAAAATTAAATTTGAATGACATGAAAACATTTTTTGTCCATTTGGTATTTGCAAAAATTGTTTTGATATCATACCATGAGAACTGACTAGCTAAACGTATGAGACGTGCATGCATGTGCATATTTACTAGTGCTCTATATGTTACTGTTGTACTGTACTAATGCTCCATGTTCTTTGTGAGTTCCTAGTAGTGGTCTTGATTCATTGTTTAATTCCAGGATTTGTGAGTTCCTAGTAGGGAACACATGGAAATGAAACTGCGGCGGCGATGACGACGATATCAGCATGGGGCTGCGGCGGTGACGATGATGATGACGACGACATCGACATTGACATGGGGCTGCGGAGGCGACTACGACGTCATCGTCACGGTGCTGCGGCCGCGGTGACGATGACGACCTCGTCACGGTGCGGCGGTGACGGCGACGGCATCATCACGGTGCTGCTGCGGCGGCGGCGACGACATCATCACGGTGCTGCTGCGGCAGCAACGGCGCCGACGACATCAACACCAAACACGGGCTTGTGGAGGCGCCGACGCCGATGACCTATACACGTGCGTATCTTGTGTGTGTATATATATGTGTGTATTAGTTATTTATATCAGATATGGATGATTGACTGTACATGTAAAATGTATGTATTATTAAATGCATGTATGTGCGTATGAAATGTATGTCTAAACTAGAATAGGTAGAATTTTTTTTAAATCCTAGTTAGTTACTAGTAGCGTGGGTGTATCATATATGTGCTACCACTATTCCATTAGTAGTAGCGCTGGTGTGAACTAGTAGTAGCGTAGGGCACTGGCGCTACTGGTATGTCTGGTTATCAATAGCGTGGGGTAAAACACGTGCTATTGCTAAAAAATAGCTGTAGCACCGTAGCAGTAGCGCGGGAACCCACGCTACTAGTATGCAAAAAACCAACGCTACTGGTAATGTTTTTCCTAGTAGTGTCGGCCAGGATTAAAGGGATGGCTTGGGGGCGCTGCCAAGCACGGCGGTGGTGTGAGGTCGATGGGAGGGCGGGGCGGCGGATGCACGGGTCTGGGCAAGGGGTCGCTGGCGGTTCGAGAAAGATCGTCAACAGTGATTGGCGGGAGGTAGACGAAGGCCATCTTCCCGTTCCTTATAGATCGGATGGTTCATTAAAAAAAAATCGACTAACCTATTTATTTTCAGTCGACTATTATCTTAGATATGACCACATGTGGTGGTCTGCTGAAGGAGTACCTGCATTTCCTGTGCTCATATATTACAAAATCATACGGAGTAGAATCTAATTTTGTTTGCCATGCAATGTTGTAGTGTTGGGGAACGTTGCAGAAAATAAAATTTTTCCTACAGTTTCACCAAGACCCATCTATGAGTTCATCTAAGCAGCGAGTGAAAGGAGAGATGCATCTACATACCACTTTGTAGATCACGAGCGGAAGCGTTCAAAAGAACGGGGTTGAAGTAGTCGTTCTCGTCGTGATCCTATCACCGGAGATCCTAGCGCCGAACGGACGGCACCTCCACGTTCAACACACGTACGGAGCGGATGACGTCTCCTCCTTGATCCAGCAAGGGGGAAGGAGAGATTGATGATGATCCAGCAGCACAACGGCGTGGTGGTGGATGCAGCAGAACTCCGGCAGGGCTTCGCCAAGCGGCTGCGGGAGGAGGACAAGGTGTAGCAGGGGGAGGGAGGCGCCAAAACACAGGGTGCGGCTGCCCTCCCCCCTGCCCTCCCCCCTGCCCTCCTTTATATAGGCCCCCAGGGGGGGCGCCGACCCTGGGAGATGCAATCTCCCAAGGGGGCGGCGGCCTGGGGGGTGGAGTGCCCCCCAAGGCAAGTGGTGCGCCCCCCCACCTAGGGTTTCCAACCCTAGGCGTAGGGGGGGGGGGCAAGGGGGGGCGCACCAGCCAACTACGGGCTGGTTCCCCTCCCACTTCAGCCCACGGGGCCTTCCAGGATAGGTGGCCCCACCCGATGGACCCCCGGGACCCTTCCGGTGGTCCCGGTATAATACCGGGTGACCCCAAAACTTTCCCGATGGCCGAAACAGCACTTCCTATCTATAATTCTTTACCCCCGGACCATTCCGGAACTCCTCGTGACGTCCGGGATCTCATCCGGGACTCCGAACACCATTCGGTTTGCTGCATACTCATATTCATACAACCCTAGCGTCACTGAACCTTAAGTGTGTAGACCCTACGGTTCGGGAGACATGCATACATGACCGAGACGGCTCTCTGGTCAATAAGCAACAGCGGGATCTGGATACCCATGTTGGCTCCCACATACTCCTCGATGATCTCATCGGATGAACCACGATGTCGAGGATTCAAGCAACCCCGTATACTATTCCCTTTGTCAGACGGTATGTTACTTGCCCGAGACTCGATCGTCGGTATCCCAATACCTCGTTCAGTCTCGTTACCGGCAAGTCACTTTACTCGTACCGTGATGCATGATCCCGTGACCAGACACTTGCTCACTTTGAGCTCATTATGTTGATGCACTACCGAGTGGGCCCAGTGATACCTCTCCGTAATACGGAGTGACAAATCCCAGTCTCGATCCGTGTCAACCCAACAGACACTTTCGGAGATACCTGTAGTGCACCTTTATAGTCACCCAGTTACGTTGTGACGTTTGGTACACCCAAAGCTCTCCTACGGTATCCGAGAGTTACACGATCTCATGGTCTAAGGAAAAGATACTTGACATTGGAAAAGCTCTAGCAAAACGAACTACACGATCTTGTGCTATGCTTAGGATTGGGTCTTGTCCATCACATCATTCTCCTAATGATGTGATCCCGTTATCAACGACATCTAATGTCCATAGTCAGGAAACCATGACTATCTGTTGATCAACGAGCTAGTCAACTAGAGGCTTACTAGGGACATATTATGGTCTATGTATTCACACGTGTATTACGATTTCCGGATAATACAATTATAGCATGAATAAAGACAATTATCATGAACAAGGAAATATAATAATAATCCTTTTATTATTGCCTCTAGGGCATATTTCCAACAGTCTCCCACTTGCACTAGAGTCAATAATCTAGTTACATTGTGATGAATCGAACACCCATGGAGGTCTGGTGTTGATCATGTTTTTGCTCGCGAAAGAGGTTTAGTCAACGGATCTGCGACATTCAGATCCGTATGTACTTTGCAAATATCTATGTGTCCATCTTGAACATTTTCACGGATGGAGTTGAAGCGACGCTTGATGTGCCTGGTCTTCTTGTGAAACCTGGGCTCCTTGGCAAGGGCAATAGCTCCAGTGTTGTCACAAAAGAGTTTTATTGGCCCCGACGCATTGGGTATGACTCCTAGGTCGGTGATGAACTCCTTCACCCAAATTGCTTCATGCGCTACCTCCGAGGCTGCCATGTACTCCGCTTCACATGTAGATCCCGCCACGCCGCTCTGCTTGCAGCTGCACCAGCTTACTGCTCCACCATTCAAGATATACACGTATCCGGTTTGAGACTTAGAGTCATCCAGATCTGTGTCGAAGCTAGCATCGACGTAACCCTTTACGGCGAGCTCTTCGTCACCTCCATAAACGAGAAACATGTCCTTTGTCCTTTTCAGGTACTTCAGGATATTCTTGACCGCTGTCCAGTGTTCCTTGCCGGGATTACTTTGGTATCTTCCTACCAAACTTACGACAAGGTTTACATCAGGTCTGGTACACAACATGGCATACATAATCGATCCTATGGCTGAAGCATAGGGGATGACACTCATCTCTTCTTTATCTTTTGCCGTGGTCGGGCATTGAGCTGAGCTCAATCTCACACCTTGCAATACAGGCAAGAACCCTTTCTTAGAGTGATCCATTTTGAACTTCTTCAAAATCTTATCAAGGTATGTGCTTTGTGAAAGACCTATGAGGCGTCTCGATCTATCCCTATAGATCTTGATGCCTAATATGTAAGCAGCTTCTCCAAGGTCCTTCATTGAAAAACACTTATTCAAGTAGGCCTTAATGTTGTCCAAAAGTTCTATATCATTTCCCATCAAAAGTATGTCATCTACATATAATATGAGAAATGCTATAGAGCTCCCACTCACTTTCTTGTAAACGCAGGCTTCTCCATAAGTCTGCATAAACCCAAACGCTTTGATCATCTCATCAAAGCGAATGTTCCAACTCCGAGATGCTTGCACCAGCCCATAAATGGATCGCTGGAGCTTGCATACTTTGTTAGCATTCTTAGGATCGACAAAACCCTCCGGCTGCATCATATACAGTTCTTCCTTAAGATGCCCGTTAAGGAATGCCGTTTTGACGTCCATCTGCCATATCTCATAATCATAGTATGCGGCAATTGCTAACATGATTCGGACGGACTTCAGCTTCGCTACGGGAGAGAATGTCTCATCGTAGTCAACCCCTTGAACTTGCCGATAACCCTTAGCGACAAGTTGAGCTTTATAGATGGTAATATTACCATTCTTCTTAAAGATCCATTTGTTTTCTATCGCGCGCTGATCATCGGGCAAGTCAGTCAAAGTCCATACTTTGTTTTCATACATGGATTCTATCTCGGGTTGCATGGCTTCAAGCCATTTGTTGGAATCTGGGCCTGCCATCTCTTCTTCATAGTTCGAAGGTTCACCGTTGTCTAACAACATGATTTCCAGGACAGGGTTGCCATACCACTCTGGTGTGGAACGTGTCCTTGTGGACCTACGAGGTTCTGTAGCAACTTGATCCGAAGTACCTTGATCATTAATTTCCTCTCCAGTTGGTGTAGGCACCACAGGAACATTTTCCTGAGCTGAACTACTTTCCGGTTCAAGAGGTAGTACTTCATCGAGTTCTACTTTCCTCCCACTTACTTCTTTCGAGAGAAACTCTTTTTCCAGAAAGGATCCGTTCTTGGCAACAAAGGTCTTGCCCTCGGATCTTAATTAGAAGGTATACCCAATGGTTTCCTTAGGGTATCCTATGAAGACGCATTTTTCTGACTTGGGTTCGAGCTTTTCAGGTTGTAATTTCTTGACATAAGCATCGCATCCCCAAACTTTTAGAAACGACAGCTTAGGTTTCTTCCCAAACCATAATTCACACGGTGTCGTCTCAACGGATTTACACGGTGCCCTATTTAAAGTGAATGTAGCTGTCTCTAGAGCGTATCCCCAAAATGATAGCGGTAAATCGGTAAGAGACATCATAGACCGCACCATATCCAATAGAGTGCGATTACGACGTTCAGACACACCATTACGCTGAGGTGTTCCAGGCGGCGTGAGTTGTGAAACGATTCCACATTTCCTTAAGTGTGTACCAAATTCGTGACTTAAGTATTCTCCTCCACGATCTGATCGTAGGAACTTTATCTTTCGGTCACGTTGATTCTCTACCTCATTCTGAAATTCCTTGAACTTTTCAAAGGTCTCAGACTTGTGTTTCATCAAGTAGACATACCCATATCTAGTCAAGTCATCAGTGAGAGTGAGAACATAACGATATCCTCCGCGAGCCTCAATGCTCATTGGACCGCACACATCGGATGTATGATTTCCAATAAGTTGGTTGCTCGCTCCATTGTTCCGGAGAACGGAGTCTTGGTCATTTTGCCCATGAGGCATGGTTCGCATGTGTCAAATGATTCATAATCGAGAGACTCTAAAAGTCCATCAGCATGGAGCTTCTTCATGCGTTTGACACCAATGTGACCAAGGCGGAAGTGCCACAAGTATGTGGGACTATCGTTATCAACTTTACATCTTTTGGTATTCACGCTATGAATATGTGTAACATTACGTTCGAGATTCATTAAGAATAAACCATTGACCATCGGGGCATGACCATAAAACATATCTCTCATATAAATAGGACAACCATTATTCTCGGATTTAAATGAGTAGCCATCTCGTATTAAACGAGATCCAGATATAATGTTCATGCTCAAGCTTGGCACTAAATAACAATTATTGAGGTTCATAACTAATCCCGTGGGTAAATGTAGAGGTAGCGTGCCGACGGCGATCTCATCAACCTTGGAACCATTCCCGACGCGCATCGTCACCTCGTCCTTCGCCAGTCTCCACTTATTCCGTAGCTCCCGCTGTGAGTTACAAATATGAGCAATGGCACCGGTATCAAATATCCAGGAGTTACTACGAGTACTGGTAAGGTACACATCAATTACATGTATATCAAATATACCTTTAGTGTTGCCGGCTTCTTGTCCGCTAAGTATTTGGGGTAGTTCCGCTTCTAGTGACCCTTCCCCTTGCAATAAAAGCACTCAGTCTCAGGCTTGGGTCCATTCTTTGACTTCTTCCCGGCAACTGGCTTACCGGGCGCGGCAACATCTTTGCCGTCTTTCTTGAAGTTCTTATTACCCTTCCCCTTCTTGAACTTAGTGGTCTTATTGACCATCAAGACTTGATGTTCTTTCTTGATTTCAATCTCTGCTGACTTCAGCATTGAAAATACTTCAGGAATGGTCATCACCATCCCCTGCATATTGTAGTTCAACACAAAGCTCTTGTAGCTCGGTGGGAGCGACTGAAGGATTCTGTCAATGACTGCCTCATCTGGGAGGTTGATCTCCAGCTGGGACAGGCGGTTGTGCAACCCAGACATTTTGAGTATGTGCTCACTGACAGAACTGTTTTCCTCCATCTTACAACTATAGAACTTGTCGGAGACTTCATATCTCTCGACCCGGGCATGAGCTTGAAAAACCATTTTCAGCTCCTCGAACATCTCATATGCTCCGTGTTTCTCAAAACGCTTTTGGAGCCCCGGTTCTAAGTTGTAAAGCATGCCGCACTGAACGAGGGAGTAATCATCAGCACGTGACTGCTAAACATTCATAACGTCTTGGTTCTCTGGGATGGGTGCTTCACCTAGTGGTTCATCTAGGACATATGCTTTCTTGGCTGCTATGAGGATGATCCTCAGGTTCCGGACCCAGTCCGAATAGTTGCTGCCATCATCTTTCAGCTTGGTTTTCTCTAGGAACGCGTTGAAGTTCATGTTGACATAAGCGTTGGCCATTTGATCTACAAGACATATTTTGCAAAAGTTTTAGACTAAGTTCATGATAATTAAGTTCATCTAATCAAATTATTGAATGAACTCCCACTCAGATTTGACATCCCTCTAGTCATCTAAGTGTTACATGATCCGAGTCGACTAGGCCGTGTCCGATCATCACGTGAGACGGACTAGTCATCATCGGTGAACATCTCCATGTTGATCGTATCTTCCATACGACTCATGTTCGACCTTTCGGTCTCTTGTGTTCCGAGGCCATGTCTGTACATGCTAGGCTCGTCAAGTTAACCCTAAGTGTTCTGCATGTGTAAATCTGTCTTGCACCCGTTGTATGTGAATGTAAGGATCTATCACACCCGATCATCACGTGGTGCTTCGAAACGACGAACTTTAGCAACGGTGCACAGTTAGGGGGAACACTTTCTTGAAATTATTAGAAGGGTTCATCTTATTTACTACCGCCTTTCTAAGTAAACAAGATGCATAAAACATAATAAACATCACATGCAATTATATAGTAGTGACATGATATGGCCAATATCATATAGCTCCTTCGATCTCCATCTTCGGGGCTCCATGATCATCTTCGTCACCGGCATGACACCATGATCTCCATCATCATGATCTCCATCATTGTGTCTTCATGAAGTTGTCACGCCAACAACTACTTCTACTTCTATGGCTAACGCGTTTAGCAATAAAGTAAAGTAATTTACATGGCGTTCTTCAATGACACGCAGGTCATACAAAAATAAAGACAACTCCTATGGCTCCTGCCGGTTGTCATACTCATCGACATGCAAGTCGTGATTCCTATTACAAGAACATGATCTCATACATCACAATATATCATTCATCATTCATCACAACTTCTGGCCATATCACATCACATAACAATTGCTGCAAAAACAAGTTAGACGTCCTCTAATTGTTGCTGCATCTTTTACGTGGCTGCAATTGGGTTCTAGCAAGAACGTTTTCTTACCTACGAATAACCACAACGTGATTTTGTCAACTTCTATTTACCCTTCATAAGGACCCTTTTCATCGAATCCGCTCCAACTAAAGTAGGAGAGACAGACACCCGCTAGCCACCTTATGCAACTAGTGCATGTCAGTCGGTGGAACCTGTCTCACGTAAGCGTACGTGTACGGTCCGTCCGGGCCGCTTCATCCCACAATACCGCTGAAGCAAGAAAAGACTAGTAGTGGAAAGCAAGTTGACAAGATCCACGCCCACAACAGATTTGTGTTCTACTCGTGCAATAGAGAACTACGCATAGACCTAGCTCATGATGCCACTATTGGGGAACGTTGCAGAAAATAAAAATTTTCCTATGGTTTCACCAAGATCCATCTATGAGTTCATCTAAGCAATGAGTGAAAGGAGAGATGCATCTACATACCACTTTGTAGATCGTGAGCGGAAGCGTTCAAAAGAACGGGGTTGAAGTAGTCGTTCTCGTCGTGATCCTATCACCGGAGATCCTAGCGCCGAACAGACGGCACCTCCGTGTTCAACACACATATGGAGCGGATGACGTCTCCTCCTTATTGATCCAGCAAGGGGGAAGAAGAGATTGATGATGATCCAGCAGCACAACGGCGTGGTGGTGGATGCAGCAGAACTCCGGCAGGGCTTCGCCAAGCGGCTGCGGGAGGAGGACGAGGTGTAGCAGGGGGAGGGAGGCGCCAAAACACAGGGTGCGGCTTCCCTCCCCCCTGCCCTCCTTTATATAGGCCCCCAGGGGGGGCGCAGGCCCTGGGAGATGCAATCTCCCAAGGGGGGCGGCGGCCTGGGGGGTGGAGTGCCCCCCAAGGCAAGTGGTGCGCCCCCCACCTAGGGTTTCCAACCCTTGGCGCAGGGGGGGCCCAAGGGGGGGCGCACCAGCCCACTAGGGGCTGGTTCCCCTCCCACTTCAGCCCACGGGTCCCTCCGGGATAGGTGGCCCCACCCGGTGGACCCCCGGGACCCTTCCGGTGGTCCCGGTACAATACCGGGTGACCCCGAAACTTTCCCGATGGCCGAAACAACACTTCATATATATAATTCTTTACCCCCGAACCATTCCGGAACTCCTCGTGACGTCCGAGATCTCATCTGGGACTCCGAACAACATTCAGTTTGCTGCATACTCATATTCATACAACCCTAGCGTCACCGAACCTTAAGTGTGTAGACCCTACGGGTTCGGGAGACATGCAGACATGATCGAGACGGCTCTCTGGTCAATAACCAACAACGGGATCTGGATACCCATGTTGGCTCCCACATACTCCTTGATGATCTCATCGGATGAACCACGATGTCGAGGATTCAAGCAACCCCGTATACTATTCCCTTTGTCAGACGGTATGTTACTTGCCCGAGACTCGATCGTCGGTATCCCAATACCTCGTTCAGTCTCGTTACCGGCAAGTCACTTTACTCGTACCGTAATGCATGATCCCGTGACCACACACTTGGTCAATTTGAGCTCATTATGATGATGCACTACCGAGTGGGCCCAGTGATACCTCTCCGTAATACGAAGTGACAAATCCCAGTCTCGATCCGTGTCAACCCAACAGACACTTTCGGAGATACCTGTAGTGCACCTTTATAGTCACCCAGTTACGTTGTGACGTTTGGTCCACCCAAAGCACTCCTACGGTATCCGGGAGTTACACGATCTCATGGTCTAAGGAAAAGATACTTGACATTGGAAAAGCTCTAGCAGAACGAACTACACGATATTGTGCTATGCTTAGGATTGGGTCTTGTCCATCACATCATTCTCCTAATGATGTGATCCCATTATCAACAACATCTAATGTCCATAGTCAGGAAACCATGACTATTTGTTGATCAACGAGCTAGTCAACTAGAGGCTTACTAGGGACATATTATGGTCTATGTATTCACACGTGTATTACGATTTCCGGATAATACAATTATAGCATGAATAAAGACAATTATCATGAACAAGGAAATATAATAATAATCCTTTTATTATTGCCTCTAGGGCATATTTCCAACATGTAGAGCTATCATATGTCTCCTGTCATTTATTTTTCAGTCACCTGCTATCTGCTACTTTTACAGTGCACTAGTTCTGCACACACTTCACCCATACTCTCACTATTGTGTTTTTATGCAAGGGTATTTCAGAGTCTGCCGAAAGCGAAGCAAAAAAGAAAAGAGACAAGTCGTTCCAGCTTTCTACACGGCTAGGCGCGACACGTTACATCGCTTTAAAGGGTGCAGTGTCAGCAGATGGAGACGGTAAACGTTGGTCTGGAGTTGATGACCTCGCTCGCAATGAACCACCATCCCAGGTGCTTGCTTTAACTTCGCGGTGTCATATGTGGTTGCATGTTCCATATGGTGTCTAGCGTTATTTGAAAGGCCGAAGTCGGTCTTTATTAAGATAATGAAAGATATTTTTTTACATGAACCACCATCCCGTGAGCACCAGAAGACAAATAGCTAGTCAGGGCACTGGCTGAGCCAGTGACAAGCCCAGCAAAGATAGGCATCACCTGGAAGCCAACCAGAAAGCCGCGATGGTGGCGAAGCAGCCCGTCTCCCACCAGGCTCTCAGGTCCTAGATGATCATGTTCACCACTCCAGCCGGATGTCTAGCTTGTATTGCTTCCAATTTGGTTAAATTGCATGTGCTTAGCTTACACATTATACCTTTGAATATGACATGCCTTTCTGTTTTTGGTACATACTAGTACATCTGTGTATTAACCATGTTCTTACATCAAACTAATGTTCTTATGTATCCCTCATCAACCACTTATGACGAGGCAGGCAAGCAAGGGGACTACTCCTCACTTAAAGAATGCAGCGTTAGCCTCCCGACATGATTCTCAAGAAACAGAAATGCTAGATGAAGATAGTGAACGTAGCTCTGTAGTTGATTATAGCATTTCCCCTACACTAGCATCGCAGGTGCTTGCTCTAACTTGGCAGCGTGATATGTGGTTGCATGTTGCATATGGTGTCTAGATTGTAATTCTTCCAATCTGGTTAAACTGCATGTGCTAGTCTACTTAGCTTATACTCCTATAAATGTGACATTATACCTGTTAATGTGACATGCCTTCCTGTATTTAGTACATAGTACATCTGTCTATTAACCATGTCCTTACATAAAACTATTGTTTTTTTGTATCCCGCATCAATCAATATGACGAGACACCTTTAGTATATGCAGTGCGATATTAGTTGCATCTTTCATATGATTTATAGCATGCGCTGCTTCTAATTTGTTGAAATTCCATTTATGATGGGACGCTTTTAACTTGGCAGAGTCATATTGGTTGCATCTTTCATGTGGTGTCTAGCTTGCATTGCTTCTTATTTGCTGGAATGGTTTCTTCTTAGTTTACACAAACAGTTGTGAACATGCCATGCCGTCCTGTTTTTCGTACATATTCCATCCTGGTATCATGTGTTTGCCTTACATCAAAGTAGTGATTGTCAGTATCATGCATGAATGAGTTCTGAAGATAGAATTTTATTGCTTTTTCTTGTCGGTTTTACTTGACAATTCAAAATCAATAAAGCGGAAGGAAGTTAGCAAGGCAGCGGATAAAGGTGCTCCTTCCAAACGGAGGGCCTCTACAGTTTCTACTTCTCCACACCCCCAAGATGATTTTCAAGACAACACATGCATAGACACTCAACAAAGTTGTGTTTATGATGAGCACGTCTCCCCTAGTGCAGCATCACTGGTGCTCCCTCTAACTTGGCACTGTTATATGTGGTTGCATGTTATGTGTGATGTCTAGCTTGTATTGCTTCTAATTTTGTTGAATTCCATCTGCGTACTTTACACATTATACTTGAATAAGACACGTGTTCCTGTTTCTAGAACATACAATATCTGTCTATCACACCATATTCTTACATCAAATTACTACTGTTGTGTAACCTGCAACAATCACTTATCATAAGACACGTTTGACTTCGGAGTGTAATATAGGTTACATCTCACATTCTTTTCTAGCTTGTACTACTAATTTGTTGAAATGACACTTATGACGAGACAATTTTAACTTGGTAGAGTGATATTCGTTGCATCTTTCATATGGTGTCTAGCTTTCATTGCTTCTAATTTGTTGAAATGCCTTCTCCTTAGTTTACACATCATAAGCTGTGAATATGCAATGCTGTGAATATGCAATGGCACTAATGACGAGAGACCTCTAACATGGTAGTGTGATGTTGTTTGCATCTTGCATATGATTTATTTCCTGTACTGCTTCACATTTGTTTAAACGCCATTTATGCTGAGACACTGTTAACTTGGCAGAGCGATATTTGTAGCATCTTTCATATGGTGTCTACCTTCCATTGCATTGCTTCTAATTTGGTGAAATGTCTTCTTCTTAGTTTACACATCATAGTTCTGGTTATCTCTTTGGTCCTGTTATTCATACATATTACATCCTCCTATCATGTGGTTGTCTAACATCAAAGTTCAGTTCATCTGCATCACGCATCAATTTGTTCTGAAGAACTAAATTGTTATTCGTTTTTCTTGTCGGCTTGACTTAACATTGCATAGAGAAAGAGGAAGAAACACAGAATGGCAGGAAATGAGAAGCAGATGAATCCTGTAGATTCTGCTGGTACTGATGGTGCAATAGAAGGTGAAAGTCCAGCGGAAAATTCTACAAACATGGCATCCCATGCTACACGAGCTGCAAAAAAGCCAAACAGAAACAAATAGCTCCCACCAAACAAGCAGAGACAGCCCTAGTTCTTGCAACACCTACCACAGTACTACCAGCTGCACGACTTACTCGTGCGTCAACTGAGCTAGCAGCACGTTCCCAAGCTCCCTTGCCACCTGACACTACTTCCCAAGCACTCTTGACACAAGGCGAGTTGGCAATATCAGATGAACCTTGTGAGCTTCAACAGCAAGAAGGTAGTTGCTGGAGTCAAGTTACAGTTGCATGCTTCTTTATATGTAGTCTCATAGTTTGATGTACACTAACACGTCCTATGTTCGTTGTTGGACTAGCACCTAGGCGCAAGAGGAAACAAACATCAGGGATAATGCTCGATAGGTTAACTAAATCTAGAGGAGGAAGAATGGAGATCCGTTTTGAGGCAGGTTTAAAAAGGCCACGTGATGTTACATACTCAGCCAAGTTAGTATCAGAGGCAGCGGTTGCCGTTAGGTGTTATGTATGGAAACTAGTAATATCGTCTTGCTCTATCCCATACTTTCTAGGTTGCTGATAATGCGACTCCCATAATTTTCAATAGACGAGGTTCAAGTTGGATAGCCAAGATGATGCAACCAGACAAGCTTGCACCCATGTCTTCAAGTCTGCTCTGCGACAGTATCGGTATAACTTGAGGAAAACTCACTTTGAAGACAAGGCTAACAGTGAACTTTCCCAAACATCTCCAGTGGAAAATATATCAGATGAAGACTGGAGGGGCCTTGCTAAACACTGGTCTGATCTGAAGTGTCAGGTACATTATAGATATGTAATCAGATCACATATTGAAGTCCTATTTACGCAGGTGCCACACAAATCTATCTTCTTGTAGGTGAACTGTTCAAAGAAC
This sequence comes from Triticum dicoccoides, assembly GCF_002162155.2. Lineage (NCBI taxonomy): Eukaryota > Viridiplantae > Streptophyta > Magnoliopsida > Poales > Poaceae > Triticum > Triticum dicoccoides. The sequence goes on from NC_041391.1 coordinate 308,517,079, forward strand.
AAGGCCAACCGTACAAAAGTGAAATTCCAACAGACGACAGGATCTCGTGGCTATATTGCATAGTGTGAGGCTCTTGTAATTAGCTGCTGTTTCACTCTTTTCGCTGTATCATATTATCAGATCTATATTGACTTGTTCGAAATGCAGAGGAAAGCCCACAAGGACCAAAAAGTACCTGAACCAAATGTTGTGGAAATCTTCAAGGACTGTCACACCAGCAAAAAGAAGGGCATGACTACACCAGTCAAAGCTGCTGTTGTAAGTCCTTAATCCTCATGCCTTTTAACTACTACTTACTCTGACTTGTGCCTTGAACTGCATGGTTTGCAGCCAATGTCTATTACTCTTTTCAATTTTATACACAATTGTCTTAGCATATCATTGCACCTTACAAGGTTTAAAAGAGAGGAGTGATGTTCCTTTGATCTTGACCCGTAATCTAGTTCCGTGTTGGACTTGCCCACACAACGTTACAATTGCCTGTTTGTCTGTTCTCAGTTGTTTTGTGATATGAATGATGTCATACTATGCTTACCATATTATAAACTTCGTCTCTTTATCCTTAGCCCTCAATACGATGTGAAGAAATAGACAATACATTAGCGATGGTACATGGTCATATGTTTGGAACCTGGTTTTATTATGTACTTTGCAATAAAATACAACTAATATTTTACATGGGTTCACCAGAATAAGTTCTGTATATAGACCAAAGCTATTTTGTTTGGTTTTGCTGCCTCCTTAATATCTTCTATTCTGGTACTACTAATGTAAAACCTCAACTTTTCAGCGAGCTATGGAAAAAATGGTGGAACCGCCACCTTCTGAAGGTGGCGACGCAACTATAACCGCAATGTCACCTCTTGCTGCAGTGGGTCAGTACCTGTCCACTAACAGTGCCAAAAGCACGTTCCTGCGTAATACTGGGTTGGTTGTTAAGGCAATATCGTCCAAACTGCCTCATGATCAAGATTTGCAAGCTCAAAGCAATGTTGTATCTGTGCTCCAGACACAAGTCCATTCCCTAACAGAGGCCCTTTGTGAAACAAGGAGAAACATTGCTCAATGTCGTCAAGATATGCATGGTTTTGAAACCAGACTATCAGACATTTGCTATGTTGTTCAGGAGCCTAGGGGAAATGAAGGCGAGGGTTATGGTGCTCCATCGGACAATACAACATGAAAACATAACAGTCAGGTCAAATGAACCGAGTTTTTGAACTTCTGGTGGTGCATTTATCTGCTAGACTGTTAAGTTTTATGCCAACCTTCCTTTTGTTATATAGTTGTAATTTCTCTTGGTGTGATACAAAATTTATTCTTAACGTGTAGCCACCGACTGAAGAAAATAGCAAGCCATTTTTGTATAGTGTAGGGTGTTCCCTATATTTGCACTGGTGGCGATCTTTGATGCCGAGTGGATGTAATCTGTGCAATCGGCTTAATGGCCTAGCGTTAGTTTCGGCCTTATTTATTTCCTAGTCTTCTTTTTCCCTGGTTTGCTAGTGGCCGCAACTACCCATGGGCCATATACGGGCCGTAAGATCCATGGGTCTCCTACGGGCCGTCGATAAATGGGCCTATAATCGGAGGGCCTTGGGCCATCGATAAATGGGCCTGTAGTCGGTGGGCCTCGGGCCGTCAGATAAATGGGTCTACATGGGCCGTAATCGGGCGTAATTGGTATCGGCCCAGCACGGTAACGGGCCGTTAATAGGCCGTAGGACTACAAAAGCTTAATTTTGTCACAGGCTTAACAGGTCGTTAATGGGCCAGAATATAGGACGGGCTGGCCTGAAACGGGCCGACTCTTGCCATGGGCTGAATTGGGCCCATTAGGGTAACAGGTAGTAATGGGACGACTCTTGCCATGGGCCGAATTTGGCCCATTTGGGGAACATGCCAGTAACGGGCCGACTCTTGCCATGGGCCGAATTTGGCACATTAGGGGAACATGCCAGTAATGGGCCGGAAGTAATCGAGGGCCGAAAAGGAGCCCAAGAACGTATGGGCCGTCAATAGACTGAAAGCTAACACGGGCTGGAAACGGCCCATGTAAATCACGGGCCGTTAACGGGTACAAAGAAAATTACTGTTCATTATGGGTTATGGTCACCGTGGGCCTGTAAAGGGCCGAAAGATACGAAGGCCTCATATGGGCCGAAAGACATCGTGGGCCATACATGGGCCGAAAGTGAAATGGGCTGAAATGGGCTGGTGTTATATTCAACGGTCCACATGACGTTGTTGGGCCGATTTCCTTTAGTGCCTAACGGGCCGTGAGTTAACGAACCGTAAAATGGGCTATTTGCGAAGAGACCGTTAACAGGCCCGTTAACTTTTGACCAAGTCAAACGGGCCGGCTTTGTAAGCTAAATGGGCCAGTGGTGGGCCGTGGCATGTGTCGAGATATCATAGGCGCCTATCTGACCCACTGATGAGCTGACACGTGTTTCGTCCGGCCAATAAGAATTTTACACGTGGAAATTTCCCATTGGTCGGGGCTGTTAACGGGTTATCGGATCCAAAACCCCACCCGATAGCTTAATGGCGTTCCGTTATGATGGATGCCACGTGTCGGTCACCCTTGACGAAAGCACTTCTGTGACGCGCGATTTATCGTCATGGAAGTGGACGCTTCCGTGATGATAATTTTGGTAATGTCATGGAACACTTCTACGACAGCACAGGTATGACTATCTTGATTGTGTCATAAAATCGTCATGGATTTACATGCATGACAGAAAACGCGACCTACTGTGACAAACACATATCATCACGGAAGTGTATTTTTTTGTAGTGGTAGTACTAGCAAAGCAGGATATTAATCATCCCTTCCATTCATGCGAGAGTGGGAGCATTGGCTTGATGTGCATGAAAGGGAAGAATACACATTAATTTACACGGCAAATAAGGAGACAAGTTGGCTTGCAACATTGACTTAGGCCCTCGAAGCGGCTGTTTGCCCGCTCCAAAACTTTGAACTACAGCTCCATCCGCAGAGTGACGTCGAACAGGCCCTTAGAAAACATTAATTTTGCCTTGGTACCTATAATATAGGTTTGTGTTCTTGTATATAAAAAATGAAGGGAGTATGTGCTAATGCATGCAGGCTAGGCAGTGTACATGCATGACGTATGTGGCATGGCCCTCATAGTGAATAATTTATCTCTTTGAGCAAATCAACGCAGTCACCATGCATATGCAAAAGCTGCTCCGATTAAAAATCGGGTAAGGCTGGTCATAGTGGGGAGTAACTTAGAGTAGTAACATGCATACATTACTACTATGTTACTACCCTTATAGTGGGAAGTGTCATATGTGTAGTAATATACACATGCTCATTTATTGTCTTGTAGACTCATTTTGCATTGGAAAGCGCTATATGATGGTAACATATTAGGTTACTCTATTTGCCTCTCTCCTCATTAACTACTTGCCACATCAATATTTTAGCTTATGTGGCATCTGTGTTACTACCTACGTTACTTCCACTATAACCAGCCTAAGAAGCCCATGCCAACGTAGTCCTACATGGTCCCATAGAAACAAAACGTTGTCCTACACAGAGGGGCCATAGATAGACAATCATTAGACATTAAATTAACCAAGGGGCCGGCCGAGCCCACCTGTGTTCCACGCCAAAAAAAAGAAGCTCTCAAAAATATCTGCATGGTTACGGACTAGCATATCTACTGGTCGGTTCCTATTCAGCGCCTTATGCGCTCGATTCTTTGTATTGCGCAAACCAGCGCGCACCCGCCCTCCGTGCTGGGCCGGCCCATTTATTTGGTTTTTTCTGTGAAAAACTACAACAAAAATTGCGCGGAGAGGTGATTCAATCCTGCGCTCACTTGTCCTACATGGAGCGCAGTAACCACCACGCTAACAACATCTCTTGTGAATACTAATCCTCGTCCTCACCCTTTTGTTCTTTACTTACTTTTTCTCTTTTTCTTTTTGTCGTTTAGTTTCTTTTTTTTATTTCTATAAAATCCGCGAAATGTTTCTCAAAATCCGTTAACTTTTTCAAAATTATGATTTTTTTTCAAAATGCCTCAAATTTGGTGACCTTTTTTCAAATTCATTGAACTTTTTTCAAATCTGATGAACTTTTTCAATGAACTGTTTTTTTATTTTGATGAACTTTTTTCAAATTCAGTGAACTTTTTTTGAACTTCGATGAAAGTTTTTTCAAATTCGATGAACTTTTTTGACCTTCGATGAACTTTTTTCCAAATTCATGATTTGTTTCTCATATTCGATGAACTTTTTTTGAAATTTGATGAACTTTTTCAATTTGGTTGAACTTTTTTTCAAATTTGATGAACTTTTCTTCAAATGCGATGAACTTTTTTTCACTTTTCCATAAACTTTTTCAAAATCGATGAACTTTTCTTAAAAATGATAACTTATCTCAAAATCATTGAGTTTTTTAAGTTTATGTACTTTTTCTTCAAAAATGATGAACTTTTGTCTCAAAATCGATGACTGTTTTTGTAGTTTGTGAGATTTTTTCGTCAAATGTTGAACTTTGGCTCAAAATCGATGAACATTTTTCAAATTCATGATTTAAAAAAAACTAAGGGATAATAAATAGCGCATACACACATGTTCTTATACTATAAGCGCTATTATGGGCTACAAGTGTTCAATGGGTGTAGTGGTTAGCTAAGCAGGAAGCCAGGAATAAATGGGTGGCGTTGTGAGTTTGAATCCCGGTGGAAGCAGTTTCTGTTCCTTTTTCTGTAGCTTTGGTTCGTTGCGCTTTGCCTTAACGGGCAGGCCCAACAAGGCACTGCATGGGCGCCAGAAACATGTTTGGGTGCATAAGGCGCCGAACAGGAGGTCTCTATCTACTGCCTCCGTAAAAGGAAGAGAGGGCGGAGATCCAAATCATCCCACTCATCCATCAGCAAAATCCAATGGCCCTTAATCCTTCCGTGTTTAACGCTGCAAACTATGCATTAAGCCAATAAGAAGCTGATGTAGGGTAGAACACTAGACACCCGATCTTTCACGTTTGGAGGGAATCCAACGAAGAACACGAGGGGGAAACAAGGGGAAAGCAAGGAGAAACACAAGAGAAAACACTCGACCAACAAGATCAATCACACATGTGCTAGATTCTTGAAACACAATGAGATACACGATCCAAATCCAACAAGGGATGATACATAGGGTAAACGGTTCTTCTCCGAGAGGAGGTCTTGAGTTCTTCGCATTAGGGGTCTTGGATTCAAATGGATCTTCTCCGTATAGGCACGGTCTTTCTCGGAGGAGCAGATCCGGATGGATGAGCGAGGCTCTATCTCACAAATGAGCTATCACAACGCTATCCCTAGCTAGGAGGAGGGAGATGCCTATTTATAGTCGCAGTACAAAAGAGGGGTGGAATGAAGGGGTACATGGGCCTCAGGCCCGAAGCTGCACACACACAGGTAGCGGACGTCCGGTCTCTACCGGTCGTCCGATCGCTCGCGGAGGTCCGGACGTCCGGTAGGGCTTGGACTTCCTCTAATTTCGTTCTGTGATCGAGTTGTCGGACGTCTGGAGGAGGTCGGTCATCCGGTGGCCGGTCGTCCAGTGGCTTCGGTCTTCCGCTGAAATGCTTCGGGTGCGTATTTGTCGGTCGTCCGATCACTGGGCCGTGTCGCCTAGGACTTGGGTTGGATGGGTCTTCAGGCGCCGGTCGTCCGGTGTGGATCGGACGTCCATAGGCTGGAGCGTCAGGCGCGGGACGTCCGGTCCTGGGCAGTCGTCCGCTCGTTGGAGCTCCTTCGGCGTCTCTTCTTCTTGTCCTTCACACTCGGTGTCCTCGCGGTCTTGGCCATTGGATGTAGCTGTTCCGTGGCCTTCTTCTAAGCACCCGATCACACATAGTGTTTCCGATTGAGGTACTAGCCATGTATCATGTGTAGAAAGGGGTAGTTCGGAGAGGAGTGAGTTCACCTTATCTTCGATAGCCTTTGCTCGAGCTCTTGTCATTGGTCCAAGTGGTGTCGTGGGAGATGTAGATACATCCATGGGGATGATCGTGGGATCCTCCGGATCATCTCCCCCTGGGAAAGATCCGACCTCGGATCGAAAGCTTCATCACCATGGTATGGTGAGAGGTCTTTGACATTTCCCCTTCCTCGTAGAACAACCCTGTTTTCTCGAGGACCTCCTTCATGATGATTTGGGCAAGTTCATGCTAGATGCGATAGAACTCGGCTCGAAGCCGATGATCGTCGATACCTCCTACGGTCCTTGCGCATTGCAGAATATTGGCATCCCGGCTGTAGGTGACATGCAAGGTTCTGCCGATCCCGTCTGTACTCCTGCATCTGGTGTATGACATAGATTCCATCATTAAGACTATCACTCGGTTGTTGGATGCAGCAGAAATCGGTCTTATGGCCGAAGGCGGCCCTGCCATTTCTAGTCTTCTTGATCTTGACCTCTCGACCCCGTACCCCGTAGAAAAAGATAGCACTGTCGAGAACATACTTGATGTGGGTGTAATCTTATTTTAATGTTCTTCGACGAGTCCAAGTGAAGAGTGTGGGAGTATCAGGGGTAAAGGATGATGAGGACGGTGCGCCCGTTGCTGCACAAAATAAGTACACCTCAAATTAATTAGCCTCCATCGTGCAAATAAATCTTTACTATAAAAAAAGCAAACAAGAATTCCTCTAAAGCCACACCATATAGTGCACACAGGACAACCAGAAGCTTCCGATCTAATCTATCCGACGAAATCCAACAGTCTATATTTCTCAAATGATCTGCCACCTAATCAGACGGCACATATTGAATGTTCTGCCGGCAGACTCCTGGCGCAGGTCCTACTCCGATCTGCTCGATCCCCCAATTCCCTAAATCACAGAACAATATAAAAACCGCCCTGCCAAATACATCTCCACATCTCCACAATGTCCGCATCCATCAACACCCTGTCATGTGATGCCATGATAAGACGAGGACAATCTGGATCCTCACGACCGCTGCGGTTCTGTTGCGAGGCGCCAGAGAGTGGGGCGCGTCGCAGGACTAGGCGAGGTGGCTGCCCTAAGATCAGGATGTCAAGGCGGCTCGACGCGCGAGCGCATCCCTCGTGGCTGTGCCACTCGAGCCCCTGTGCCGCTAGCTCTACCTCATATGACCGCTCTGCCCATCGCATAGATGCCATCGCCGGTGCCTCCCTTGCCCGCTCAACACTCCATGAGCTTGGTCCGCGCCCGGCCACGGGATAATCGAATCCTCTTGCACCCTCATCGCATTCGTCGCTGACGCTGGCAGTGCTCATCGAATCACCTAGGAGGACCTCCAGAAGCGCAGCATGGCGTGCAGGTCGAGGAGAACCACGACACGTATGAGGCTCTATTGCACGAGATGGAGGGGACGATCAAGTTTGTGTACCGGGTGTAGATGGAGGGACCTGTAGGAGGAAGAGGAGATGGATGAACAGGAAGCTGAGGTACCTGCCTGAGGCGTTCAAAAGGATGCAGGGGCTCTGCGTGCTTAAACTCTCATACAAGCAACTCTAGGTGAGAACTTTAAATTTGTCATCTCATATGTTCAGATCTGTTTATCAAGGAGTATACATTGTTGTGCCATTTTGTGTAGAATCAACCCTACAGTTCTTGCCTTCCACTAGTGCAGAACCGGGCAATAGCACCGGTTCATAAGGCCCTTTAGTGCCGGTTCCATAACCGGCACTAAAGTGTAGAATCAGCCCTACAGTTCTTGCCTTCCACTAGTGCAGAACCGGGCAATAGCACCGGTTCGTAAGGCCCTTTAGTGCCGGTTCCATAACCGGCACTAAAGTGTGGGCACTAAAGGCCCCCCCCTTTAGTAGCGGTTCAGCACGAACCGGTGCTAAAGGGAAATCACGTGGCACGAGCCAGCTCCAGGGGCCTGGAGCCCTTTAGTACCGGTTGGTAAGACCAACCGATACTATAAGTTTTGGGGTTTTTTTAGTTTTATGATTTCTTTTTCATTTAATTTTGTGTTTCCATTTTAATTCTTTTTCGTTTGCTGGTATTTTACGATACTACACATTGTACACGTTATGCATATATATATATATATATATATATATATATATATATATATATATATATATATATAAATAGAATTTCTAGTAGAACCAATCATGCATATATATATCATCAATGTCTCACAAACCATCATATTAATTAATTCACACATACACACATGTATAGCTATATACAATTTCTCCTACATATGCATGTTGCCTTCGGAGCCAGTGGCATTAGCCTAATTGGTGCCCTCGGAGCACGATGACAATTGGAAGTGGTTTTCGTGGGGGCGGTAGCGGCTAATAGTATTCTCCCTTCGGTTTTATGACCTGGTCGAGCAAAAATCCTGCTATTTCCTCTTGAAGTGCTTCTACGCGCTCCGTTTCTAGGAGCTTCTCCCGCACCTCTCTGAACTGTTAAGAAGGAGATCAATATGCATGTGTATTAGTTGTGTGACTAGATATCGATAATGGTGTAAAAATTGTGAATAGTGTTTTGACAAGCGTACCCATTCCTGTCTTTGAGATCTGCTCCTTTCGGACGCCATCATGCGAATGTTCTCGCAAACGCAGAATGCACACAGATCAGTCCCCTGCGCCTGCTTCAGGGCCTTTACGAGAATGGAATTTGATCAGATAATAATTAATCAAGCATGATAATTAAGGAGATGGCAGCTAACTAGCTAGCTAGTACTACTTAATTACTTACCTTGGGTCTTCCCCATTTAAGCTTTTCTTTCCATTCGCCTTCCGTGACGCTGATGAACCTTGCCCAAGCCCTGCCCACCGACAAAGAAAATGAATAAAGGGGTTATTAAATAGTTCATATCATGAAATGACAAACTAAATAGGCCGAGATATATAGTTAATAATGATTGGAATTACCTGTTGACTATCCCAAACAAGATGTTATAGTCAGTTTTTTTTGAGTAGTGAGTCTAGTATTTCAACTGTTCCGGCGTCAACTTTAATGATACACAAGACCCAGTGATATCTGCATGCACACACGTTTGCATGTCTTAATTAAGCGGGCATATGTAAGCAAAAACATGTAGCTAGCTAGTAGGCAAAAACAGAGAATTTGTAGTACAAGACAGTGTGACTCACTGGAAGTTGTAAGGAAGTAGTATATCTTCATTGTATTTGAGGCGCTTCAAGAACTCTAGCATGCTGTCCTCTACGGCCTTTTGATGACGTGCATCTATTTTCCATGTGTATTCATTATCGGTGTTTGGGTCAATGAACCCAATGCCATAGCGTCCACCTTTTCTCATTTCATACATCTTCATCCTGCATATAATACCACAGAAAAGAATATAGTGAGGATAATTACAGGTAATGATTGATCAAAAGGATCACTACAGCTAGCTTGAGACTTAAATTACAGAAAGAAATCACTTACAGACAATAGCGACTGACGATAGATTTGTCGAGTGCGTCTTGATTGTATAACTGAAACAGTTCAGAATACTCAACGGACACAGCTTTCTCATGGTAGTAATGCTCCTCCTTGACATTCACCATGAGGGACAATCGATCGGAAATCTTGGTAATGTTCATGTACCATTGATGCAATTCATACATTCTCGTTGGGAGGTTCTTGACCTTGTCTGGCTCGACCAAAGGTTGGCCCCGGACATATTTCCGTTTTATTTCATCCTCTCTAAGCATAGGCATGGGCTCGATCTCGAGGAGTTGTCCAACAGTGATTTTGAGAACTTCAGCCTGCATTATATGCTCCTCCATTATTACCACATTGCCCACCTCAGGAACATAAACTGTTTGCCCACAATAATATTGGGCGCGCGTACTGTCACGTGTTGTTGGCACAACAAGTGAGGGGATCGATTGCGCCACCTGTTCTCCCAGCTGGGGAATGGTTTTCCCGCATTTTTTGACAGCTGCTTCTTGTTTGCTCGATCCCGAGCTCGCCTCCTTATGTAGACGTGCTCGATTTAACTTCCTGATGTGGCGCTCATAGTCTGTGTCAACAGGCTTGGGAGCTGGTGGTTCAGCCATACGAATGAAGTGGTCAAATGTTTCCTCAGGCACTTTCTCCCTTGGCGGCGGTGGTGGTTTCGGTGCAAAATGGGCTTCCACCTCAGACTTTCATATGGCTGCGATTTCCTCCTCGGACCTGTCATAAGCCCTCTGCGGAAGAGGCGTGAGGCTTGGACCATATTTATATCGCTTGCCTCCGCCTGTACTTCCTATACTACCTTGACTCGTACCGCTACGCACCATAGCTGCGGGGTGTCTCTTCTGTGATTGCTGAGGCAGCGGAGACGGCTGACGGGGCTGAGTTGGACGAGGAGGAGTGGCCGCCTGAAGGTGTGCCGGACTTGGAGGAGGAGTGGCTTGAGGTTGTGCCGGACTTGGAGGAGGAGTGGACGTCTGACGCTGTGGCGGACTTGGAGGAGGAGGAGTGGCCTGACACTTTGCCGGACTTGGAGGAGGAGTGGCCTGACACTTTGCCAGACTTGGTGGACTTGCAGGAGCGGCAGACTGCTGACTCGGTGGCGGACTTCGACGAGGAGTCGGCTGACGCGGTGTCGGTGGCCTTCGAAAGATGATGCAATCCTTTTTCCATAGGATGATACGATGTTTGGCGTCTCCGAGAAAGCGCTCGTCGTCACCTCCAGGATAGTCAAGCTCTAGCTCCGAATATGGGTCCACCACCTCATCAACCAAGACACGAGCATAGCCCGCTGGAATCGGGTTGCAATGGAAGGTTGCCTCGGGGGGATTTGTAAAAGCAACGGCGTCCGCCACCTTCATGGATATGTTCTTCATTTTGACATGTAGCTCGCAGCTAGTGTTCTCCGTGATGTCATCCACGGGGTATCTACCCAGCATTGCATCGTCCGGGGCGGAACCCACGCTGCTTCTCGGCATGGATGGGGCGGTGCTATCCAATGCTGGATCATTCGCTAGCTGCTGCAGCTGCTGAGACCCCCTTTGCTGGGTAAGTGAGTCGATCTGCTCCTGCTGCCGCTGGAATTTGACTACCAATTCCGCTTGACTTGCTTCTAGGCCTTGAAGGCGTTCATAGTCCCGCTTCCTCTGCTCCTCCTCCATCTTCCTCTTCTTCTCCTCCGCAATCTTCTTTCTCGCACGGGTTCTGTAGTCGGTGTTCCAGTCTGAAAACCCCTCATACCACGAAATAGCGCCCTTGCCTCATGTTCTTCCCGGGTGTTCAGGATTTCCCAGGGCACGCGTAAGCTCGTCGTTCTCTCTGTTGGGCTGGAGCACCCCCGATCGTGCCTCTTCTATTGCAACAAGTATCACATCGTCGGCTCCCTTCAGACTTGCCCTCGTCGAAACATTGCCTGTCTTCGGGTCTAACTCCCCCCATGCCCATAGAACCAAGTCCTGACCGTGGGGGGCCAGCTCTTAGTAACCGGAGTGGCACCTACATCCTCCATCTCTTTCTCAGACTTATCCCACTTAGGCATTGCCACCGCATAGCCACCTGGCCCCAGCTTATGGAACTTATCCTTTTTTTCGGCATTCTTCTTGTTTATTCTCGACCGTTCCTTAGCTAATTCCGAATCCTTGAATTTCACGAAATCGTCCCAATGAGCATGTTGGTTCTCTAGTGTTCCCTCGAATACTGGAGTCTTCCTTCCTCCCTTGACGTACTTGTCCCATTCACGATTCTTGTGGTTCTTGAATGCAACCGCCATCTTCCTAAGAGCAGCGTCCTTGACTTTCTGCACATCTGCTTCTGTGAAATGATCTGGTAGGGTGAAATGTTCCATGAGAGCATCCCAAAGCAGATATTTTTGATTCTTGTCGACAAAAGTAACATCTGGACATGGAGCAGCGTCCTCTTTGCCTTTTTGTCTTTTGTCTTTTGCTGGCTCTCTCCATTCTTGAAGGGAGATCGGCAGTTGGTCCTTCACAAGAACTCCGCACTGACGAATGAACTTGTCCGCAATCTTCTTAGGCGCTAATGGTTTGCCATTAGGTCTGACTGCCTCGATATTGTACTTTACGCCCTCCTTCAACTTTTTGTTCGGGCCTCGTTTCGTCCTTTTGCCTGAAGATTTGCTCGATCCGGATGGCTGAAAGAACAAAGATCGATTCGTTAATATATCTTCAAGTCATTTAAAACATGTGATGATCACTAGATACCTGCTTATATAAATATATATACCTCGCCGGTCTTTGTTGTTTCAGGATCAACATGTTCTTCGTCATCGTCATAATCGTAGTTCATGACTTCATCAATTCGGTCGTCGTGATCGAATATCATATCACCCTCTCCGGTGTTGTTTAGAAATTCGGAGCCGTCATAATCTTCTTCATTCTGATCATCATCTGGCCTGCGTATCATATCGAACATGGTCTATTCTCCCTCTCTGTCGGTATTGTCTGCCATAGCTTTTATTGAACTAATTCAAAAGAAATATAAAACAATTTAGTATTCAAATTACATCGTCTCGAATAATAGATATAATCTTGAATACTTCGTCTAGAATAATAGATATAATCTCGAATACATCGTCTCGAATAATATATAATATTGAATAGTACAGCACTGGCTAGCTAATTAAAGATAGAATACTACAGAAGAATCTAGGACACTCGCGGTTCCTGCGGTGCGGGCGGTGGACACCCAAAGAGAAGGAACCCTCACAGGATCATAGATGAAGTGAGATCCCCGAAGATACTGCCAGGTATTGGAGAACCTGCCGCCCTCTAACGCAACCATGTAGCGATGGACGTGCTCGTCCTCCTCCCTGACACGGCGACGTACCACCTCCGGCGGGGCCGGGTCCCTCCGCACCGAAACTGGCCCACGCAAACGCCACCAAACGAGATCAGGGTCGACGACGGGACCCGGGGCCGGGTTCCTCATCAAGCGGCGCGCCCCTCCAGGCAGCACCTCCCAGTGCCAGCCCAGCGGAGCCCAGTCCCGGACATGGGTCGGCTGGACGTCGTCGCGGACGGGTCGACGGCGAGGATGCTGGCCGGGCATCGTCAAGAACAAATACTAGCTATATGCCCGCAAAAAGTAATATTTTTTTAATGATTGGATTTTGATAACTAAAATTTCTAACATTTCTACTATTTCAAAAATCTATATACTATTTCATACTAATTAAGCATCTAACACTAAAAACAGAAAACACAACTTCTATACATCCATTAAAAAACTGAAAAACAACATTATATAAAAAATTTCCATACTAATTAAACACTAATTATATCCATCTAACATGCATTCATACATATATAATAGTGAAAAAATAATAATCTAAATAATCTAAATTAATTAAACATACAAAATACGTATATACTAATTAAACACTAAATAATCTAAACTAATTAAACATACAAAATACATATGTACGTGTGTGTGTGTGTTCATGCATGCTTGTGTGTGTGTGTGTATGGGCTCGGGGAGGGGCGGCGCCCATGGTGGCCGCCGGGGGCGAGGGAGAGGGGTTAGAGGGGGAGAGCTCACAGCGGGCGACGG
>NC_041391.1:308531150-308585351 GCF_002162155.2 Triticum dicoccoides
TGTTGTATATATAGAAGGCACCTTTAGTACCGGTTGGAGCCACCAACCGGTACTAAAGGCCTGTTTTGGCCAGGCCAAGCGGCGGGAAGCGACCCCCTTTAGTACCGGGTGGTGGCACAAACCGGTACTAAAGGCCCCCCCTTTAGTACCGGTTTGTGCCACCACCCGGTACTAAAGGGGTCGCGCTGCCACCCCAAAGTTTAGTCCCACCTCGCCGGGCGAAGGGCAACCGCATTGGTTTATAAATCCAGCCACGGCTACCACTTCGAACTCCTCTATATAGCTAGCAGGCTTGTGGGCCTAAACTCTGCGCGCTGCCCTGTGAGTCTGCTGGGCCTTTAAGGCCTGTAATTACACACCTGTGGCCTATCAGGCCCACAGGGCAGCGCCCCAATTTTTTTATAGTTTTTTCTTTTCTGCTTTATTTTCTTCTATTTATTTTTGCGTAGTTTTTTGTATAGTTTTTTCTTTTCTATTATATTTATTTTCTTCTATTTATTTGTGAGTAGTTTTTCATCTAGTTTGCCAAAATTCAACATTTTCAGAGTTCATTTTGTAGTGATTTTCAATTTCACGGTCATTTTGTAAACGATTGAAAAATAGCAAATATATATTTTTTTCTTTTCTACTTTATTTTTTCTTCTATTTATTTCTGAGTAGTTTTTTCTTTTCTGCTATATTTATTTTCTTCTATTTATTTTTGAGTAGTTTTTTATATAGTTTTTTTCTTTTCAGCTATAGTTTTTCTTTCTTTTCTTCTATTTTTTCTGTTAGTGCCCGTAGTTTTCAAATTTGAATAGTTTAAATTTTGAATTATTTGAAATTAGTGTGAATTTGTTTGCACATAAAATTTCTTCGCGTTTCAAATGCCAAAACACATAACTACCCTAACTATTACAGAGATTCCCCTCTCGGTGCGAAACACAGAAGAAAGTGATGATAGCTAGTGAAGCCGATCACATCCCAGATCTTTGGGTGTGAAACTTTTTCTTCACGTGTGTCCCTTTGCGCCGTAACCATGGAAAATCTTCATCATTTAACGGGATGCTCGGGTCAATATTCACTGTGAATGGAGCAATTTCATCAAACTTTTCATAACCTTTTGACTTGTCTGTCTTGTCATCCACTCCCACAATGTTTCTCTTCCCAGAAAGAACTATGTGCCACTTTGGCTCATCGTACGATGCATTCGCTTCCTTATCTTTTCTTTTTCTTGGCTTGGTAGACATGTCCTTCACATTGAAAACCTGTGCCACATCATTGGCTAGGACAAATGGTTCGTCTGCATACGCAAGATTGTTGAGATCCACTGTTGTCACTCCGTACTGCGGGTCTTCCGTTACCCCGCCTCGTGTCATATTGACCCATTTGCACCGAAACAAAGGGACCTTTAAACCACGTCGATAGTCAAGTTCCCATATGTCCTGTATATAATCATAATATGTTTCCTTTCCCGTCTTGGTTTCTGCATCAAAGCGGACACCACTGTTTTGGTTGGTGCTCTTCTTATCTTGGGCGATCGTGTAAAATGTATTACCATTTATCTCGTACCCTTTGAAAGTCATTATATTCGAAGATGGTAACTGGGATAACAAGTACAAGTCATCTTCAATAGAGGTGTCATGCATGGTACGTGTCTGCAACCAGCTGGCGAAACTCCTGGTTTGTTCACGTGTAATCCAGTCATCAGACCGCTCCGGGTGTTTGGAGCGTAGCAAATTCTTGTGTTCATCCATATACGGAGCCACCAAGGCGGAATTCTGTAGAACTGTGTAGTGTGCTTCAGTGAGAGAATGTCCGTCCATACATATTATTTGTTCCCCTCCTAGCGTGCCTTTTCCATCTAGTCTGCCCTTATGCCGCGATTCAGGAACACCAATCGGCTTAAGGTCAGGAATAAAGTCAATACAAAACTCAATGACCTCCTCATTTTGATGGCCCTTGGAGATGCTTCCTTCTGGCCTAGCACGGTTATGAACATATTTCTTTATGACTCCCATGAACCTCTCAAAGGGGAACATATTGTGTAGAAATACAGGACCCAAAACGTTAATCTCTTCGCACAGGTGAACTAGGACGTGTGTCATGATGTTGAAGAAGGATGGTGGAACACCAACTCGAAACTGACAAGACATTGCACCAAATCATTCTATAACCTTGGCATGATTTCTGGATCGATTACCTTCTGAGAGATTGCATTGAGAAATGCACATAGCTTCACAATGGCTAATCGAACGTTTTCCGGTAGAAGCCCCCTCAATGCAACCGGAAGCAGTTGCGTCATAATCACGTGGCAGTCATGAGACTTTAGGTTCCGGAACTTTTTCTTTGCCATGTTTATTATTCCCTTTATATTGGACGAGAAGCCAGACCGTACCTTAATACTGAGCAGGCATTCAAAGAAGATTTGCTTCTCTTCTTTGGTAAGAGCGTAGCTTGCATGACCTTGATGTATGCCGTCTTCTCCGTGCATACGTTGCTGGTCCTCCCGTGCCTCAGGTGTATCTTTTGTCTTCCCATACACGCCCAAGAAGCCAAGCAGGGTCACGCAAAGATTCTTCGTCCCGTGCATCACGTCGATTGCGGAGCGGACCTCTAGGTCTTTCCAATATGGCAGGTCCCAAAATATAGATTTCTTCTTCCACATGGGTGCGCGTCCGTCAGTGTCCTTTGGAACAGGTTGTCCGCCAGGACCCTTTCCAAATATCACCTTCAAATCCTTGACCATATCATGTACATCAGCACCAGTACGGTGGCGAGGCTTCGTCCGGTGATCCACCTCACCTTTGAAATGCTTGCCTTTCTTTCTTACGGGATGCCTGCTCGGAAGAAATCGACGATGTCCCAGGTACACATTATTCTAACAACTATTCAAATATATACTGTCGGTATCATCCAAACAGTGCGTGCATCCGTGGTATCCCTTGTTTGTCTGTCCTGAAAGGTTACTCAGAGCAGGCCAATCATTGATGGTCACGAACAGCAATGCCTTTAGGTCAAATTCTTCCTGTTTGTGCTCATCCCATGCACGCACACCTGTTCCATTCCACAGTTGTAAGAGTTCTTCAACTAATGGCCTTAGGTACACATCAATGTCGTTGCCGGGTTGTTTAGGGCCTTGGATGAGCACTGGCATCATAATGAACTTCCACTTCATGCACAACCAAGGAGGAAGGTTATACAAACATAGAGTCACAGGCCAGGTGCTATGGTTGCTGCTCTGCTCCCCAAAAGGATTAATACCATCTGCGCTTAGACCAAACCATACGCTCCTTGCGTCATCTGCAAACTCCTTCCCGTACTTTCTTTCGATTTTTCTCCACTGCGACCCGTCAGCGGGTACTCTCAACTTTCCGTCTTTCTTACGGTCTTCTCTGTGCCATCACATCGCCTTGGCATGCTCTTTGTTTTGGAACAAACGTTTCAACAGTGGTATTATAGGAGAATACCACATCACCTTGGCAGGAATCTTCTTCCTGGGGCGCTCGCCCTCGACATCACCATGCTCATCGCGGCTGATCTTATAGCGCAATGCACCACATACCGGGCAAGCGTTCAAATCCTCGTACTCACCGCGGTAGAGGATGCAATCATTAGGGCATGCATGTATCTTCTGCACCTCTAACCCTAGAGGGCAGACAACCTTCTTTGCTTCGTACGTACTCTCGGGCAATTCGTTGTCCTTTGGAAGCATATCCTTTATCATTACCAGCAACTTTCCAAATCCCTTGTCAGATACACCATTCTCTGCCTTCCATTGCAGCAATTCCAGTGTGGTGCCCAGCTTTTTCTTGTCACCTATGCAATTCGGGTAAAACAATTTTTTGTGATCCTCTAACATGCGCTGCAACTTCTTCTTCTCCAAATCACTTGTGCAGTTTCTCTTTGCATCGGCAATGGCCCGACCTAGATCATCAACGGGCTCATCTGATGCCTCTTCTTCAGCTTCTTCCCGCATTGCCGGCTCAGCTTCTTCCCGCATTACCGGCTCAGCTTCTTCCCCCATTGTTGTATCATCGTATTCAGGGAACCCATGGCCAGGATAGCTGTCGTCGTCCTCTTCTTCTTCATTGTCTTCCATCATAACCCCTCTTTCTCCGTGCTTGGTCCAAACATTATAGTGGGGCATGAAACCGGACTCAGACAGGTGGACGTGAATGGTTCTTGACGTAGAGTAATTGCGACCATTCTTATAGCCAGCACATGAACAAGGCATAAAACCATCTGCCCGCTTGTTTGCCTTAGCCGCAAGCAGAAAAGTATGCACGCCCTCAACGAACTGGGGAGAGCATCGGTCATCGTACATCCATTGCCGGCTCATCTTCATTACACAACACCGAATAGACCAAATTAATACAAGTTCATACATAAAGTTCATACAACACTTAAATGCAACAAACAAATAACTCTCTAGCTAAAGCATTTAAATGCAACAACAAATGCGATCAAGATCGCAACTAAGGTAACAATTGATCCAACAGCATAATGATACCAAGCCTCACTATCGATGGCATATTTTCTAATCTTTCTAATCTTCAAGCGCATTTTCTCCTTCTTGATCTTGTGATCATCGACGACATCGGCAACATGCAACTCCAATTCCATCTTCTCCCCCTTAATTCTTTTCAATTTTTCTTTCAAGTACTCGTTTTCTCTTTCAACTAAATTTAACCTCTCGACAATAGGGTCGGTTGGAATTTCCGATTCACATACCTCCTAGATAAAAATATCTATGTCAACTTGATGGGCATAATTTGTCATAAACACGAAATGCAACAAATAGTTTTAAAAGAGAATATACCACATCTGAATCATAACAAGGACGAGGGCCGACGGGGACGGATATCAAAACCATGGCACTATGTATAACAAATAACGTACCGGTAAGATAATTATTATATGAGTAACTATATATCCAAATCACACAAACATCAATTTTTTATATAAAATTTCATGAACAAGAGGCTCACCACAAGGTGGTGCCGGCGACGGGACGGTGCGGGCGATCGACGGTGGTTACGACGGAGATTTAGAAGGCACTAAGTAATCCACACCTACATATGCAAACTAAGTGTTATTTTAACCTCAAATTGCATATAAATCAAATACTAGCACATATATATATTTCCTCCCAAATTACTAAACTCACAAATTAATAACTATATAAAGCATTGCAAGAGCTAATCTAGCAATGAGAGATGAAAGGACAAAGTTGCTAACCTTTGTGATCATTTGAATGGATGGGGGCCTTCAAATCTTGACAATTTTTGGGCAAAATGTGTGATGAGCTCGAGAGGAAGAGGGGAAGAACAAAGAGGAGAGGGGAAAGGGGAAGAACAGAGCGAGCTCGGGTGGACAAAGGGTTTATGTTGGATGACCTTTAGTACCGGTTCGTGCCAAGAACCGGTACTAAATGTGCTGGAGGGGGCCCAGACTGACAACATCCTGCCACCACTCTCATTAGTACTGGTTCGTGGCACGAACCGGTGCTAAAGGTTAGCCACGAACCGGTACTAATGAGAGCGGCCCGGCTAGCCGTTGGAACCGGCACTAATGTATACATTTGTGCTGGCTCAAATACAAACCGGCACTAATGTGCTTCACGTTTGACCCTTTTTCTACTAGTGTTCCCCAAAAGCAATTGTTTGATTGCATTATCTTGCCTCACCTTACTGCTTTTGATATTTGATGTTACTGAAGAGCAACACCTCATGTTTGAATAGACCGCACCTAGACAGGTACCACTAAAAAACAGTTGGACAATTTCGGATATGAACATTGTGCAGCTCCCAAGGTCGTTGAGAAGTATTCATCCTTCTTCCACGTACAATCATGTTGCTACCAGTAAACTATTCCATAAAGTAATTTGCTGAAGATATGTTTTGTTATGTAGGGAGTATGCTCTCTTTCTTTAGCAAGCAGACAATTAACTCTAAATTCATATTTGTCTCATACAAATCCGCAATAGGTGCCGCTTCTGCACGCAAGCATTGCGGCGATCGGTTCTTGCATTTATTCAAGTTGATTAGCATTAGAATCATTAGTACCCAAGCAAATGCAAAAATAATAATGTCATTAGCACCTCCTGATGACTAGAGCTGCATAGATTAATTTGATGTATGCCTACCATCATAGGACACCAACCCGAGACGCAATGACGCGCTGGTTATCTCTCTGCCATCCATGCATATCACACATCTAAGCTTGCCCGCCGTCACCTAGTCGCCATAGTGGATGGAAACTCAGGTACTTCACAACCTGTACTTTTGCAACCGTGTATCCTATATGTGCTTGATTTTGATTTGAAACTCCGATTAATTTACATTGACTTCTTCTTTGTTAATTTACTTCATCACCCAAAATGGGTTTCTTTTTAACTCAAGTTTCACTTGCAAGACATGGGAAACTATGTGACTCACTAACATTTTTACCTTCTTAATTCCATTACCATCCAAAATTCAGGGTTCCAAATTACATGCATACTTTGCAATCTGCAGACATTTTGAGTTTGCAGATTTGAGGTGGGAAAACCAAAATGCTTTTTGTACTATGCTTCAGGATCTCTGGCCGCTGCTATGCATAAACATGTGATTGAGAAGTGGGGATGACCTGACAAAGGATCGATCATAGATAAGTTCTACTTAGCAATCTATATAATTGGATTTCTTTCCATCTGTACAATGCAGTGTATATATCATAATTCTTGGAGTGAGTTTCTTACTACTGGTACCTTTCGTTCGGCAAAGGTCAAGCAACAATCCAGAAATCTGAGTCTGTCTCACCTGGAGCTCCAGCGTATTTTTTAGCAAAAAAATGCATTTTTCAACTTTTGAAGCTTGAAAGGTTTCAGTTATTTCGATCGAAAGACATGGAGGTGTTCTGCTGTGTGCTTGACAACAGAAGATGAACTATGAAATTCCATAGCTTATTTTTTCCCGGCAGGTAGCTTGTACTATTAGGTGCCCACTATACCTGAGGACATTTTGGTGATAGGTATTCAGTATGAACCCATCCAAATTTGATTGGACAAGAGATGATTCAGTGGCTATGCACTACAAGAAATATGTCAACTTGTGACCACCACTATTGGTCACTGAAAGGTCACAAATTTCCATTTACGACCTTTTTGTGACCAAAAATAGAAGGTCAAAAGCTGGTCGTCGTAAACTGACTATAGCGACCTTTCTTCTGGAATGGTCAAAGACGTTTACGACCAAAATATTCCTACTGTGGCGTTTTGGTCACTAGCAACCTCCCCAGGCCATGTAGGCATCCAGCTTGGCGATTTGACGTGGCACAAGATTCAGCCCGGTCCAATTGGGTGTTTTACATGGGCCGAGCCCATTAATTCAGCCTATTAGTGTTTTTTTTCTCATATTAATTTTGGCTATGTAGATGGGCCAAGCCCAACAATTAAGCCTTCTCATTTTTGGGCCGTGGCCTTTTCCGCTAGAAAGTTTTAGTTTTTTTGTAATATAAAAAGGTCCACTAGTTAAATGGGTCCCAGATGTCAGGTTCAGGTACGTGGGTCCCAGCTAGCAAGTTCATATTCTTCATATTTCAATTGAATAGTAAATAAATAACCAGTATTTAAATTGGCACAAACAAAAACACACATATTACTCCAAATATTATCAGCCAGATTCAGTACAGAGCTCCTATTGTAAAAATAACATATACTTTACAATCTCTACACATAATAAGCTCTAACATATACAAGCTCTACAAGCTCTACACGTGATATGGTGCCCTAGTGTTAACCCTATAGCTCTACAAGTGTCTTCAATCTTCTTCAACATGGAGCTCCTTCGGTAGCGAGCACAAACTGGGCACCTGCATCATCACAGGAAGGCAATTTTAGATCATAAAAAAGAATGTTCCAAGCACAGTTTAGAGAAAAGAACCAAGTAAATTTGCCCTCAATCATACAAACAAAGTTTAGAGAAAACCAAACATGAACAACTACTTATTATGCAGTTTTTAAAGTTTTTAATACATTTATTTTCTATTAGCAAAACTGAATATGCTACTTCCTGATTCATGGCTGCATAGTCCAGCTTGCTACACCAGTTTGTTCTCATGCAAAAATTAGAAAAAATGTATCATTGGTAATTATGCAACTCTGTTTGGAGTCATTTCTCCAAACAGTTACTGCTGTTATAGTTACTGCCGTATCCTAATTAATAGTACTTTACAGTAGATAAACGTTTCTTGATGCTAAAAAAGATAAAGGCTTGTACCATGACATGTCCAGCAAGCCTAATTAATAGTGTCAAACTATAGCAGGACATAAAGGAACAGTACAGTAGTAACTTAAGCACACACACACACACACACGCACACGATCAATTCAAACCCAAACAAATCAAATCACGCTCTTCATCTAGACCGCTACAGATCCATGTATTAATGCTTAGCATCAAGCATTAGGCCATGAAGCATCTGTCCGATTTGTTCAACAAGACGAGTACATACCTGACTCCAGGTTGATGCGGTGGATGGGGCTGTACTTGAACATCTGGTCCAGGGACGAGCCTGCAAATCCAAATCGAACAAACAAATTCATTAGGAGGGGATCGGAGAAACAAGGAAGAAATGAAGTAAACATACATACATGTCTATATATAAGCAGCAGAAGCAAGTAATATAAATACATCCTCTTTCTTCCTCTACAACACTAGCTAGAGCAACATCAATCATTGTACACAAGGAGCAGCAGCAACAAGCCGATAAAGAAAGCTCAAGATTTGTGTCTTTTGCAAGTTTAAGCACACTAGTACATGTGTTAAAATGGAAGCGCCGCTGCTGGGTTCCAACAGCCAACAAACTATAGGGTTACCGTCAAGTTAGCATTACAGAAAGCTTAAAGGAAAGTGGAAAAGACATGGCAACCTATAGTTATGCGGAGAACATCGACAAGTACCCAACAGGATGAGCATTGTGCAGTTTAATAACACAGTGTATTAATCTGAATACACGTGAACAAAACTAGCAGTGTTATTTATACACTGCTAAATGAGCATTCATGATGCTTATTATACACGTGAACAAGACTAGGCCAAAACATAGTAAAAAAACTGCTAAATGGACACTAGCAGCATGTCAATTCTATTCCTAGCAAAAAAATCAGAGCTAGGCTAGTGCAAATTGTAGTAGTATGTCATAAAGTCAACCTGAGTATGAATGATGGATCTGATGTAGACAGTTAACCTGGCGAAATTAAACAACTAGCACGATTTCAGAACGGATCACATCATGTATTGGACAGATGATTATTCGTGAGAACAATCAAACGTGAGTACATTTGAGTTGGCTCTTTTGGCCCCTCTGGCTTTGCTGGTGGGGAACTATTCACAGGGGCCTGTGGTAGTTTTGGCTTTTCTACCCGAACAGTTATGCCTACAGCAATTGCATCATGTTTTGCTAGAACACGCTGCAAATCATCATTCAATGAGAGGCCCTGGCTTAGCAGCTCTTCATCGCTGTGACAATTTAATGCATGGAAATAGTTTGGACAACCATAATACATACTCACACGAACACAACAGACTGAAAAGAAGTGTGGAATGGTGGGACCTATGGGATCTTGACGCACTTGCCCTGGCCGTCCAACTGCCAGCCATGGTAGAGGCACTCCAGCTTGCCATCGACGCAGCCTCTCCTCCATCCTCACCTGCACACGACAAAGAAAAGCGGGAGTAAGCACCGAGGCTTCGACCAAATGGTCCATAGATCGCGGCAGGTTGGTGCGACGGGAGTTTTCGTACCTTGTAGGAGGTCTTGATCCGGAGCATGACGTAGAAGCCGAGGCCACCGCCGACGATGGTGCCGGCCATGATCGGCACGTACGCCCACCGTCGCGACCCAGGCGGTGCCATTGCTCACACGCCAACGCCGTCTGCGCCCGTAGAGGTGGATGGGGTGCCCGGCTCGATGGAGATGGGGTGTCCAGAGTAGAGGAAGGGGAAGGGGAGGGGATCAGGAGGACGTTGACTTGGGAGGCGGCGGAAGCGGTGGAAGTGTACTGCGTAGCAACAGCTGACGGAGGGGATTGGTAGAGCGAACAAAGAGGAACTGCTTGATCTGAATGGGGACAAGGTGCAGCGTGCAGAGGAGGTGCTCGATGCAGAGGATCTCACGGGAGGAGGGGCTATGCGCCACCCTGATCCCGGATCCGGCGGCCTCTAGCCTCGCTGTCGCCATAGCTGGTGGCTGCTCTGGCTGGCGCCATGGGTGGTGGCTGGCTCAGAGATCGGGGAGAGGGAGAGAGGGAGATGGCGATGGAGGTGGCGGCGGCAGCGGAGCGAGGACGGCATGGCGGATTGGTGGTGGAGGCCGTGGTGCTGGGGGGTGGTGAGGCAGCGGGGTGGGAAGGTCGGGGAGTGGAGGAGGAGAGGGGAGGCGACGGGGTTCGCCATGGGAGGGAGCGGGGAGGGGAGGCGTGCGCGGACGGAGAAGAGAGCGAGGGGAGAAAGAATGGAGGCGGGGGGTGGATGGAAAATGTCCACGAGGACTAGGGTTTTGCCTTAGGTGGGCTTGCGGTGAGGACTGCCGTTGGATTCGCGAGCATCCGACGGTGTCCATCCACGATCCGCGTGAAACGCCCACAGACCAATTAAAATGCAGCACACGGCTACGGTGTCATGACCATCTAAATTGGTCGTAATTGACTAAAAAATTGGTCTAGCTGATTAAAAATTCATTTTTCATTTCTCAAGTGCCCAAACTGAGTTTTTTGTGAGGGACCTACAATATATTTGTTGTAAAATTTGACAAAATCAAAATTTTAAAATATTAGAACATATTTAATGCACAATTGACAAAATGGTTGGGTGTAAAAAGTTTTGATCCACCTCTCGTGAAAAAGACAAATTTTCGCCGATTCAGCTGGAAGCGGGTCAAATTTGAACTGCAGCCGCCTCATAGTTTGCTATTTATTTTTTCCAAAAATCATTTCTAGTTACATAAGTATCTATTTAATCATAGAAACACCAAAAAAGTTCCAAGATTCAACCACTAGCTAGGAACGGTCATTCCCGCCGTTTTGACCGCATTTTGAAACGGGCATAAAAAATTCAAAAAAATCAAAAAAATGGGAAACCTTCGCATTGTGTCATTATATGTGGGCAAGTTCCCAGGAAAAATAACAAACTTGTAATACGACAATTATTATAAAAAAGTGTTCTCAGAAACGAGCTATCAAGCGTGAAGATTCATGGCTTTCAAGCCAAATGATCAATCTTATGGCCACATTCATGGCATAGTTTGTTCAAATGATCTCATATTGTGCACAAGGGTGCATATTAGAATGGCAAACAATGTTGCCTAAGGAAGTTTTCATTTTCTTTGGACAAAAAACCATTTTTCATTTTCCGAGTGCCCGAAAGGAGGTTTTTTTGTGAAGGAACTACCAAATAAATGTTGCAAAATTGGACCAAATAATTTTTATAAAATACTAGGACATATTTAATGCACAATTGACCAAATGGTTGGGTGAAAAAAGTTTTGATCCACCTCTCGTGAAAAAGATAAATTGCCGCCGATTCAGCTGGAAGCGGGTCAAATTTGAACTGTAGCTGCCTCATAGCTTGCTATTTATTTTTTCCAAAAATCATTTCTAGTTACATAAGTATCTATTTAATCATAGAAACACCAAAAAAAATTTCAAGATTCAACCACTAGCTAGGAACGGTCATTCCCGCCGTTTTGACCGCATTTTGAAACGGGCATAAAAAATTCAAAAAAAAATCAAAAAATTGGAAAACCTTCGCATTGTGTCATTATATGTGGACAAGTTTCCAGTAAAAATAACAAACTTGTAATACGGCAATTATTTTAAAAAAGTGTTCTCAGAAACGAGCTATCAAGTGTGGAGATCAATGGCTTTCAAGCCAAATGATCAATCTTATGGCCACATTCATGGCATAGTTTGTTCAAATGATCTCATATTGTGCACAAGGGTGCATATTAGAATGGCAAACAATGTTGCCTAAGGAAGTTTTCATTTTCTTTGGACGAAAAATCCATTTTTCATTTTCCGAGTGCCCGAAATGAGGTTTTTTTGTGAAGGAACTACCAAATAATTGTTGCAAAATTGGACCAAATCATTTTTCTAAAATACTAGGCCATATATAATGCACAATTGACAAAATGGTTGGGTGAAAAAAGTTTTGATCCACCTCTGATGAAAAAGACAAATTGTCGTCGATTCAGTTGGAAACAGGTCAAATTTGAACTGTAGCTGCCTCATAGTTTTCTCTTTATTTTTCCCAAAAATCATTTCTAGGTACATAAGTATCTATTTAATCATAGAAACACCAAAAAAATTCCAAGATTCAAGCACTAGCTAGGAACGGTTAAGCCCGCCGTTTTGACGCATTTTGAAACGGGCATAAAAAATTCAAAAAAAATCAAAAAATTGGAAAACCTTCGCATTGTGTCATTATATGTGACCAAGTTTCCAGGAAAAATAATAAACTTGTAATACGGTAATTATTTTAAAAAAGTGTTCTCAGAAATGAGCTATCAAGTGTGAAGATTCATGACTTTCAAGCCAAATGATCAATCTTATGGCCACATTCATGGCATAGTTTGTTCAAATGATCTTATATTGTGCACAAGGGTGCATATTGGAATAGCAAACAATGTTTCCTAAGGAAGTTTTCATTTTCGTTGGACGAAAAAACCATTTTCCATTTTTCGAGTGCCCGAAAGGAGGTTTTTTTGTGAAGGAACTACCAAATAATTGTTGCAAAATTGGACCAAATCATTTTTATAAAATACTAGGCCATATTTAATGCACAATTGACAAAATGGTGTGGTGTAAAATTTTTTGATCCACCTCTCGTGAAAAAGACAAATTTCTGCCGATTCAGCTCGAAGCGTGTCAAATTTGAACTGCAGCTGCCTCATAGTTTGCTATTTATTTTTTCAAAAAATCATTTCTAGTTACATAAGGACCTATTTAATCATAAATACATGGTTTGGTGGCGATACGTCGAGGTTTAGGCGGTGGCCGAGGGCCCCAACTCTAGAGCGCGTAAACTCGCATGCCCGCCGCGTGGTCACCACGTGACCGTGGCGTTGCCATGTGTTCTGGGCAGCCTAGGAATGTCTAGTGGGTTGGGCACTCCCCAGGTTGGTGCTAGGAAGAAAATTACAACATAAGATTCTCACGAGGAGACCAATCGATCCTCAAACATGAATTAGTAGCCAAGTGTTTGATTAGCGGTACGGGAAATGTACATGGCTAATGGGCGTGAGTTTTGGCTGAGGATGATCAGTTACTAAGAAGACCGTTTTCACAAATTTTCAGCTCAAAAGGAGGAGCCTAGGTGGTACTTGCTTTGCAAACCACCACACTGGACATAAATACGAATGTTGAAGCTCGGCTCAAAATAATGAATGGATTGAGCTGGCATTTGGTGGAGGATGGTTATTTGGGCATAGGAAAGCACTGTAGAAAATGGATACTATTTGGACATGCCAAAGTGGTACTTCCTTCACAAACTGTTACTCTGAACAGAATAGGAAAATGAATATTTTTGAATTATTTTTGAACTAGGCAAGGAAGGTTTTTACATATTTGACGAAGATATGACCCAAAGAATTTATGAGATTTTTTGGGAATTTTGGGAATGACAGAAATATAGGTTGCTTCACAACCTAGGGCAAAAACTGCCACGTGGACATGACACATAGGCAAAACTGATGAGGTGGCGCCTAGTCATAGCAACCCACCACAATTTACAAGGCTATGACCATCTATATTGGTCGTTAACAACTAGAAATAAGGCAGTGGACTAGCGCTGTTAGCTTTATGACCATTTCATGTAAGGAAATTATGACCTTTCTGACCAAAATGGTCGCAATGGTTTAGGGTTTGGAGCCCCTCGAACAGATTTTGACCAATTGGTCTCAAATGGTCATAAATCTATGACCAATTCTTCTAGGGTCACTGACAGAAGGTCATAAGTTGACATATTTCTTATAGTGATGCATTTCCTCAAAACATAGTTTAATTCGGTTTTAATCTGTATCAGGCTTCAAAGCCAATGTTTCTATGCTGATATTTTATAAATTAGTGGAATAAATGGATACGAGACTACCTTGTAACTTTTTCGGGCTTGGGTATTCAACCATGCTTGCTCCGTTGCATTTACTTTTTATTTTACTCCAAGCATCTAAATTGGGTTTCCGTGCAAGGTTTTTAGTTCAATGAACCTTTGTATAGTATAAGTGTGCATAAATCTAATAATTTTGTTCAGAAATCTACTTATTTTATTTCTTCATATTTATTTAGATGACTTGCTGGCATTTGCTTTTGTTATAATGAATATCGATGTAAATCTGGATTGGTAACTACAAACGGGATTGATATTTTTCCAGGAAATTCAAGGAGCAAGAATAGCTGGGCAGGCATATTATTCCCCTGTTTGACAACATATTATTCCTCGAGAGTACTCCTATATGTTGTACAATCCTAAGAGCCCTATTATTCTGCATCTCATCTAGGAGATAATAGGGAGTCGTGTGCAGCAGAGTGAGGTCGCTGAGAACAAGTCATGTACGCTAACAAAAAAGAATCATCTGAATTTGGTTGACCCGGAACCATGTGGAGCCCATATTATACAATATGGCAATATTCATCACTAATGATCCACTCCTCTGATCAAACACCTTCGTCTAACACCTTTGTCCTGACATCGGGTAGTTCTATGCTTTTGATTGTCTCATGCACAGGTAAATTCTATGTAAATCAATGTTTGGTCGTATACGTCCTCACTTTCCAAAACGGTGTCAATAATGAGGATATGATGAATCATCATAATAATCCTCAAACCAAGTTATTCCTTCAATTTCTAAGACTGAATTATGTTAGTGAACACGTGCGTTGCACATGCATGATTACTAGTGATTGAAATCTAAGGAAGGATATCCGCGCGGATGACTTACAGGGGATGATAAGGCACGAGAATCGTCTCCTTGCCCTTATTGGCGAGCATGAAATTGACGAGGTAGTCCCTCGCGTATTCACGGTGCTTTGCACAAACTTCCAAGAAGTTCTCGTGCATGAAGTACGGGTCAGCGACACATATATAAGGTATCTGCTCAATCCCGATGATGTAGTTCATGTAGAAGGCATAAAGGCGGACAAACGTAAAATCCAGCTTCTTCAAGTGAAGCATGTCGAAGATGTAATCGAATCGAAGGAAGAACTTCTCCGCGGGGATTGTGTCAACGTACAACCTTTGCCACGGCACGTTAACCACGTAGAGTGGGTATCCTGGATTTTCTGAGGCAATTAGGCTTTTCTCTCTCCACAGCACATCGTCATGAAGTCTCCTTAGATCATCGTGTATGGCTTGTACCGATGCCTTAGGTAGGATTGGTACACCGGCGATATGGTATTTCACCGCACCAGGGACAGGTATACGGTCTTGAACCCAAGGCCACGGAGGCGACTGGATCATAGCAGCAACTTTATTGCTGCCTTTCCTCGCTCTCTTCTGATGCTTCTTTGGTGGAAGGTCATCTACAGTATGTTTAGGCTCCAGAGGTGGCAATTCAGGCACCGACTCATGACGCTCAAACCCTGAGTACTCATACTGCTGAGCCATTGATCCTCCATCATCAGTGGCGCTAGTATTGAGATAATGTTGAGTGTCATCGTCTTCCTCATCCTCATCTATGGCGATGTCATCAGCGACTAATGGAGCCTTTATCTCACCTAGTCCGCTATCACCCAACACGATAGGCAACTCTAATTGGGTAGGTGGGGTGCTGATGTTCATACCTTGTGGAGGCTGCATGGTTGTGGCTGTGCTCGCGGCCGCCTCCAGACGAAGCAGACTCTTTGTCCACAACAGGACCCATGTCTTGCAATCGCCAAGCCGCCGTGGGGTCTTGTTGTTACCTCCCCTAGTACCGAAGGCACCAAATTCTCGTGGCCCGGTTTGACACTGGCCCCAGAAACCCTGAAGGCGTTTGGGGTGATTGGACGGCTGTGGAACAATTGTTCCTTCAGATTCGTTATCGTCGCCTTCCCCAAGTCCACCTTCTGGCCATTGATGCCGTACAATATTGTGCACGGGGCGTCGTCCTGCAAAGACATGTATGCGATGTGAGACATCCAAAAGGCAACGGAAATGGGAGATTATACATTTATTGCAGAGGGCCAGTGTGAGAGGTACCGTGAGGGCGTCAAGCTCAGCCAAAGACGAAGCAGATGCGGGAGCCAGTGCAGGAGCAGGTGCAGGTGCAGGTGCTGGTGCAACGCTAGTCGAGCTGCTCCCGAAGAAGTCGGCAAGGGGAAAGTCCACTGCATCTTTTTCTTGATTTCGCCTACTCCAATCGACGATTGTCGGAACCAAGACTGTCAGCTCCTGTTTTAGGCAGCTACCGCTGTTGGGACTGTCTTAGCTGAATTCTTCTCAACCGCAATCTCAACCTTCTTGTTGATACTTTCTTCAGTTAACCTCTGTCTTTCCTTTCTCTCCTCCGTGGTCTCAACGTTGTACTTCTTCCACGTGGCGTTGTCTCCAACATCGTGGACGCGTCCATACGACAGCCAAGTGTCCATCGGGAGTTGTTTCAATATGTTCAATGCCCGGTTGAATGGGTGTCCCACTTGGGCCTCGCCAACGCCTCAGATGGCGAGTCGCTTTTGGACGCAATCCTGTGCTGCTCTCTCTGCAAAAGGAACAAGGATTGTTTACAAATATGACTAAACGTGCAGCCGAATTGATCAGAAACTAAAATTACCAGCAATCTCATGAACTCCGTCATGACAGGGTCCGTCTCGAAAACCTTCTTGACTGGGTCCCAACGGTACCGGGCCCTGAGGACGTCATATTCCTGCCAGATGGTGAACTCCGCCAAGGGGTCTGGGATGCCCAGACTATCGCATTTTGCGTCCTCCTTGGCCCATATGGACCTTTTTCCCGCGTAACCAGGACTTCCGCTGTTGAAGCCCCTTCATGTACTTTGACTTTTTTTGGCATCTTCGGCAGCGCAAGTCGCCTTGAATAGTTCAAACTGCTCTAACGTGATTGTCGGATTTTCCTTCACAATCTCGGAGTAGGGTTCCTTTTTGTTGGTGTCGTGTTTCACCCTTCCTTTCCAGGTAGCCAACACGTTGCTACACTTGGGTCATGGCGCGTTTGTTTATCCGCTTCATTGCCGGGTCTTTCTGTGGATCTTTATATTGGATTTCATCCCGTCCCGGGAACAAGAATATCTGGTGTAGTAGGGTTAGGATGGATTTCTCCATATTTGGCCTCTTCTTCAGTTTCTGATCATTGATGGTGGCGCACGCCCGTACGATGCATCCTATCTGATTTCTGTAGCAGGAGCGTGCTTCCACAGGCAGTTTTGGCTCAAAATTGTCGTCATCCACCTCCGAGACCACTAGTCTAGTAGTGAGGAGCTGGTTTCGGCATCGACATCTCCTCTTCGCTTTCGGTTGTATGGCTTTGCTAGTCCCGGTGCCGGTGTCGGTGCCGGTCTTGGTGCCAGTCTCGATCTCAATGCTAGTCTCGGCACTGGTCTCAATGTCGATCTCGGATGAGATAGGTGGGCCCAGCAACAACAATCGTTGATCGTTCGCAAGGCTCAAATATTCATTTGCCGCCAGGTCGACGTCGTTGCAATCACTAGAACCATGTCCTTCATTGTTGCTAGCCATGTTTCCTACGATTAAATCTACTCAATTAGTTCTAGATCTAATTAAATTAATAATGACATAAAAAAGGCCTATGTTATGCAGGAATGTTAATTCCTTCCTGGTGCGGCAAATCCCGAGCACTCGATATGTCCTAGTTTGTAGCACAAGTCATCCAAAAATTCATGGAAAATTTCGGCATGACCTTTGCTAAAAAGTGGACAAATCGAGCACCTAAAATTTGCCAGAACGAAAATGAATCAACATTCCGGCAAAGCATAGGCCACTCGGATCCATTCTCTAGAAACAACAAAAGGCCACTTGGGCAGAATCGAACCACTTCAATGAAAAGATATAACATGACCACTTCAATGAAAAGATATAATCAACAATAAAAGTCTAGGAAGGGATCATCTTTAGAATAAAACTTGCCTAAATTCTTTTCCTTAAAAAATAGTGGTATTTTCAAAAATAAAAAACCTTTGCAAAACGACCTCACTAAACACTTCTCCGCCTAGGACAAAACCCGAATTATGTTGATCTAGCTATTCCTCTCTCACACACACAAATTATTTTCTCTAACCATGCTCTGCCTAGGATAGAACCCAATTAAATTGCAAAGGAACTCCATTTCTCTAACCCTTCTGACCTAATGCTCTAAAATAAATTTTTGCTCTAACCTAGCCAACTTACTTAACCTAGCGAACCTAATTAACCTACCTATTTAACCTAGTTTACCTAGATAATTAACCTAATTAAACTAGTTAACCTAGCTAGTTCTCTGTCAAAGCCCTAAATAATTTTTTGCACTAACCTAGATAATTAGCCTAATTAAACTAGTTAACCTAACTAGTTCTCTATCAAAGCCCTAACTAGATTTTTGCACTAACCTAGATAATTAACCTAATTAAACTAGTTAACCTAGCTAGCTAGTTCTCTGTCTAGTGTTTGTGCTATGCATGAGAGAGAGAGAGGAGGTGTCACACCCTAGCTAGTTCATGCATTAGAGTGTTGCATCATGTCTATTTTTCTCAACAGAAACTTGAAATGGGTATGACAGAACCCCCAGCCCCCTCTGAATCCAACTAGGGTTTACTAAAAATATTTTCAATGAACCTGAAATGCCCTTCCAAAATGTCCATCATTTTTGTCTTGGTTCAGAACCTCTGCCAAAAGTGATGCACAATTTTCTAGGTCATCCTAAGGTCTTTGAATTAAATCATAAGTATTTGAATTTGGGCATTTAGAATTTATAAAATATTTCAAATGCTCAAATATTCCCAAACTAAAATGTTCCATGCTGGAATTATTCCAACTAAGGACCAGGTGCAGTTTGGTGATTTTTGGAATTTCTTAGGTATTTTTTAAAAATGCAACAAACCTGCAGAATAAATAAAAAAAACAGGAAGAAGGGAAAGTCTTACTATGCGCCACCTAGCAGGCCCACCTGCCGGCCCAGCCCAGCCACCGCTCCAGCGAGCTGCTTGGCTTGGCCAGGCAGGCAGGCAGCTGCTCGATGGCGAGCACAGCATGCGTGCCACGCAGCTGCCCGCCGCCTCGCCGCTCCCCTGGTCCAGCTGATGACGGTGATCGACCCCTCTCCCTCTCCCCGACCCCGTAGACACCAGCCCCTTTCCCCAGCTCCTCTCCCTTGCTCTCCCGTGCCATGGCCGACGCCACCGCCGCCGCACCCTCGCCGTAGTCGCGCTCTCCGTCAACCCCGCGCTGCGCCACCGTGTCCAGGAGCTTCGCCGCCCTCCGCTCCGTTGAACAAGCCAAGCCCCGAGCGCTCGCGTGCCCCGAAGCCACCGCACTGACCTCGACCGAACCGCCATCGCCGGAGATCCCCTTCGCCGTCGCCGCCGCACCAGCTCATCTCCGACCGCGTCGTCTGCTTCCTCAAGACCACTGTGAGCCTGGCTACCCTCTCCCCCTTCCCTTTCTTGCTCTCGTGCACCACCGCGAGCACACGTAGCTCACCCGCACGCGCCGCCGTGGAGCTCGTCGCCGACCTTGTCTAACGCACTCACCGCATCCCCAGGGGCCCAACGCACCTCACCACATGCCTCACCGTGCCACGTTGCCTCGGACTCGTCTTCACCCGACTCCTGCGACCGCCAAAGTCATCGCCGGCGACGTCTCCGGCCACCCCGAGCTCAACCACCGCCACCAAGAGCTGCGGCTCGGTCCCAGCTACCTGTAGATGCTCTCCGCCGCCCATTTGGTCGCCGGAGTGCACAAAACCACTCTCGCCGCCGCGTTCGGCCTCGCCGGCGGCTAGACGCCGGCGTGTTTGACCTTGACTTTGACTAGGGTGGGTCCAGGTTGACTCCCCTGAGTCTATGACAAGTGCCCCCCCTCTGTTAATTAACCCAGTTTAGATTTAACTAAATTTAGTTAGTTAATTAACTACTGACATGCGGGACCCACTGGTCAGTTTGACCTGGACCGGCCTGTTGACCTGCTGAGGTTAGCATGACATCATGCTGACGCAGTAATCCTTTTCTGAAATTAAAATAAATCCATAATGATTTATAAATTCCAGAAAATCCCCCAAACTTCAAAAATTCATAGTAAATCATCTGTAACTCCAAATGCAAAGTTTTATATATGAAAAATGATCAGAAAAATCCAATCTATCCATCTGTACTGGTTTCATGCATGTTTAAGAAAGCTAACCTGATGTTTAGAGCAGAACTAGATAAAGCACTTATAAGGGCCATGTATGAGTTTGAAACTTGAATCTTTGATTCAAAATGGTTCAAACCCATCTGGTTTTAGTTGCATTAGCCCAACACGCCCATATTGCCATGTTTCATGCATGCATCATATTGTTGCATATTGTTTGGTGATGTTGTGTATCGGTTCTCTCTGCGACAGGTCCTGCCCCTGAGGAGTATCGTGATTACCCCAACGAAGAACAATATCAGTGCATCGACCCGTCAGGCAAGCAACCAACCATTTGATCATATCGATACAATCCCATGTTCTCGCTCCTGCTCTCTTTTACTGCATTAAGACAATGCGTTTCAAACTGCTGTGTGCTACGGTAGTTGAACCCATTTCCTCTGCATGACCTGTCATTGCCACAGTAACTAGATTAAACCCACTAGCATGTGTAGGAGTTGTTTGAGCCATATGTATGTGTTGTTCCTACCTTGCTATGCCTGCTATGCTTAGAGTCGCGTCTGGTCTGGTTCATCTGGGTGATGGGCTAGAGTGAAATGATCATGCCGGTAATGAGAGTGATGTGGTGAACACGATTTGGTAAAGGTATCGATGAAAGGCCATGTAGGAGTACATGGTGGGTTGTTTCATTGAAGCCGTCCTTAAGCACTGAGATCTGTATGTGTGATTTAAGAATCAGCTACTACCATGCATTGGGCCCGAAACCAATGGACCCTCTCGGCTTCTTATTCACCCTAGTCCTCTGTCCAGGAGTTGCAAGTAGTTTCTGGTGTTTGTAGCCTACTGGAGGCCGTGGACAGCGCTGACCGTAGGGGTGGGCTGTGATGCGGTAGGTACATGGCCGGGAATACCGGGCACCCATTAGGTGTCACGGAACCCTGTACACATCATTCGGGGCCGTATGGGAAACCTCGGCCGGACTCCCTGCGGATGGAACCTGGATAGGCGATAAACCTGGACTAGAGACTTAGGTGTCTAGGTAGGTCGTGGCCGACACCCACGTTGGGCTTCCGCTTGAAGGTTGCCGAGTACATGTCGTGTAAACAACGGTAAGTGGTGAGAGCGTGTATGAAGAAGTACACCCCTGCAGGGTTAACATTATCTATTCGAATAGCCGCGTCCACGGTAAAGGACTACTTGGTTGCCTATACAGTTCATAGACAAGTAAATGGTACTACTAAAAACCTCAAGATAAGCGTGAGTGCCGAGGATGGCTCTTCCGTAGGATGACGGAGGTGGATCCTCGGTGGTGTATTGAAGTGGTGAGTAGTGGACTCGTGTGCGCAAAACCATTTCAAGTTGGTGTATCGTAGGATAGCTTAGCCAAGAGTCAAAGCTGGCTTGCTGCAATAACCCCACCAACCCCCCCCTTGATAATGTGCATGTATGTAGGATCTGATGTAAGTCTTGTTGAGTACCTTTGTACTCATCTTGCTTTAATTTACATTTTTCAGAAGACGCTGCAACCCCTTCTGATGGGTTCTTCGTAGACGTTGACATCGATGAGTAGACCGAGGCCCAGGTGGTGACCCTGAGCTTGTGAAGGACCACGTAGTATAGCCAGGCTTCCCAAGCCTCTTTTATTTTACTAGTTGTCTGTACTCAGACAAGTTACTTCTGCTGTTGGCTTGTATGTCTGTATGACTTCAATGTGGGTCATGTGACCCGTACTTGTGTGTATGCTATGTATGGCTCTCTGAGCCTTAAATTAAGTACTTGTGTTGTAGAGTCGTGTTGTGATGCCTTGTTGTATTTGCATATATCGAGCATATTGTGTGTTTTATTGAAATGCTTGGTATGTGTGGGATTTGACTATCTAGTTGTTTATTCTTAGTAGCCTCTCTTACCGGGAAATGTCTCCTAGTGTTTCCACTAAGCCTTGGTAGCTTGCTACTGCTCCGGAACACTTAGGCTGGCCGGCATGTGTCCTTCTTCGTTCCTATGTCTGTCCCTTCGGGGAAATGTCACACGATGGATACCGGAGTCCTGTTAGCCCGCTACAGCCCGGTTTACCGGAGTCCTGCTAGCCCAGTGCTACAGCCCGGATTCACTTGCTGATGACCGACACGTTCGATGCTGGGTCATGGATGCCTGTCCCTGTAGGTCTATGCCACTTTGGGTTTACGACTAGCCATGTCAGCCCGGGCTCTTTACCATATGGATGCTAGCGACACTATCATATACGTGTGCCAAAAGGCGCAAACGGTCCCGGGAAAAGGTAAGACGACACCCGTGGGAATACCGTGCGTGAGGCCGCAAAGTGATATGAGGTGTTACATGCTAGATCGATGTGGCATCGAGTCGGGGTCCTGACAGCGTTGGCATCAGAGCCGGACTGCCTGTAGGTTCTCCAAGCCAAACTGGTCGATGTTGAGTCTTGAAATTCTTTAGTTATATGTAGGGGAATTGATTGTGGGATGGAACGTAAGGCTCTTTTTACTCCTCTATCTCATGACATTCTGATATGAGTCGGTCTATTCTTCCACCGGGGGTTAAGGTATTAGGATCTCTTCTCTCTATCAGGTCCACGTGTTACTAATCAGTAGTACCTTATAGGTTTGATGGATACAAGCCTAGTTCAGTTCTACTACCTAATATGTGCTAAGATGGACCCAGAACCTTGATATGATGTTGTTGAGTGTCTATGCAATTCTTTGTCAAATGCCTCAAAATCCTTTTTGAGCATTTACAACCGTTATGCTGTCCAATTTCTGCTAGGAATCTTAATGTCTTGTGTTTATCATGTTCCAGATGGCGACCCGTCCTTAGAATCAAGTGGTTCGTTTGACTCGATGTCTAGATGTACCCGGCCATACTGCTATGTTGGTCAGGGTAATGACTGAGGCAGGGTACCGTTGGTATCCTGAGTACACGGTCGAAGAGCAATTCCGAGACTTTAATCAAAGTCAATATTTTTGCACTGTCAGGATATTTCCATCTTATCCTGGATCTACCGAGCCCCTCCACTGCTCCTATGGACTCGGGGTTACTATTGAGATGGCTGTGCAGGATGCTGCCTACTCTATGATGACCATCATGCGAGTCAGGACTGGCCTATTTCGGGACTCTGACTTCCGGTATATGCCAGCATCACTTCCGGGAGCACAAGGGTATCTCCAGGCTATCTATGCTGACTTCACTCAAGAGGACTCACTGACCCGCACCACTGCACAGTTGCTTGAAGACAAGGACCGTGAAAATCGGGCCTTGAGACTAGAGCTTTTCAACACCCGTGCTGATCATTGGGCCACTTTGACTCGGTTTGCACCGGCTGTGCAAGCTGGATATATGGATATGCAAGATCTCTATCCTGTGAGATCTGCTCTTCCAGACGTGATGGATTGGCGTGATGTAGGAGGCATCACCCCACCTCGTGGTCCCCGCAGGCCACCGTTTATTGGCCCAATGTGACGCCCCAAGACCGAAGCTTCAGATGCCTTCCAGGTTTTCCGAGATTCGTTGTGTGATTTTGTTTTGTTCGTGCATTCATCTCTGCATCATGTGCATTGCATCATGTCATCATGCCATCAAGCCATTTAATTTTTGAAACTCAGCTAAATAAATTGTATGGATTTTTCGATCCATTTAAATCGAGGGATTTCACTTGTGATTTCTCGTTATAACATATTAAAGCCTCTCAATATTATTAGGGAGCTATATTAAAATATTCCATTATTTGAAATTGATCATAACACACTTGCAAATAATTCCCCATGCCTTTGTTATCTCACTTCTTGACCTCAAACCTTGCCCATAAATTCTTTCGTCATTTTCCGGAGCAACACCAAAAATCCCAACATTTTTGGAAACCTCTAATTCCCAGTCCTTGCTCAAACCTTTTGAATTAAATTCAAATGACTTTGAATTTAATTCCTGCAATCTTGCCACTCCTATTTTTCATGGACCGTGCATATTTTTACGAGTCTGTGGAAATAATCCCCATGCCCAGGTCCCTTCTCTAACCTTTTTCTTTCTTTCCTTTTCTTTCTTTATTTTTTTCTCTCTTCTGTCATGTGTGTGAGGGAGAGAGAGATTCCAGCCCAGCCCAGCTGACCATTTGGGTCTCCTGTAGCTGCGGCCCAAGGCCCAGCCGCAATGCCCGCTGCTAACCCTAGCCGCACCCAGCGATCTCTCCCTCGATCCATCCCCCTCGTTCCCTGCCAGCGCCGCCACCACGCAACACGCATCGCTCAAACCCGGGGCCCGATCCCCAGCTCCTTCCTCGCGTCGCCCGTGCGCTCCTCCCTCATCTCCCTCGATCCCACACAGCGCCGCCGCTCCTCCTCGTCGCCCCGCGCCTCCCGAAGGGCCACCTGCGCGCAACCCCGTCGCCTTCGCCGCCCTTCTGCTGCCTCGGCCTCCACCGCCTCCTCGCCAGCGCTCGGCCTCCTCCCCGAGATCATGCTCCCTTCGTCCATGGCGCCAGCCAGCCCCGCAGGCCTGCGCAGCCCTCGTCCCCACATCCTCGCCGCCGGCAGCAGCAGCTGCTGCATCCTCTCGCCGACACCGCGGCCTCGCCCTTCCTCCTCCTGCATCGAGTGCCCCCGCTCCACCTCGTCGCGCCCGCCATGGCCCGCGAGGCCATCAGCATCGCCTCCTCCGCATCGAGCCAAGGAGTGGAGCTCCCTGCGCCCGGTCCCCTCGCCGGCTTGCCGCCTCCTGCCTCTGCCGCCAGGCCCGGCTGCCGTCTTTGGCTCCTGAGCGCCTCCTTCCGCCGCCCCGACAAGCTGCTGCAGCGTCCTCCCCGTCCCTCGTGCGACCTCCTTCCAGCCAGGATCCGTCGTCTCGAGTGCCCCCGCGACCATGCCCTTGGCCCATTCCCTGCAACCATCTCCGTCCAGGGCTCCTTCGCCTCCTTGCTGCTGCCACTCGAGGGCCCTGGAGTTGCTTCATTTTGGATCATCAAGACCGACTACAACTGCTGATGCATCAAGTACCTTGGAATGTCTACGCCTTCGTGGATTTTGCCAGGTTCATCGGATGCCTATTACGACTATGGCTCGTGAACGACTACTTCCACTACGCCCCGTGTACCACTACTATCGACCCTCGAAGATTCCGTGGACGTCAAGTTCCTCGTCGTGACCCCGAACAACTACGAAACATGTACCACTACTTCCACGACATCACGAGAACGTCTACTTCCCTCGACGAACGTGAACCGCCTGGAAACGCTCGCTTCAAAGGTATAACCGCCGAGACGACCGACCGTGATCGAATGCATGTGTTGTATGAGATGCTCGAGTTTTGCACCGTGTCCGAATTGTCACTCGTTTCCATGCCACTAACCCGTGGGAACCCGGTAGCCAGGATCACCCCACCATCCTTGCATGACACGCTCACGCCCATTTACTTTTGCATCGGTATCTCACTCGAGTTATCGGGACCGGAATGTTGCCGTGGCACCATTTTCGTTATCGTTGCCGTGACACCATTTTCGTTATCGTTGCCGTGGCACCCCTTTTGTTCCGCCATGGTGACCAGATGCTCCCTATCATGCTCATGTTAACGTTTTCATAAAATTGCATAAAACTTGTGCATGTTATCCGCATCATGATAACAACATTTAAATGCTTAAAATTGTTGTTTGCTTAAAATTGCTAAATGACATATGGGGATTTTCTGGAATTGTTGTTTGTTGTTTCCGGCCTCACTTAAACTTGCCTAAATAGTTAGTTTATTTATGCCCCACCTCTTGCCATGTTTAATAACATTTAATATTGTTGAGTACCTAACCGAGAGAGAACCAAATAATTGATGTGGTGTTCCGTCAATATGCAACTCGTTGCATATTGAGCTCCACTTAACTTGTAGTGTTGTTTGTGCATATTACCATGCCATGCCTCATTAAACCGGACATGCATCATATTTGAATGTGCATCATGCCTTGACTATGCTTGTGTGTTTACCATGGTTGTTTGCTTCTTTCCGGTTTGCTTCTCTCGTTAGCTTGGGTTTCGTTCTGGAGTTGTGAGGATTCGTTCGACTACGTCTGCTTGTCTTCTTCATGGACTCGTCCTTCTTCCTATCAGGATTTCAGGCAAGATGACCATAACCCCTGATATCACTTCTATCTTTGCTTGCTAGTTGCTTCGTTCTATCGCTGTGCTGCGTTACCTATCACTTGTTTACCATGCCTCCCATATTGCCATGTCAGCCTCTAACCTTTGACACCTTTCCTATGCAAACCGTTGTTTGGCTATGTTACCGCTTTGCTCAGCCCTCTTATAGCGTTGCTAGTTGCAGGTGAAGTTGAAGATTGCTCCATGATGGACAGGATTATGTTGGGATATCACAATATCTCTTATATTATTAATGCATCTATATACTTGGTAAAGGGTGGAAGACTCGGCCTTATGCCTGGTGTTTTGTTCCACTCTTGCCGCCCTAGTTTCCGTCATACCGGTGTTATGTTCCCGGATTTTGCGTTCCTTACGCGGTTGGGTGATTTATGGGACCCCCTCGACAGTTCGCTTTGAATAAAA
The DNA here is from genome assembly GCF_002162155.2 of Triticum dicoccoides. NCBI lineage: Eukaryota > Viridiplantae > Streptophyta > Magnoliopsida > Poales > Poaceae > Triticum > Triticum dicoccoides. The sequence continues at coordinate 308,557,986 of NC_041391.1, forward strand.
CTCCTCCAGCAAGGCCCAACCTTGGTTTTACCATTTGCCTACCTAAGCCTTTTTCCCTTGGGTTCTGCAGACTCAAGGGTCATCTTTATTTTACCCCCCCCGGGCCAGTGCTCATTGTGAGTGTTGGTCCAACCTGTCAACCCCCGGTGGCCACCAGGGGCAACTCTGGGCTGGCCTACCGGAAGTTTGGACAATCCGGTGTGCCCTGAGAACGAGATATGTGCAGCTCCTATCGGGATTTGTCGGCACATCCGGGCGGCTTTGCTGGTCTTGTTTTACCATTGTCGAAATGTCTTGTAAACCGGGATTCCGAGTCTGATCGGGTCTTCCTGGGAGAAGGTCTATTCCTTTGTTGATCGCGAGAGCTTGTCATGGGCTAAGTTGGGACACCCCTGCAGGGTATAATCTTTCGAAAGCCGTGCCTGTGGTTATAGGCAGATGGGAATTTGTTAATGTCCGGTTGTAGAAAACTTGACACCAGATACGAATTAAAACGCATCAATTGCGTGTGTAACCGTGATGGTCTCTTCTCGGCGGAGTCCGGGAAGTGAACACGGTTTGGGTTATGCTTGACGTAAGTAGGAGTTTAGGATCACTTCTTGATCATTGCTAGCTTCACGACCGTTCCATTTGCTCTCTTCTCGCTCTTATTTGCGTATGTTAGCCACCATATATGCTTAGTGCTTGCTGCTACTCCACCTCATTACCACTTCCTACCCATAAGCTTAAATAGTTTTGATCTCGCGGGTTTTGAGATTGCTGAGTCCTCGTGACTCACCAGATACTATCACAACAGTTGCAGGTGACGATGATACCAGTGCAGGCGATGCAACCGCGCTCAGATGGGAGCGCAACGAAGATCTTAGTTGTTGCTATGTGTTGTTTCTTGTTGATCAGTAGTGGAGCCCAGTCGGGACGATCGGGGATCTAGCAGTTGGGTTATCTTCTTTTCTTTTGGCTTCGTCCATAGTCGGACTATATGTGTGTACTCTGAATGATGTATGTTTTATTTTATGTTCATTGTGTGAAGTGGCGATTGTAAGCCAACTCTTTATCCCAGTCTTGTTCATTACATGGGATTGTGTGAAGATGACCCTTCTTGCGACAAAACCACAATGCGGTTATGCCTCTAAGTCGTGCTTCGACACGTGGGAGATATAGCCGCATCGTGGGTGTTACACCCAAGACCTCATCCTAGCCCCTACGGTCCACAAGCTCCACGGGACCGACTGTTTCCGGATGATCACGTTGAGCTTCCAGGCTATGGAGGTGACTTCTATGAAGACTACTACGGAGCTGTCTGAGTTAGTAGTAGTATCACTAGTATCGTACTAGCTGTATCGTCCACCATCCTGCGTGACTCGTGGGATATGCCTTAGATTGTACCGCCTTCCGGAGGTGTAGAAAAATAATGTATAGGAGCTCGGAATGCCTCCGATGAGATGTAATCCTCTTTTCACCATAGTAGTACTTTGTTGGTTCTGTACTAAACCTTGTATGGTGTGTATGACGATGGAATAAAAGAAGCAGTTTCTGTATCTACCATGTCATACGGATGATCATCTTACATTCCAAGTTATCCATTACATTCTACATTTCTATGTCAGAATCCTATCATCCTGGACTAAACCATTGTTATGTTTTCCTAGGATGGTTAACACCCGCACCAACCCTGCTCCCCCAGAGCAGGCCGAAGGCAGCAGAGTTGGGGGAACAAACCTGCCTCACCCTCCCTCTCTGGCCGAAGTTATGCTGGAAGCCGAGAGAAACAAGCGGGAGACTAACCGTTTGTTGGAGCGCATCGAGCAAAACACAGCACACCATCAGAGGAATAACTTGGTGTCACTCAGTGATTTCATCAAGTTACGTCCACCCACCTTCCACCACTCCGTCAAGCCTCTCGACGCCGATGACTGGCTTCGCAGTATTACTCACAAACTGCGTTCCGCGCTAGTAGCTGAGGCAGATAAGGTCACCTTTGCTGCATATCATCTTGAAGGCCCCGTCAGTCTATGGTGGGAGAACTATGGAGCTATGCGCCCAGCGGGCCATGTCACTACTTGGGCTGAATTCAGCGAGGCTTTCCGTGAACATCACATTCCGGAGGGTCTCATGGACCATAAACGTGAGGAGTTCTGCAGTTTCACTCAAGGTCAACTCTCTGTGGATGCTTACAGCAGGGAGTTCGGTAACCTAGCACGGTATGCAACTGAGGAAGTCTCTACTGATGCAAAGAAGCAAGCAAGGTTCCGCAAGGGACTTTGCCCTGAGCTTTGCCGCGACCTCCGTCTGCATGAGTGCACATCTTTTCAGAAGCTTGTTAACAAAGCCATCAGTGCTGAGTCTGGTCAGACTGATTATGAAGCAACACGCAAGCATGGCCGTGACATGGGTTCCTCATCCGGTGCTGGTCCTCAAAAGCGCCGCGTGTGGGTGCCTAACACTGCCCTGCCACCCAGGTTCACAACGAGGCCGTCCTTTCAGGCGCCTCACCCCGCTCAACAGTTTGCACCAGCCAAGCCCTATGGTGGTCCAACCAATAATGCTCCTCCACGTACCAGCTCTGTGACTTGCTTTAAGTGTGGGGAATTGGGCCACTACCTGCGCGAGTGCCCCCAGACCAACCCCAACCAGTCTACAAAAGCTGTTGGCCGTGGCAAGCCGACAGGGAAAGCGTTCCACGCCAAGCCGGCCACCGCTGCACGTGGCCATGTCAACTGTATCTCTGCTGAAGAAGCTCAAGAGGATCCCAACGTCGTTCTCGGTACACTCCTTGTTAATTGCCACCCGACATCTGTTCTTTTCGATACTGGAGCATCCCATTCTTTCATATCCTAAAATTATGCTCGTTTGCATAACACCGCATTCTGTGACATGCCGTCCACTATGGAAATTTCTACTCCTGGTTCTAGATGGCAAACCTCTAGAGTAAGCCATGGAAATGAAATTCAAGTCGACAGACTTGTTTTTCTCGCATCTTTGATAGCCCTCAACTCTTCGGATATTAATATCATCTTGGGCATGGACTGGATGTCAGCCCATCATGCCAAAATTGATTGTTTCTGTAGGACTGTTCAACTCACACATCCTTCGGGAAATATAGTCAATGTCTTGACCCGAGTAGCTAAGAGACAACTATATTCTCTTAACGCCAGTCCGTTGCCAGACCTCAAAGACGTTCCGATAGTCCGTGACTTCCAGGATGTCTTCCTAGAAGAATTGCCAGGTGTTCCACCTGACAGAGATGTTGAGTTCGTGATAGATCTCATTCCAGGAACTGTCCCAATTTCTAGAAGACCCTATAAGATGGCACCTTTTGAACTAGCCGAACTTAAGAAACAGCTCAATGAGTCCTTGAAAAAGGGTTTCATCCGTCCTAGTTCGTCTCCATGGGCTTGCCCCGTCCTCTTCGTCAAGAAGAAGGATGGTACGAACCGGATGGTTGTAGATTATCGACCAGTCAACCTGGTCACAATCAAGAACAAGTATCCGCTCCCCAGGATCAACGACCTATATGATCAGCTCGCTGGATCCTCAGTCTTCTCTAAAATGGATTTGAGGTTGGGCTACCATCAAATCAAAATCCGGAACGGGGACATTCCTAAAATGGCCTTTGTTACTCGTTATGGTCAATATGAGTACACCGTCATGTCCTTCGGTTTAACCAACGCTCCAGCCACTTTCTCTCACTTAATGAACTCAATCTTCATGGAGTATTTGGATAAATTCGTCGTGGTTTACCTCGATGATATACTCATCTACTCCAAGAACGAGGAAGAACATGCCGAACATCTAAGGCTAGTGTTGATGAAACTTCGAGAGCATCGTCTTTATGCCAAGTTCTCCAAATGCGAATTTTGGTTGCCAAAAGTGACCTATCTAGGGCATGTAATTTCTGGTAAAGGTATTGCTGTTAATCCCGAGCAAGTTCAAGCCGTCCTTAATTGGACTCCACCTGAATCGGTCAAGCAAGTTCGGAGTTTCCTTGGCTTAGCGAGCTATTGTCGCCGCTTTGTTGAGAACTTCTCCAAAGTTGCCAAACCTCTAATTGAACTCCTCAAGAAAGATAAAAAGTTCGAGTGGACTCCACAATGTGAGCACAGCTTTCAGGAACTGAAAAGACGCCTGACATCTGCTCCCGTATTGGTACCACCAGATTTCCCTAAGGACTTTGTTATCTATTGCGACGCCTCGCGACAAGGACTAGGTTGCATTCTCATGCAGGATCGTCACGTAATTGCTTACGCTTCACGGCAATTGCACCCACATGAGGAGAATTATCCTACTCATGATCTAGAGCTTGCAGCTGTAGTCTATGCACTTAAAACCTGGCGACATTACCTCCTCGGTAATCGTTGCGAAATCTTCACCGATCACCAAAGTCTGAAGTACATCTTCACCCAACCGGATTTGAATCTCATGCAAAGACATTGGGTTGAGTTGATTACGGATTTCGACTTAGGGATAACTTACACCCCAGGAAAAGCCAACGTCATGGATGATGCACTAAGTCATAAATCTTATTGTAACAATCTGATGTTACAACAAAGTCAACCGCTTCTCCATGAGGAATTTCGGAAGCTTAACCTTCACATTGTTCCTCAAGGATTCCTTTCCACCTTGGTGGCGAAACCTACCCTTACGGATCAGATCATCAAAGCGCAGAAGGTATATCCGGAGATTTCCCGCATCAAAAGAAACATCAAGAAAGGAGTTGCGAATTGTGTCTCCATTGATGATCAAGGAGTCGTATACTTCGGGAACCGTCTAGTGGTTCCCAAAGTGCGAAACCTGAGGCGATTGATCCTAAAGGAAGCTCATGAATCTCCTCTCACCATTCATCCCGGTAGTACCAAGATGTATCAGGACCTATGCCAGAGGTTCTGGTGGACTAGCATGAAGAGAGAAATTGCTCAGTATATTGCTAGTTGCGAAGTCTGTCGTCGTGTAAAAGCAGAGCATCAACGACATGCTGGCACCCTTCAACCCTTAGCTATTCCTGAATGGAAATGGGACAAAATTGGTATGGATTTCATTACCGGTTTTCCCAGGACAAAGAGAGGGAATAACGCTATCTTCGTCGTTGTCGATCGTCTTTCCAAAGTAGCCCATTTCTTACCTGTTCGCGAGAGTATAACCGCTAGTCAATTAGCAGACTTGTACATCTCCCGAATAGTGTCTCTCCATGGTGTTCCACTGGAAATTAACTCGGATCGAGGAAGTCTCTTTACCTCTCAATTTTGGGAAAGTTTCCAAAATGCTATGGGAACCCGCCTTTCCTTTAGCACTGCTTTTCACCCTCAATCAAGTGGTCAAGTAGAATGTGTCAACCAGATTCTAGAAGACATGCTTCGAGCTTCTGTTATCTCATTCGTAATGGATTGGGAGAAATGCCTTCCATTTGCCGAATTTGCTTATAACAACAACTATCAATCTAGCTTGGGTAAAGCCCCTTTTGAAGTTCTCTATGTACAAAGGTGTCGAACACCTCTTAACTGGTCAGAAACCGGGGAAAGACAATTCTTTGGCCCGGACATGATCCAGGAAGCAGAAGAGCAAGTTCGCATTGTTCGTGAAAAGTTGAAAACAGCCCAATCTCGTCAAAAGAGTCAATACGACCGAAAACATAAGGATATGACTTTTGAGGTTGACGAGAAGGCTTACCTTCGGGTTACTCCTCTGAAGGGAACCCATCGTTTCGGTATCAAAGGCAAATTGGCTCCTCGCTACATTGGACCCTTTCGCATTCTCGCTAAACGAGGAGAAGTTGCCTACCAATTGGAACTACCTCCGCATCTCTCCAGAGTCCACGACGTCTTCCACGTTTCTCAAGTCAGGCGTTGCTTCTTGGATCCTATCCGTGGAGTGGACCACGAAACGCTTGATCTTCAAGATAACCTCACGTATAGAGAGTACCCCGTTCGTATCCTTGATCAAGCCGAGCGTACCACTTGACGTTATAATATCAAGTTTCTCAAGGTTCAATGGTCGCACCATTCTGAGAAGGAAGCAACTTGGGAAAGGGAGGATCGTCTTTGAATTGAGTACCCCACCTTCTTTCCGGAGGAACCTAAATCTCGGGACGAGATTCTTTTGAGTGGGGGTGAGTTGTCAGACCCTAGCTAGTTCATGCATTAGAGTGTTGCATCATGTCTATTTTTCTCAGTAGAAACTTGAAATGGGGATGACAGAACCCCCAGCCCCCTCTGAATCCAACTAGGGTTTACTAAAAATATTTTCAATGAACCTGAAATGCCCTTCCAAAATGTCCATCATTTTTGTCTTGGTTCAGAACCTCTGCCAAATGTGATGCACAATTTTCTAGGTCATCCTAAGGTCTTTGAATTAAATCATAAGTATTTGAATTTGGGCATTTAAAATTTATAAAATATTACAAATGCTCAAATATTCCCAAACTAAAATGTTCCATGCTGGAATTATTCCAACTAAGGACCAGGTGCAGTTTGGTGATTTTTGGAATTTCTTACGTATTTTTTAAAAATGCAACAAACCTGCAGAATAAATAAAAAAACAGGAAGAAGGGAAAGTCTTACCTGGTGCCACCTAGCAGGCCCACCTTCCGGCCCAGCCCAGACACCGCTCCAGCGAGCTGCTTGGCTTGGCCAGGCAGGCAGGCAGCTGCTCGACGGCGAGCACAGCATGCGTGCCACGCAGCTACCCGCCGCCTCACCGCTCCCCTCGTCCAGCTGATGACGGGGATCGACCCCTCTCCCTCTCCCCGACCCCGCAGACACCAACCCCTTTCCCCAGCTCCTCTCCCTCGCTCTCCCGCGCCATGGCCGACGCCACCGCCGCCGCACCCTCGCCGTAGTCGCGCTCTCCGTCAACCCCGCGCTGCGCCACCGTGTCCAGGAGCTTCGCCGCCCTCCGCTCCTTCGAACAAGCCAAGCCCTGAGCGCTTGCGTGTCCCGAAGCCACCGCACTGACCTCGACCGAACTGCCATCGCCGGAGATCCCCTTCGCCGTCGCCGCCGCACCAGCTCATCTCTGACCGCGACGTCTACTTCCTCAAGACCGCTGTGAGCCTGGCTACCCTCTCCCCCTTCCCTTTCTCGCTCTCCTGCACCACCGCGAGCACACTTAGCTCACCCGCACGCGCCGCCGCGGAGCTCATCGCCGACGTGTCTCCGGCTAACCATCGACCACCCCACCTTGTCTAACGCACTCACCGCGTCCCCAGGGGCCCAACGCACCTCACCACGTGCCTCACCGTGCCCCGTAGGCTCGGACTCGTCTTCACCCGACTCCGGTGACCGCCAAAGTCGTCGTCGGCGACGTCTCCGGCCACCCCGAGCTCAACCACCGCCACCAAGAGCTGCGGCTCGGTCCCAGCTACCTGTAGATGCTCTCCGCCGTCCATTTGGTCGCCGGAGTGCACAAAACCACTCTCGCCGCCGCGTTCGGCCTCGCCGGCGGCTAGACGCCGGCGTGTTTGACCTTGACTTTGACTAGGATGGGTCCAGGTTGACTCCCCTGAGTCTATGACAAGTGCCCCCCCCCCTCTGTTAATTAACCCAGTTTAGATTTAACTAAATTTAGTTAGTTAATTAACTACTGACATGCGGGACCCACTGGTCAGTTTGACCTGGACCGGCCTGTTGACCTGCTGAGGTCAGTATGACATCATGCTGATGCAGTAATCCTTTTCTGGAATTAAAATAAATCCAGAATGATTTATAAATTCCAGAAAATCCCCCAAACTTCAAAGATTCATAGTAAATCATCTGTAACTCCAAATGCAAAGTTTTATATATGAAAAATGATCAGAAAAATCCAATCTATCCATCTGTACTGGTTTCATGCATGTTTAAGCAAGCTAACCTGACGTTTAGAGCAGAACTAGATAAAGCACTTATAAGGGCCATGTATGAGTTTGAAACTTGAATCTTTGATTCAAAATGGTTCAAACCCATCTGGTTTTAGTTGCATTAGCCCAACACACCCATATTGCCATGTTTCATGCATGCATCATATTGTTGCATATTGTTTGGTGATGTTGTGTATCGGTGCTCTCTGCGGCAGGTCCTGCCCCTGAGGAGTATCGTGATTACCCCAACGAAGAACAATATCAGTGCATCGACCCATCAGGCAAGCAACCAACCATTTGATCATATCGATACAATCCCATGTTCTCGCTCCTGCTCTCTTTTACTGCATTAAGACAACGCATTTCAAACTGCTGTGTGCTACGGTAGTTGAACCCATTTCCTCTGCATGACCTGTCATTGCCACAGTAACTAGATGAAACCCACTAGCATGTGTAGGAGTTGTTTGAGCCATATGTATGTGTTGTTCCTACCTTGCTATGCCTGCTATGCTTAGAGTCGTGTCAGGACTGGTTCATCTGGGTGATGGGCTAGAGTGAAATGATCATGCCAGTAATGAGAGTGATGTGGTGAACACGATTTGGTAAAGGTATCGATGAAAGGCCATGTAGGAGTACATGGTGGGTTGTTTCATTGAAGCCGTCCTTAAGCATTGAGATCTGTATGTGTGATTTAAGAATCAGCTACTACCATGCATTGGGCCCGAAACCAATGGACCCTCTCGGCTTCTTATTCACCCTAGTCCTCTGTCCAGGAATTGCAAGTAGTTTCTGGTGTTTGTAGCCTACTGGAGGCCGTGGACAGCGCTGACCGTAGGGGTGGGCTGTGATGCGGTAGGTACGTGGCCGGGAATACCGGGCACCCGTTAGGTGTCACGGAACCCTGTACACATCGTTCGGGGCCGTATGGGAAACCTCGGCCGGACTCCCTGCGGATGGAACCTGGATAGGCGATAAACCTGGACTAGAGACTTAGGTGTCTAGGTAGGTCGTGGCCGACACCCACGTTGGGCTTCACCTTGAAGGTTGCCGAGTACATGTCGTGTAAACGGCGGTAAGTGGTGAGAGCGTGTATGAAGAAGTACACCCCTACAGGGTTAACATTATCTATTCGAATAGCCGCGTCCGCGGTAAAGGACTACTTGGTTGCCTATACAGTTCATAGACAAGTAAATGGATACTACTAAAAACCTCAAGATAAGCGTGAGTGCCGAGGATGGCTCTTCCGTAGGATGACGGAGGTGGATCCTTGGTGGTGTATTGAAGTGGTGAGTAGTGGACTCGTGTGCGCAAAACCATTTCAAGTTGGTGTATCGTAGGATAGCTTAGCCAAGAGTCAAAGCTGGCTTGCTGCAATAACCCCACCAAACCCCCCTTGATAATGTGCATGTATGTAGGATCTGATGTAAGTCTTGCTGAGTACCTTTGTACTCATGTTGCTTTAATTTACATTTTTCAGAAGACGCTGCAACCCCTTCTAATGGGTTCTTCGTAGACGTTGACATCGATGAGTAGACCGAGGCCCAGGTGGTGACCCTGAGCTTGTGAAGGACCACGTAGTATAGCCAGGCTTCCCAGGCCTCTTTTATTTTACTAGTTGTCTGTACTCAGACAAGTTACTTCCGCTGTTGGCTTGTATGTCTGTATGACTTGAATGTGGGTCGTGTGACCCGTACTTGTGTGTATGCTATGTATGGCTCTCTGAGCCTTAAATAAAGTACTTGTGTTGTAGAGTCGTGTTGTGATGCCTTGTTGTATTTGCACATATCGAGCATATTGTGTGTATGATTGAAATGCTTGGTATGTGTGGGATCTGACTATCTAGTTGTTTATTCTTACTAGCCTCTCTTACCGAGAAATGTCTCCTACTGTTTCCACTGAGCCTTGGTAGCTTGCTACTGCTCCGGAACACTTAGGCTGGCCGGCATGTGTCCTTCTTCGTTCCTGTGTCTGTCCCTTCGGGGAAATGTCACGCGATGGATACCGGAGTCCTGTTAGCCCGCTATAGCCCGGTTTATCGGAGTCCTGCTAGCCCAGTGCTACAGCCCGGATTCACTTGCTGATGACCGACACGTTCGATGCTGGGTCATGGATGCCTGTCCCTGTAGGTCTGTGCCACTTTGGGTTTACGACTAGCCATGTCAGCCCGAGCTCTTTACCATATGGATGCTAGCGACACTATCATATACGTGTGCCAAAAGGCGCAAACGGTCCCGGGCAAAGGTAAGACTACACCTGTGGAAATACCGTGCGTGAGGCCGCAAAGTGATATGAGGTGTTACATGCTAGATCGATGTGGCATCGAGTCGGGGTCCTGACAGGAGGGGTGGGGGCTTACAGAGGATGGCTCCGGTGGTGGCGAGGGACGCAGGGGCATCTCCGGTGACGGCGAGGGAGGCAGTTGTAGCGAGGGAGGATCCGGTGGCGTCGACGGCGGCTCCAGTGGCGTTGGGGTCGGCTCCGGTGGCGTCGACGACGCGCGGCTCTGGTGGCTTCAGGGGCGTCGATGTCGGTAGGAGACAGCGGTGAAGTGGGGTGACGGCGAATTGGGGAGACGGCGGCGAAGTGGGGCGAGGGATTTGGGGGAGAAGTTGTGGCCGGGGGAAACATTTTTTGGGTTAAGTCAAACTTAGCGGTAGCGCCTCTTGCAAAACACGCTATAGATAAGATAGCTATCGCGGTTTTTACAAAATGTGCTACTGCTATAGCTATGTAATTTCCTTTTATTTTCTTATTTCCTTTTCTTTTTCTATAGAGGGGGTCTAGGAAACGCGCTGCTGCTATATTGGCTATAGCACCTCTTATGAACAGACGCTACTGCTACGCCTTTCTCCTTTTTTTGCTTTTTCATTTATTTTGCTTTACATTTTATTTTTTCCTTTCTACCTTTTCTATTTCTTTAATTTTCATTTACTTTTTATTTGTTTTTCATTTTATTTTATTTCCATTAGCATAGTTCTTTTCACAGAAAACACGCTACTACATAGATCCTAGCGATACCGTGCTTTTTGCAAGCCCGCTACTACTATGTGTAGCCTATCGGCTTCGTAATGGGAATATTAGTAGTAGCACTTTTACATGTACACGCGCTACTGCTACATTTTTATCTGTAGCACCCTTTTCCCTCACGGGCTACTGCTATCTAGCACTAGCGCCCTTTTTTAACCCGCGCTATTGCTAAAGTTCTGTGTATAAGGTTTTCCCTAGTAGTGACACTCCAAAGTGTCTTCATATGCTCCAATTTTGAAGGAGAGTTGGACAATATGCTCAACTTGTATAGTGCCGGAATCGCTTAGCCATTGGACCTTGTAGGGGTGCGGGTGCTTCATCTTGACCAATTCGAGCTTCGAGCATAGTGCTTCACTTGCCAAGTTGTGACAGCTACCTCCATCGATGATGACCTTGACGGACCTTCCATTGATGCTGGCCTTTGTGTGGAAGATGTGGCATCTTTGGTCTTCATCGTGTTGATGTTGAAGAGTCAATACTTTGGAGAGAACGAGAGCGGGGCTCGAATCCTCATCACAAAAGACTTGATCATCTTCATCTTCATTCACGCGCCGGTTCACTCATGGAGTCATAGGTTCCGTCATTGTTGAGGATCATGCTGCGCTTGTTGGTACACTCAAAGGACTTGCAGCCTCGGCCACCGCAAGTGATACACTTAATGGAGCTTGTCTTCACGATCTCATCGGTTGGAGTAGATGATGAAGCGCGCGGCTTGAAGTTTCTTGTAGTAGGAGGAGGACGACTTGAGGTTGTCAAATTTTTCTTGTAACTCGATTTGCTGCCGTTGCTTGTAGATGGCTTGGTTGAGGTAGAAGTTGTTGGAGTCATTGGAACTTGGGTGTTGGAGAACCCGTAGCTCTTGGATGAGTAGTTGGCGTACTTGAAGTCATCTTGCACTTGACGTTCCGCTTTGGTAGTTTGATGCACGAGCTCAATGAGGTTGGAGTAGGGTTGGAAGTCGGCAATCTTCTTGATGGGATGATTGAGGCCATTCAAGAAATGGGCCATAGTTTGATCATCATCTTCCGTGATATTGGCTCTTATAATGGCAATCTCCATTTCCCTGTAGTATTCTTCAATGCTCTTTGTTCCTTGCTTGAGTAGTTGGAGCTTCTTGAAGAGGTCGTGGTTGTAGTAGGTTGCTACAAAGCGTGCACGCATGACATCGTTCATTTCCTCCCATGTGGTGATTGGTGGTTCACCTCTTGCTTCTCGGCGCTCAAGGACTTGTTCCCCACCATATGAGCGCATAGTCTTGGAACTCAAGGGATGCCATAGCTATCTTCTTCTCTTCCTCATAGTTGTGCAAGCGAAAGATTTTGTCAACCTTCAATGCCCATGATAGGTACTCTTTGGGATCATTGCTTTCATTGAACTTGGGCATGATGAACTTGAGCTTGCCATAGCGTTGCTCTTCATTGTGTTGTGGTCGAGGGTGATGATGACGCCCTTGATGTGGAGGATTATCAACCTCATGTTGCTCTTGGCATGGAGGATTTCCATTTTCGTATTGCTCTTGATGAACTTGAGGTTGTGGAGGAGCTTGTCGAGCTTGTGGAGGAGCGTGAGGAACTTGTCGATGCACTCTTCCTTGGTAGTGTCGCTCTTGAATTTCTTCACGAAGTGCTTCCTTGTGATTGCGCCTATCTCGGTTGCGGTTGGCAATGGCTCGACTTGATTCTTGAAGGGCACGTTGCGCCTCAAGAGCTTGTGCTTCATGTAGTCGTTGTTCTTGACATTCAGCCTCAGCGTCTTGTTCCTCTTGATGTTGTCGTGCTCGCTCTTCCTCTTGGAGACGTTGACATTGCCTTTGTTGTGCTTGTGCGAGAGGGACTTGGTTTTGTCGATGACGATGTGCTTGCTCGTCGAATTGCTCTTGTGGATGATTGTGGTGTAGAGGATTGCGAGATGCTTGACGGTCTTGACACGCGGCTTGATGTAGAGTGTTCGATGTCGATGTACTTGAGCCGGAGAAGGTGTCGTCGGTGTGTCGACTCGAGCATCTCTGTCTTGAGTATGAAGAAGTGGTAGAATGGCAGTTCACCAACCAGGCACGAATCTCATCCATTCTTGCATCGTTCTCTTGTTTGTGAGCGTTGAGCTTGTTATCGATGTAGTCTCTTGTTCATTGCTCGGAGAGTCGCAAGTTGGTGGCGAGATTGTCGATGCGGTCTCTCATTGCTTGTTGTTCTTGGTGCAAAGCTCGTTGTGCACCGAAGAGGTGGCTCTTGGTGACATAGGATGACATGTCGTCGTCTTGCTCGATGAAAAGTGCGTTGGTAGAGGAACTTGGCCTATCCATCATTCCAAGCAGAAATGTGAGTGGGAGAAAGAGAAGAACTTATACCAAATGTACCTTGACCGATGTTGAAGATGGATCAATGATCACTCAAATGTGGACAAGGAAATAGCACAATTGGTACCAATTCTTGTCGGTTCTCACACCTACACAGGTAAAAGCTTATGGTGGAGCTCGGTTAGGATGGTGGCACAAAATTTGATGCAATTGTTAGTGAGCTTCAATAATGTTAGAAAAGATGCACAAAATTTGCAAATGCAACAAGTAGACCAATAGCAAGATGTGGTACACGGAAACACACACACGCAAATAGATAAGTGGGGTCGTGCAACCAAGGAATGAGCCAAAATGTGGAATCCACGAAAATGCTCGCGTTGCACAACACTAGAGAGACGCTAGCACGATTGCACAATAGGTGGATACGGAACTTGTGCACAACCTAGTAGGAAAAAATGCAACGACTTCTATCCCAAGTATGCCATATGTATGGTATTCCGATGGTATGATCCAAGATGATCAGATATGACAATCTTAATGTAGTATGATGCTATGGTTCTTGCTTATAAGCTCTTTGTTTATCTTTCCCTTTTTTTTTGCTTAAAAGCTTGTTTGGCTCTTTCACTTTTGAGCTATTTTCTCATGCAAAACTTCACGAACCAAGATAGCAATTGTGTATGCGATGACAACTTTGTGACACAAAAGATGATATCAGGATATGTACCACAATGATATGGTATGTATGCTATGTGGGGTATGATCACAAATGTGCACAAGTCACGTTGCTGGCAATACTCAAAGGCTAGTCTTGATGGGTAAGCAACGCAAAAGTAAGGCTATGTGGTTATCAATGGAAAAGGCATGGAATATACAAAGATGTCGTCGAGGTTACCGCCACGGTAGTCATTTGTAATACGGATGGTTGTTGGCGATGATGAGTCCTTCGCGAAGATGAGCGGTGGTGATGTTGATGTCGAACCATACCTATATAGCCGAAACACAATAGGACAAGGGGACCACAACTCAAATTCTCAAAGACCAAAACGGGTCAAAATCATCGTAGGTGGTAGCGGTGAGCGATGGTGGTGCTTGCGGAAAACGGTGGTGGTAAGGAGTTTGGAAAAAGGTGGTCGAAGGTGGAGAGGTGGTGGTGGCCGAACTGAAATTTTTCAGTTTCGTCAGGGTTCAGCGGACGTCCGGCAGAGAGCGGTCGCCCGGTCGTCAGACGTCCGGTGGTCAGCGGACGTCCGGTGCCTAGGTGAAATCGGGCATGGGATGAACACTCGGGTTCGTGGAGGATGAGGGTGGAGAGGTCAAAGCTGAGCGATTTTTATGGACGGAAAAGGTGGAGAAGATGGGGAAAAGCTAGATGCACACGTGGCAAAGCAAATCCATGGATCAAATCCAACAAAACTTCATCACACCAACAAATCACAAAAAAAATTTGGGGTTATTTTTGGTGGGGATTTTCGGATTCGGACTAAAAACAACAAAATTAAGCTAGAAAACAGAGGGTAGGGGCTCCAAAAACATGATCAACATGGCTCGTGATACCAAGATGATGAAGGGTAGAACCCTAGATACCTGATCTTTCACGTTTGGAGGGGATCCTACGAAGAACACGAAGAACACGAGCGGGAAACGAGGGGAAAGCAAGGAGAAACACAAAAGAAAACACTCAACCAACAAGATCAATCACACATGTGCTAGATTCTCGAAACACAATGAGATACACGACCCGGATCCAACAAGGGATGATACATAGGGTAACCGCTTCTTCTCTGAGAGGAGGTCTTGGGTTCTTCTCGTTAGGGGTCTTGAATCCAAATGGGTCTTTTCCGTAGAGGCACGGTCTCGCTCGGAGGAGCAAATCTGGATGGATGAGCGAGGCTCTATCTCACAAATGAGCTATCACAACGCTAACCCTAGCTAGGAGGAGGGAGAGGTCTATTTATAGTCGTAGTACAAAAGAGGGGCGAAATGAAGGGGTACATGGGCCTCAGGCCCGAAGCTGCGTTCACACAGGCAGCGGACGTCCGGTCTCTACCGGTCGTCCGGTCACTCGCGGAGGTCCGGACGTCTGGTAGGGCTCGGACTTCTGCTAATTTCGTTCTTTGATCGAGTTGTCGGACGTCCGGAGGTGGTCGGTTGTCCAGTGGCTTCGGTCTTCCGCTGAAATGCTTCGGGTGCGTATTTGCCGGTCGTCCGGTGCGGCTGGACATCCGCCTGCTAGGCCATGTGGCCTAGTACTTGGGTTGGCTGGATCTTCAGGCGCCGGTCGTCTGGTCTGGATCGGACGTCCGCTGGCTGGAGCGTCAGGCGCCGGACGTCCGGTCCAAGGCGGTCGTCCGCTCGATGGAGCTCCTTCGGTGTCTCTTCTTCTTGACCTTCACACTCGGTGTCCTCGCCATCTTGGCCATTGAATGTAGCTGTTCTGTGGCCTTGTTCTAAGCACCTGATCACACATAGTGTTTCCGATTGAGGTAGTAGCCATGTATCATGTGTAGAAAGGGGTAGTTCGGAGAGGAGAGATTTCACCTTATCTTTGATAGCCTTTGCTCGAGCTCTTGTCATTGGTCCAAGTGGTGTCGTGTGAGATGTAGATACGTCCATGGGGATGATCATGGGATGCTCCGCATCAGAAGCCATCGATCACGAACCAACCTGTGGTTGGATGGTTAGAGCGACTGTGCTATCCCCAGCCCACCAGGGTTCAAGTCCTGGTGCTCGCATTATTCCTGGATTTATTTTAGGATTTCCAGCGATGCACTTTCAGTGGGAGGAGACGTTCCCGTCAACGACAAGGTGCCTACGGTGACTTCGTATATTTCAAGATGACATGCCGGCTCAGTCTCTTGGAGGTGCTCATAGGGGTAGGGTGTGTGTGTGTCCATTCATAGGGGTGAGTGTATGTGCGTATGTATGAGCTATTAAGTCTGTACTGATGTTAAAAAAAGAAGCCATCGATCGATAACCCAGCCCCAGCGTTAAAGAAAAGACAAAACCGATCGCACGACTCTCGCCCCTCCTTACACGACCGCGCTCTTCGCACGACTCTCGCCCCTGCGTGAACAACCTCCCTTTCCCGTGCCGTTCGCTGCCTCACAAACTCCGGCAGCCGTTAGCCGCCCTTGTAGATTATGTGAATTGCACGATGTATTGCTCTTCGTGCATAGGCACGTATATATGATGTACAAAGGTGGTCCATGGACCTCAACTATACAAGGAACTAGGAGGCGGGCCCAATACACAATATGCACATAACGCATATACTCAACACCCTCCCGCAGTCGAAGCGGCACCGCAGCTAACACAAAGACTGGACCGGAACTCCTCAAATGATGCCGTAGGCAAGCCCTTGGTCATGATGTCGGCAAATTGTTGGAAAGTAGGGACATGTAATATGCGAATGTGACCAAGGGCCACCTGTTCCCGAACAAAATGAATATCCAACTCGATATGGTTGGTCCGTCGATGATGCACCGGGTTAGCGGAGAGGTAGATCGCCGAGACAGTGTTGCAGTAGATCACCGTGGCATGGTCAACAGGACAAGAGAGCTCTTCAAGCAGCTGACAAAGCCATGAACACTCGGCGACGGCGTTGCCCACCGCACGATACACAGCCTCAGCACTGGAATGAGAGACCGTAGACTGCCGCTTGGACGACCACGAGATAAGTGAGGGTCCAAGGTAGACACAATACCCCGAAGTGGAGCGACGAGTGTCAGGGAAGCCCGCCTAGTCTACATTGGAGTTGGTGGTGAGGGCGGTGTCGGCGGAGGCATGAAGCGTGGCGCCAAGATCCATAGTGACACAGATATAGCGGAGAATCCACTTGACGGCAGCCCAGTGAATGTCTCGAGGAGCAAGCTTGTGAAGACACACCTTCTGCACGGCATTGAATCTCCGGTTGAGTCTGATTGAGGTACTAGATAGCACCAACGATAGACCGATAGGAAGCATCATCCGAAGCAGGAGAACCATCCGTAGTAGAAAGCTTGGCCTTCGTATCAACAGGCGTAGCGGCGGGCTTGTAGTTAAGCATGCCGACGCGTTCCAGGAGCTCGTGAGCATACTTCCGCTGATGAAGAAAGAAGCCATCCGGACGACACACCACCTCGATGGGGAACTCAACACGAAGATGAGCCGTGAGCTGACTGAGAAGACCGGCCGTACATGCAGTTAGGATGATGTCGTCGACATAGAGCAGCAAGTAGGCCGTGTCAGAGCCCTAATGATAGACGAAGAACGAGGCGTCCGAGCGGGTAGAGTGGAACCCAAGCTGGTGGAGAAACTCCATGATGCGCTGGTACCAAGCGCGCGTAGCCTGCTTGAGTCCGTAAAGGACCACGAAAGTAGGCACATGTGATCGGGAAGCACCGGGTCAACAAACCCGGCGGGCTGCTGGCAGAAGACCTGCCCGTCGAGGTGACCATGGAGGAAGGCGTTGGAGACGTCCATCTGGTGCATCGGCCAAGCACAGGAGACCGCAAGGTGGATAACCATGTGTATCCTGCCGGGTTTGACGACCGGAGCGAAGGTGTTGGTGAAGTCGATGCTAGCATGCTGTCAGAAGCCACGAACGACCTATCACGCTTTATAACGATCAAGGGTACCATGAGGACGGAGCTTGTGTTTAAAGACCCACTTCCCGGTAATCACGTTGGGTTGCCGGGGACGGGGAACAAGATGCCATGTTCGGTTGCACAACAGGACATCAAACTCGTCTTGCATTGCAGCCATCTAGAGCGGCTCATGAAGAGTGGCTCGAACGGAGGACGATGACGGCAATGGCTCAGAGGTGGACGCTGCATGGACGTAGTCATCCGAGGCGTAGCTCGAGCTTGGGCGAAAAACACCCATACGAGCGCGGATGATTGGACCGGCCATAGGCGCCAGGGGGGCCGCGGGCGCCGAGGATGCCGAGGAGGCCGGTGGCACCGAGGGGGCCGGAAGTGCGGAGGTGGCCGAGGGCACGGGGGGCACATGCGCAGAGGGGGCCGCGAGGGCCGCGGGCGCCAACATCAGTGGCGCCAGCTCCGCGGCTGTAGGAGCCACCGCATGCGGGGGGCGCGCCTCAAAGCGATGGGGTGGGCGAGGTCCCTGGGAGAGGCGTCCAGTAGCCCGCGTCACCGGTGGCGGGAAGAACAGCCGGGGGTACCTGTTGAAACGGGAACACATGCTCATCAAAGTAAACGTGTTGGGAGCTGAACACACGGTGGGAGACGGGATCATAGCACCGATATCCCTTGGAGTTAGAGGGGTAACTGATGAAGATACATGCAACGGATCGAGGTGCAAGCTTGTGAGAAGCAGTGTCGGCAGTGCTGGGATAGCAAAGGCACCCAAATATACGCAAGTTGCCATAAGACGGGGGCGTACCAAAAATAAGATGGTGAGGTGCTAGTTCCACCGTGGGCGGCAGGGTCAAAGGTTAAGAAGAACTAATGCAGTGGCGACTGCATCCGGCTAGAAACAAGGTGATGCGTTGGCATGAATCAGGAGCGTGCGAACGCAGTCATTCAGAGTGCAAAGGACGCGTTCGGCTCGATCATTCTGTTTTGAAGTGTACGGGCATGTGAGGCCGAAAACGGTGCCATCATGCGCCAAAAAGTGCGGAAAGCGAGGTTGTCGAACTCTTTTCCATTGTCCATTTGAAGCGCAAGGATGGGATGCCCAAATTGCCTGTGGACATAGGAGTAAAAAGCCATCAAGGTAGAGAGTGCATCCGACTTTCTGCACAAAGGAAAAGTCCACACATAATGAGAATAATCATCAAGAATCACGAGATAATATAAATAGCCTGAGTTACTACGAACTGGAGAGGTCCACATGTCAGGACCCGAATCCTAAGTAACACCGATCTAGCATGTAACACATCATTTCACTTTGCGGCCTCACGCACGGTAGTCCCACGGGTGCCACCTTACCTGGCCCGGGACCGTTTGCGCCTTTTGGCTCATGTATATGATAGTGCCCCTAGCATCCATATGACAAAGAACTCGGACCGACATGGCTAGTCGTAAACCCAGGGTGGCACTAACTTACAGGGATAGGCATACATGACCCTGCAACGAACGTGTCGATCAGCAACGTATGAACCCAAGTCGTAGCAAGCTACAAGTACTTAAAGGAACAACGCGTGACATTTTCCTGAAGGGACAGGCACATGAACGAAGAAGGACACATGCCGGCCAGCCTAAGTGTTCCGGAGCAGTAGCAGGCTACCATGGCTCAGTGGAAGCACTAGGAGACATTTACCGGTAAGAGAGGCTACCAAGAGTAAACAACTAGGTTTTTGGATCCCACACATACCAATCATTTCAATAACATACACACAATATGCTCGATATGTGCAAATACACATGGCATCACAACAAAACTCTACGACTCAAAGTATTTATTCAATAGGCTCCGAGGAGCCAAGTATTACAAACAGAGGTCTCATGACCCAACATTCAGTGCATACAAACAATGGAAGCATAACATGTCTAAGTACAGACAACTACAAATGAAGAGGGGCTAAGAAGCCTCACTATCTATAAGATCCTACCAGGGCACAAGATCGTAGCTGAGGTAACAAGCTGAACGTCGAAGTCCACGCAAAACTACTAGCGAGACTGAAGTCTCTCTGCAAATACATAAATTAAGCAAATGTGAGTACAAATGTACCCAGCAAGGCTTACATCAGAACTAACTCCATATGCATCAGTATCAATAAAGGGGATGGTGGGGTTTAACTGCAGCAAGCGAGCTTTGACTCGGTGGCTATCCTGAACTACGACTGCAAGTAACTCTTTTGAGGTGGCGCACGCGAGTCCACATATTCACCATATCAATACACCACTATGGATCCTCTCCCGTCTCCCTATGGGAGGGCCATCCATAGCACTCACGCTTATCTTGTGCATTTTAGAGTATCCACCTTCACTTGCCTATGAACTGTACAGGAAACCCAGTAGTCCTTTACCGTGGACACGGCTATTCGAATAGATCATATTAACCATGCAGGGGTGTACTTCTTCACACACGCTCTTGCCACTTACCGCCATGTACACAACATGCATCTCGGCAACCATCAAGCGGAAGCCTAGCGAAGGTGTCGGTCACAACCTGACTAACCACACAAGGCTCTAGTCCATGTTTATCGCCTATTCGGGTTCCATCCGCAAGGAGATCCGGCCAGGGTATCGCTTACGGCCCCAAACAATATGAGCAGGGTTCCCAAGCCCACCATCCGGGTGCCACATGGTACACCGTGCCACTGCACCTAGTCTGTTCCAATCCCACCTATACCGGGTGCCACTTGGTAGACTACTAGCACTACTTACAAACACCAAAAACTAGTTGCAACTCTTAGACAGATATCGAGTTGATTAATAAGTCGAGAGAGATTGGAGTGCCCGGAGCCCAATGTGTGGTAGTAACTGTCTTGAATCGCAAACACAGAACTTAGTTCCTGAGGACGGTTTCAATGAGACAACCCACCATGTACTCCTACATGGCCTCTCACCGCTACCTTTACCAAATCGTATTCACACACTTAGCTCTCAATAGTAGGACATGTTCACAACTTTCCAATTCATCCCCGATGAATCAGACCTAACTCAACTCTAAGCAGTAGCAGGCATGACAAACAAGCATGAATGAGTAGGCACATCAGGAGTCAAACAACTCCTACTCATGCTAGTGGGTTTCATCTATTTATTGTGGCAATGACAGGTCATGCAAAGGAAAGGGGTTCAAATACCGCAGCATGTAGCAGTTGAATCGTTGTTGTCCTAATGCAGTAAAAGAGAGCAGGAGCGATATAGTAGGATTGTATCAGAATGAACAAGGGGGTTTTGTTTGCCTGGCACTTCCAAAGATAGTACAGTTCTTTATCGGTGCCAACGAACTCATCACCGGAACACGTCTACTGAAGGGGGACAAATACCGGCAACACAAAGGAAACACAATCAATGCAATGCAACAATATGATGCATGAATGTGACATGGCAATGTTTTGTGGTTTGATCTAATGCAACTAGCAACCAGATTAAATGAAGTTGGTTTGAATCAAAGATTCAAATTCAAACTCCATATCTGATTTCTTAAATGCCATTTAATTGAATTGTCCAAAACAGTAGTCATACGTTATTCTAACATGCTTGAAAATGCAATAAACAAAACAATAAATTTTTCTGATAATGTTTGAATTTTTCTGATAATGTTTCATATATAAAACATTTAATTTGGAGTTACGGTTGAATTTGTATGATTTTTTGAAGTTTTGAGTATTTTCCAAAATAATAAATCATTTTTTGATTTATTTTTAATCTAGAAAATACTTACTGCATCAGCATGATGTAAGGCTGAGGTTAGCAGGTGAACTTACCCGACCCAGGTCAAACTGACCGGTGGGGCCTGCATGTCAGTGGCTAGCTAAACTAATCTAGTATAATTAGCACTAACCTAGGTCAAACTAATTAAGTTTAAACCTAAACTAGGTTAATTAGTCGGTGGGGCCCGCATGTCATTGACCCCGGGGAGGTCAAACCCCTGGTTAACCGGGGTTGAAACACCGGGGTTTAGCCGGCGGCGGCAGCAGACGCGGCGGGGCACTCGGGCACGGGCTGTGGTGCCCCGTTTGCAGCGTGGCTGGGCTCGTTCGAGAGCCCAGACCAGCGTGCGTTGGGTGGTGGAGCCAGCCGGGCGTGGGGCGGCCAGAGGCGACGGTGAGGAGCTCGACCGCAGCGGCCGGAGTTCGGTGGTGCATGGGTGAGGGGTTAGAGCGAGCGGGCGAACAAAGCGAGCAGAGGCGAAGCAACTATGGTGCCCCAGGAGCAGGAAGAACAGCAGCACGTGATGAGGGAGGCTGAGCAGCAGCAGGTCCAGTAGCCATGGCGGACGGCGGTGCTCGGGAACGCGGGCGAGGGTGCTATGGCACAGGATCGGGAAAAACGATGGAGGGGAAACGGTCAGGGCCTCACAACGATCTTGATGGCGTCGTCCGCAAGCTCAAGGACGGATGAACAGCGACGGGGCATTGACGGCGATCTCGTGCGGTAGAGGAGGAAGAAGGCGAGGTAGCCGAGGATGTAGGGCGTTGGGCGTCGTGCGGCTCGTCGAGGAGAAGTAGGGCGACAGGGTGATTCTTCTGGACACGACGGAGAGGCGGGGAAGTGCCTTTGGGCGCGGCAACGGCGAGCGGCGGCGTCGGCTGCGCTCGGTGGTGCTGCGGGGAAGAGCAGAGGAGGGGGGAGAGGCACTGGGAAACTGGAGAGGGTCGAGGGGGTCAAGGGGGTCTGCGTGGCATCGTCTAAAGTGCTGGGGAAGGATGCAAGCATGCAGGAGATGGCCGCGGCACGCGCGCAGCTGCTGGCACGCAGCTACTTCGGGGCGAGGGGAGGAAGGCGACGGGCGACCTGCTGGTGGGTTGGACCGGCCAGCTGGGCCGGCCAGGTAAGTTGGCCCAGGTGGGTTTTGTGCCCTTTTTTCCTTTTCTATTTGTGTTTTCTGTTTTGATTTGAATCTTGCCACTGTTTGAAATTCGAACAGTTTCAAACCAGTGACAAAACCCCTCTGAATAATTTTATGTTGCTAAATGGACTTCTCCAAAAGCACATAAAACATTTCAAAGTTATTTGAAAATATATTCTATATATAATGAATATAACTCCAAATTTAAATACAATAATAATTTAAATTCCATGCCCAAAATATTCCACAAAAATGTTCATTATTTTTGGTTTGGTTCAAGGACCTTGACAAAAATATCAAACAATCATCAGAACATTTTGGAAGACATTGAATGCAATTTTTCCAGGGTTCTTTGCCCATCTTTAATTAAATTTGGAGGCTTAAAATTCCCTCAATTCAAATTCCTTGGATTCAAACATGATGCATGATGCTCACTGGTGCAACTATTGAAAATCATCAATCTAGGGCTGTGACACCTAAGAATATGACGAAGTGTGATGGGGTTGGGGTGACCCTAGCGAGCGTGCTAGAGATCAACTCGAGCGGAGAGAGCGACCGGTGAGGTGGTGGTGGATGAGGGCGAATGCACCGGATAGAGCTCATAGGGGTTGTCACATCGATGAAGTACCATCCTGGTTAGAGCATCCTTGACACTAAAACCAAACTCGTCAAATTCAACAGTGACAAGTTTTTCATGAGTGAAATAATGAACGGAGATAAGATTCTTAGATGAGGAGACACAAGTATGCTAGACAAAGATAAAGGCGTAGAAGTAGAAGGAAAAGAAGTGTGCCCAACATGTGTGATAGGAAGTGTGGAACCGTCGCCGACAATGATGCAGTAGTCGGTGGAGACCGGAGTGAAGGAGGCAAGGTTACCAGGATAAGCAAACATGTGAGCCGTAACACCGGTGTCCATGTACCAATCACCACCTTCAGTGTAGTTGTTCGGCGTAGGAGTGGCATGCAGCCCGATGAGGCGCATCAGATCCCAGGGCGCCGATGGCAGGGTCGACGACGGGTACGGAGACGCCATGGGGAAGCCGTAACCATCGCTCAGTTGCGGCAGTGGGTACTCTCCATACGACTGTGGAGCCGTGTAGTACGCATGAGGTGCGGGAGGCCCGTATGGTACGGATAGTAGCCCTGGCAGCAACTACGGTGCCGGGTAGACCAGATGGTCTGCCGAAAAAACCTGTTGGCCATAGGTGGCAGCCGCCCCATACAGCGGTGGGGCCATGCTGTAGGGCGCCGTTGGAAGGACGGCAGAGACGGCGATGGACGGGGCAGTTGACGCCATCGTTGGTCTGATGACGGCGGCTGGGCGGCGGCGGTCAGCGCGGGAGGCGCGTCGGCAGCGGCGGCTAGCGACAGAAGCGTCTTCGAGCGATCCAGCGGTAGAGCGGGAGAGCAGGTGAGCAGCAGAAGAGTGGGCGAGCTTGAAAGAGGCGAGCAGGCGAGGCGACTAGTTACAAGCGATGGGATCGGGAACGAGGCGACTAGAGATGAGCAACTAAGTGCAAGCTAGCTAGTTGGGTAGATGAAAGCAGCAGTCATATGTGCGAGCTAGCTAGATGGAGCCAGCAGCCGTACGTACGGCTCATGGGCGAGTAGGCAGTCGCAACGACAGGAGCTAGGAAAGCTACATCGGCGACGCAGCTAGGATTAGGCAGCGGGAGCGACAGGAAGTGGGTGGCGGCGGCGGCAAGGTGGAAGCGAGGTCGTAACCTAAAAAACTGATACCATATAGATTATGTGAATGCCCGATGTATTGCCCTTCGTGCATAGGCACGTATATATGATGTACAAAGATGGGCCACGGACCTCAACTATACAAGGAACTAGGAGGCGGGCCCAATACACAATATACACATAACACATATACTCAACAACCCTTCACCATGGAAGCGGCCATAGGAGCCACACACCGCTGGAGCCGTCGCTCGCGGGAGCAGCCGCGGGAGCCGCTCGCTGCTGCAGCGGCCGCCCGCAGGAGTCGCTCACCGGTGGAGCCACTGCGGGTTGCCACTAGAGCCGGAGCCGCCGCGTCTTGCCCTTCAGCATGGTCACCGCCGGAGCCGCCCCGGCACTGGATCCGCTTGCCATAGGTCACCGCCGGAGCCGCCCCGCCCCTAGATCCGCTCGCCGCTGGTCGCCGCCGGAGCCGCCCGTCGTGCAGCCACTTAGCTTGGCCTCCGCCCTGCCGCCCCCGGTCCTCAAGCAAGTAAGTTTGCCTTGCGTTCTGAAGCTCAACAATACCTAATCTGCAGACTACCTACCTTAGAGTTTGATGAACCGTAAAATTGGATGGACTGATGAAGCACAAGGGAGAAAGATGTGGTTGTTTCCAGACTCCAAAGAGGGCAAAATAGTTCAATAATTTCAGAAATTGATGGTATTGCCTGAGATATGATGCTTGCACACAAGAGAAGTTCATGCTTGTGATTGCAAAATGGTGTATTGCTACCTCTTTAGCACTGCGTTAGTTTTCCATTGAAGAGGAAAGGGTGATGCAGCAAAGTAGCGTAAGTATTTCCCTCAGTTTTGAGAACCAAGGTATCAATCCAGTAGGAGGCTCCTCAAAAGTCCCACGCACCTACACAAACAAACAATAACCTCGCAACCAACACGATAAAGGGGTTGTCAATCCCTTCACGGTAACTTGCGAAAATGAGATCCGATAGAGATAATAAGATAAGATAAATATTTTTGGTATTTTTGTGATATAGATTGGAAAATAAAAGATGCAAATAAAAGTAGATGAAAAACTTATATATTAAAAGATAGACCCAGGGGCCATAGGTTTCACTAGTGGCTTCTCTCAAGATAGCATAAGTATTACGGTGGGTGAACAAATTACTGTCGAGCAATTGATAGAAAAGTGCATAGTTATGAGAGTATATAGGCATGATCATGTATATAGGCATCACATCCGTGACAAGTAGATCGAAATGATTCTGCATCTACTACTATTACTCCACACATTGACCGACTCCTGCCTGCATCTACAGTATTAAGTTCATAAGAACAGAGTAACGGTTAAGAAAGATGACATGATGTAGAGGGATAAACTCAAGCAATATGGTATAAACCCCATATTTTCATCCTCGATTGCAATAATACAATACGTGCCTTGCTACCCCTGCTGTCACCGGGAAAGGACACCGCAAGATTGAACCCAAAGTCCCATTTCAAGAAAGATCAATCTAGTAGGAAAAACCAAACTGATAATTCGAAGAGACTTGCAAAGAAAACCAATCACAAATAAAAGAATTCAGAGAAGATTCAATTGTTTCTAATAGATAAACTTGATCATAAACCCACAATTCATCGGATCTCGACAAACACATCGCTAAAAGAGTTACATCGAATAGATCTCCAAGAAGATCGAGGAGAACTTTGTATTGAGATTCAAAGTGAGAGAAGAAGCCATCTTGCTAATAACTATGGACCCAAAGGTCTGTGGTAAACTTCTCACAACTCATCAGAGAGGCCTTGGAGATGATATAGAGGCCCTCTATGGTTGATTCCATCTCCGGCGGAGCGCCGGCGAAGGCTCCAAGATGGGATCTCGCGGATACAAAAGGTTGCGGCGGTGGAAATAGTTTTTCGTGGTGCTCTTGGATGTTTTCGGGGTACGTAGATATATATAGGCGAAGGAGGTAGGTCAGGGGTGCTACGAGGGGCCCACGAGGGTGGGGGCACATCTGCCCCCCTAGGGCGCACCTCGTTTACTTCTTGACGTCCACTCCAAGTCTCCTGGATTGCGTTTGTTCCAAAAAGATCGCTCCCAAAGTTTCATTCTATTTGGACTCCGTTTGATATTCCTTTTCTTCGAAACACTGAAATAGGCAAAAAAACAGCAATTCGGGCTGGGCCTCCGGTTAGTAGGTTAGTGTAACTCCCCGGATCCGATGCGCCAGGTGTCTTCCAGCTATTCGTCGTTGTTGCCATGTCATTGCTTGCGTGTTCCATTTTGCCATGTCATCATCTGCATTTCATCTGCATGTTTTTCAAAACTTGCATCCGTTCGGGTTCCCCCGATTCTCTCCGTTGTCCGTTCTGAGCCCAACCACATTTGCACGCGCCCGTTGTCCCTCTCAGACCTTGTTTCGTGAGCGGGATAAAAATGTTCTCGGAATAGGCCGTGATTTGCCGAGTGGCCTTGGTATATCACCGGTAGACCGCCCGTCAAATTTCGTTCCATTTGGAGGTCGTTTGATGCCCCAAGAGTTAACCGAGTTAACCAAAACCACCTTTTCTCTTGCAGCCCAGCCCCTCTTCACCACAGCCCATGAGTCCATCCAAACCCCCTCCATGCTCTTAGTCGTTGGATCGTGATTGCGTGGCTGAAAACCGCAACCCATTTGGAGTCTCCTAGCTCCCTCTACCTATAAATAGGTCCTCCCCCTCCATTTTTCGCGGATGAACCCTAGCCTCCTCTTCCTCCATGCAGCCGGACGCGTCTCCGCCGCGCCGGACATGTCCGCCCGTCGCCCCCGTCCAATAGAACGCCGCCACGTCGTCAGCGCCGCCGCCCGGAGCCATCCAGGACACGCCACGTGGCGCCCACTCCACCGAGCGCCTCCACGGGCCCGCGAGGCCCTAGGCGGGCCCTCCTGGCCAGTGCGCCACCCCGCGCCCTCCCTCGCCCGTAGCACTCCCTCCGCCGCCGTGCCGCCCGCGCAAGCCGCCACCTCCTCTGTCTTCGCCCGCCGCCTCCGGCAATCTCCGCCGCCCCAGCCGAGCTCCGT
>NC_041391.1:308585816-308637100 GCF_002162155.2 Triticum dicoccoides
GGCCACGCCGCCCCGCCTCTCGCGCGCCGCGCCGGCGACCTCCGGCGACCTCGCCGCCGCCAGCGGCCGCCCCGTCCCAGATCCGGCCAGGTGGGATGAGATCCACCCGGTCCCAAACCAAACGCGCCTCCACCTCCCTTGGATCCCTCCGTCCCGGATCCCGCCGTCTCGTTGACTTTTTCTGCGAGGTGATTTTCTGCCAAGTCCCGAAAATCATACATTCTGATACATTGTTCACTTCTTGCATACTTTTCCGTTGTGCGTCCATGATATATCAAAATGTTTACTCTGAGATGCTCTTCATTTTGTTCCATTGTGCCTTGCTTGTTTGAGTCCATCTTGATGCCCTGATCATTGTTGCAAGAGTGTTGTATGATGTTAACTGCTGTCTGTTAACAGAACTTGTTGTTTTGTCTTTTTCATTGCATTCTCTCTGTGCATCCTATGAGTTTGGCGTCTACATGAATTTTTAGCTACATCATGCCTTCTTTACAGTGGTGCAAACCATGTATTTTTGTGAGCCTTGTGGTGAGTGCATCGAGCTCGTGAAGTATGGCACTTGCTGTTATTGTTTTGCTAGGCTGAAACTGCTATATCATGTTGCTGTGTTTGATTGATGCTACCATCCATTATATGGATAATCTGGAGATGTTAACTAAGGATGTTTTGTTATACATGTCATGCTCTATCCATCCATGCTCTTGGTTGCATTTATAGCCTGCCTTAGCTTGTTGTAATCTTGCTCTAATGTTGCTAAATAATGTTGTTGTCAGCCTGTTAACCTTAAGTTCAGTTTTGCCATGTCTTTTGCTAGTGATCCATGCACCCTATGACTATGCTATTTCCATGTTTAGCTTCATAATTATGTCTTATTACTGTTGATTACCTTGCCATGCATTGTATGCTCTGTGGAGATTGGTACAAGCTCACCAACATGCCTACTTATCGTTGTTTCTGCCATGTTCTGTTATTCTGAATCTATCATATCATTTTCCATGTTTGCATGGATGCTACCATCTATTCTGTTGATCTTTGCAATTAGTTCAGTAAGGGAGTTTTGTTCTTTGTCTTTAGTATTAGCATTCCATGCCTTTGTTTGCCATGATAAGTTCCTCTAGCATGTTGTTTGATAGCTCTAAACATTGCAACCTGATGTTCTTTCTGCCATGTATAGTGATTTCTGCCAAGTCTGTGAACTGTTATTATTTGCAATCTTGCCATGTCCTTTTGAGCATGTTAGAGTGTTTTCTGGAGATAGCTCAGTGTGCATGTTTTGTAATGCTTTACCTGTACATTATGTCAATGCCTTTTGTTTTCATATTGAGATGTTGTATCATATTATTTTGATGCTTGCTAGATGCCTAGTTGCTGTTTTGGGCAGCTTGTCCTTTAAACTTGTTTCATGTGTACGTGTTGAACCGTTGCCCCGTTTGGAGTGTGCTCTATATGAAACTTGCTTAGTTTTGCATGTAGTTTCATCTTATCATGTTGCATCCATGTTTTGAGAGTGTTTGCTTGATGTTTGAATGCATTTTGCATCAATGCCATGTTTAACTTGTTTTACTCATATCTTCTAGGTCGTAGCTCCGAACTAAATGAACTTTATATGGAACTTGACTAGAATTGCATGTAGATCAGCTTGGTGCATTCTAACTTGCTGTTTAACAACTTGAACACAAGGTTTATTCAGTTTTGGACCAATTCTGAAATTTGCATATGAGGACTTACCGAATTTGTTATATGTTGTTTCCGGCCTCATTTAAACTTGTTTGGCTATGTTGTTCTTGTATGCATCATCTCTTGCCATGAGTAGCTTCATGTAGCCTTGTCATGCATCATACTTGGTTGAGCATCATGTCTTGGCTATGTGTTGTGTGTTTACCTTGTTGTTTGCTTCTTTCCGGTTGTGCTCCTTCTCGTTAGTTCCTGTTTCGTTGCGATCGTGAGGATTCGTTCATCTACGCTTGGCTCGTCTTCGTGGCTTCATCTTCTTCATGGACTCATTCTTCTTCGTAGAGGGATTTCAGGCAAGATGACCGTCGCCTTGGATCTCACTACTATTATTGCTATGCTAGTTGCTTCGTTCTATCGCTATGCTGCCCTACCTATCACTTGCTCTTCAAGCCTCCCAAATTGCCTTGTCAGCCTCTAACCTTTTACCCTTCCTAGCAAACCGTTGCTTGGCTATGTTACCTCTTTTGCTCAGCCCCTCTTATAGCGTTGCTAGTTGCAGATGAAGTTGAAGATTGCTCCATGATGGACAGGATTATGTTGGGATATCACAATATCTCTTATTTAATTAATGCACCTATATACTTGGTAAAGGGTGGAAGGCTCGGCCTTATGCCTAGTGTTTTGGTCCACTCTTGCCGCCCTAGTTTCCGTCATACCGGTGTTATGTTCCTTGATTTTGCGTTCCTTACGCGGTTGGATGATTTATGGGACCCCCTTGACAGTTCGCTTTGAATAAAACTCCTCCAGGAAGGCCCAACCTTGGTTTTACCATTTGCCTACCTAAGCCTTATTCCCTTGGGTTTCCGGAGCCCGAGCGTCATGTTTATTTAACCCCCCCCCCGGGGCAGTGCTCCTTTGAGTGTTGGTCCGAACAGAGTAGACTACGGGGCCACCTCGGGGGAACTTTAGGTCTTGTTTTACTCGTAGGATGTCTCATCCGGTGTGCCCTGAGAACGAGATATGTGCAGCTCCTATCGGGATTTGTCAGCACATCTGGCGGCTTTGCTGGTCTTGTTTTACCATTGTCAAAATGTCTTGTAAACCAGGATCTCGAGTTTGATCGGGTCTTCCTGGGAGAAGGAATATCCTTCGTCGACCGTGAGAGCTTGTGATGGGCTAAGTTGGGACACCCTGTTCGCACACGAACACGTCACCGTGTACCTTCAACACCGAGGGTGATGCACCGCAGCTCACGTCGAAGGAGACCCGCCGGAAGCGCGGTACGCAAGACAATCCGGCGGGCGCTTTTGAGCACCCGAAACCCCACGCGCCCAGGAGGGACCCCGTCTGGACGCGCGGCGGCTATGGGCTGCCCTAGGTCGGTTCGCCCGCCCCTAGAGCCTTGAGGATCGCTGCCCTCCAATATGAAGAACAAACGAAGAACGAGAGAGAAAGAACAAGGGAGGGATGTAAAACTAGGGTAAAAGTAGATGAGTTTTGCGATTGTGTGTTGTTCAATCGCCGTCACCTCTTGTCTATTTAAGAGGCGGGTGGACTTCCCGTACAAGAAAAGGACTTGCCTAGCCGTCCAAATCATTAAAACCTAATAAAACACGGACTATTCACGACCCCCGCCCCGAATGTCTGGCTCAAGACACGGATGATCCGGCCTAGCCCAATTTTTTGACAACAGCTCACTGTTTTGGCTCTAGAAACCTCATAAGACATCAGATTTGGACGTTTTTTATATCCAAATCAACCGTCTCCACGAGACGCACAACTTTCACGTTGAACACTTTTTCATCCGGGGCCATCTTGGGGGTGTTTCGGGCCATTTTCTAAAGTCTGCAGCAGAAAAACGTGTCCGGACACCCGGACGATTGCCCGGATTGTCCGGCCTTTACCCGGATCAGCCGGCTTCAAATTTTAGCTTCTGTTGTTTTTTGGTCAATTTTTCGGTCCTCGGCCGGATGATCTGGACCCCGGTCCGGATGGTCCGGCCATACAGTGCTGCAGCACACAGTTTTGACTGTAACTTTTGCATACGAACTTGGATGGGGATGATCTTTATATCAAAATCGTCCGTCTCGACGAGACGAAGAACTTTGCAGTTGTAAGTTTTCCCATCCGAGGTATTCTTAATTAGGTTTCATGCCATTCTCTAATCTGATGTCAACACGAGTATCTCCGAAATTGGCATATCTTTTGCACTTGAGCTCCGTTTTGATCCATCTTCACATTTACGTTGATTATCTTGAAGAGAGCCATCAAATGGTGACTTTCAATAATAAGTTTGAATTAATCTTGACATAGCTTCAAGCTACTCTTTTTAACCGTGCCACTTTTGAGCGTCAACACACCCCTTCAGGGTTTAAACTTTCGAGAGCCGTGCCCGCGATTATGTGGCAGATGGAAATTTGTTAATACTCGGTCGTAGAGAACTTGACACTTAACTTAATTAAAATGCATCAACCGCATGTGTAGCCGTGATGGTCTATTTTCGGCGGAGTCCGGGAAGTGAACACGGTTTTGGGTTATGTTTGACGTAAGTAGGAGTTTAGGATCACTTCTTGATCATTGCTAGTTTCACGACCGTTCCGTTGCTTCTCTTCTCGCTCTTGTTTGTGTATGTTAGCTACCATATATGCTTAGTCGCTGTTGCAACCTCACCACTTATCCTTTCCTTACCCTTTAAGCTTTGCTGGTCTTGATACCCATGGTAATGGGATTGCTGAGTCCTCATTGCTCACAGATTACTACAATAACAGTTGCAGGTACAGGTTATGTGATGATCATGATGCAAAAGCAATGCTTGCTTGTTTTGAGTTCTTCTTCTACTTCGCCGTTCAGGGATAGGTTCCAGGTCGGCAGCCTGGGCTAGCAGGGTGGATGTCATTGAGTTTCTGTTTGTGTTTCATTTGTAGTCGGACGTTGATCTTATGGTTGATGTATTGATGTATTCATGTGGCATTGTTTGCCTCTTGTATGTATCCTCAACTATTATGTAATGGTACGATGTAATGATATCCACCTTGCAAAAGTGTCTCCAATATGCGCTTCAATCCTTAGTGGGACCTTCGAGTTCCTTTAGGATAGGGTCGCATATTGGGCGTGACAAGTTGGTATCAGAGCCTCGACCGACCATAGGAGCCCCCTTGATTGTTCGTAGTTGGCCGTTGTCGAGTCTAGACGAAAACTGTTTTCGGAGTCTAGTTATATCGGAGAGTAGGAATTCTTTTTACTCCTCTGCCCCTTCGTCGCTCTAGTAAGGAATCTTAACGTAGGTGTTTTGAATTGCTCCACTTCCCTTTCAAAATTTTCTTTTAGGATCACACAGTTGGTTATCGTTCATTGCGTTGTCCGCTCTTTTCATCCGGCGCACTTCTCTCGGAATGATTCGATCCTCTTCATCTTTTGCAAGATCACTCCTCAGTTCTTTCTCAACGATGTTGTTCCTCGTATGAAGTTGTCTTTCTTTTCCCACCGCCCACCCTTTTTCTTCTCGGAGCCAGAGTCCATAATCGAGTATCCACCCTACTCATGCGAAGTGCATTCTTTACTCAATTATTTCAACCGGTGCTTTCTCAAGTTATTCGTCGGTCCCCCGTTCCTAGTTGCCTTTGTTTTCCCACCCTCCCACCCTCTTCTTCCCGGAGCCTAAGTCTGTTTCGAGCGTCAAGTTCATTCGTGTGGAGCCTCTTCAGTCTTTCGGCAATTGTTTCAACCGGTGAATTCTCTTTTGTTTGACATTCAACATATCTTTTCCGGTGGACTCAATTCAAGTTTTTCGGGTTGATCACATTCTTTTCCTTGGATCAAGTGTTCCCCTTGCTCATTTTCCTCTTGCCATTCAATAATTTCGGAGTTCGGAAGACATCTCAGGAGATTCAACTGTGTTCCAATTAATTCGAGGTTGTCACCTCATTCAAATATTTCAATTGTTCTGGTGCATCATCTATCTTTTTAACAATCCTTTTCAACGGTGTTTTCTTTTAGTGGGCCCTAACCCACAGATCTTTTCCCAGGATCTTACCTGACTATTCTAATTATTCCGGAGCCATTCCTAATTCTTTTCAAGTTTGATGTAAGAATGAATTTCATCAGTCAGATGCCATCTCCAAGATCACTTTCAAATTCTTTTCATCTTTGGTTCAACCCTTCCTCGTTTTCATTCTCCCGGAGTATCTCAGTACTTTTGGTGCTGTTTTTCGTCGTCTTTTGAAGATCGAAGAAGAGTTTCTCTTAAATCTTGTCTGTTCTCCCGGGGATTCGTAGCGCTAGCTCGAGGTTATCCTATCAGGTTGTTTCCAGTCGTGTAATTCTTTTCATCCATCCGGAGTACTTCAGGAGTTGCTTTCTCTCTCGATCATTTGGAGGCCATCGTTCTAGAAGAATTCTTTGTCTTCACATTTCAGCTACTGTTATCCAATTATCCAGGTGCTTCGTTCAAGTGTTCTTTAATCAGCTCATGATCTCTTTGTTCTTTTGCATCCAAATCCCCTCTAGCATATTGGTTCTTCTAATTCTTCCCGGTCATTCATTCTCTTTCATCAGTCATTTTTTAATTCTTACGGTGGTTTGTTCAAGATTCTTTTTCCTTGATTATCATATCAATTTATTCGTTCTTTCCAAATCCTACCAGTGGTTCATGAAGACTTTCTCAAGTTTTGCGCCATATTCCCCTTAATCCTTTTCAACAAGAATAAGTTGCATGCCAAATCTGCTTGTCATCAATTAAATTGGATGAGGATAAGCATAACGTAATTCTTATTC
The DNA here is from genome assembly GCF_002162155.2 of Triticum dicoccoides. Taxonomy (NCBI): domain Eukaryota; kingdom Viridiplantae; phylum Streptophyta; class Magnoliopsida; order Poales; family Poaceae; genus Triticum; species Triticum dicoccoides. The sequence continues at coordinate 308,592,264 of NC_041391.1, forward strand.
TTACTTCATCGTCGTGAAGTAATCCCTTCCTTCATAGTTTGTTCTTGAGGAATAAATTCTAGTTCCAAGTGTTTTCATCTTTTCTTTTCCGGAGTTCAAATTTCCTCGGCCATTTCGCCGGAACCTCCATCCAAATCACTGCAAGGCTCTGATCTTATTCTTTCTTCCTTCATTCTATCTCATCATCCTTTTGTCACTGGAGTTCTTCATGGTGGTTTTTCATGATTTATTCTTCAAGAGTTCATCTAGATTTTATTGGTGGAGTTCAAGTATCTTTTCTTCTCATGTCTCAAAGTGCAAATAATTCTCAGTATTCTTCTGAAGTGGAGTTTTGCATTTCTTCGTTCTTCTCAGCTATTCAGACATCGGTTGTGGTATAATTTCACCTCAAGTTTTGAGTTGTTTTTGATTAGTCCACAACAAGCTTATTCTATCGTTGTTGATTTTCTCAACAACTCCGTTCAACCCTTCCTTCTAAGTTCTTTTCATTCCATTCTTTCAATTCTTCCGGAGGCATTGCGTTGTTCATCTCATCAAGTGCCATCCCATCTTGTGAAGTTCATGTCTCCATTCCTTCATTTTCAGCCGGAGTGCTGCCGGTTCTTTCATTCGTATTCCTTTTCTATCTTGTTCTAACCGGAGTGGTTTCAGAGTCTATCTTGTTTCCATGAGCATTTGATTCTCGTCATATTCGCCGTTCGTCTTTTCTAACCGAGTGCTCTCGACTTTGTTCATCTTCTCTCTTGCGTTCTTACTTCACCTCTTCCTCTTTCTCTTCTGTCTCGTTCCTAAGATCTCGGGCTAGTTCTTTTGTTAGTGGAGGAGAGTTGTAACACCCCGGATCCAATGCGCCAGGTGTCTTGCAGCTATTCGTCGTTGTTGCCATGTCATTGCTTGCGTGTTGCATTTTGCAATGTCATCATCTGCATTTCATCTGCATGTTTTTCAAAACTTGCAACCGTTCAGGTTCCCCCGGTTCTCTCTGTTGTCCGTTCTGAGCCCAACCACATTCGCACGCGCCCGTCGTCCCTCTCAGACCTTGTTTCGTGAGCGGGATAAAAACGTTCCCGGAATAGGTCAAGATTTGCTGAGTTGCCTTGGTATATCACCGGTAGACCGCCCGTCAAATTTTGTTCCATTTGGAGGTCGTTTGATGCCCCAACGGTTAACCGAGTTAACCGAAACCCCCTTTTCTCTTTCAGCCCAGCCCCTCTTCACCACATCCCATGAGCCCATCCAAACCCCCTCCATGCTCTCAGCCGTTGGATCGTGATCGTGTGGATGAAACCGCACCCCATTTGGAGTCTCCTAGCTTCCTCCCCCTCCATTTTTCGCGGATGAACCCTAGCCTCCTCTTCCTCCGCACCGCCGGACATGTCCACCTGTCGCCCCCGTCCAATAGAACGCCGCCACGTCGTTAGCGCCGCCGCCCGAAGCCATCCAGGACACGCCACGTGGAACCATCTCCACCGTGCGCCGCCGCGGGCCCGCGAGGCCCAGGGCAGGCCCTCCCGGCCCGTGCGCCGCCACGCGCCCTCCCGGGCCCGTAGCGCGCCCTCCGCCGGCGCGCCGCTCGCGCCGGCCACCTCCTCCGGCTTCACCCGCCGCCTTCGGCAATCTCCGCTGCCCCGGCCGGGCTCCGTCGCCGCCTCCACGCCGCGCCGCCGACTTCCCGACTCGTCGGCCATGCTGCCCCGCCTCCCGCGCGCCGCGCCAACGACCTCCGGCGACCTCGCCGCCGCCGGCTGCCGCCCCGTCCCAGATCCGGCCGGATGGGATGAGATCCACCCGGTCCCGAACCAAATGCGCCTCCACCTCCCCGGGATCCCTCCATCCCGGATCCCGCCGTCCCGTTGACTTTATCCGCGAGGTGAATTTCTGCCAAGTCCCAAAAATCATACATTCTGATACATTGTTCATCATGTCATAACTTCTTGCAAACCGCTCCGTTGTGCGTGCATGATATATCAAAATGTTCACTCTGAGATGCTCTTCATTTTGTTCCATTGTGACATGCTTGTTTGAGTCCATCTTGATGCCCTAATCATCGTTGCAAGAGTGCTATATGATGTTAACTGCTGTCTATTAACAGAACTTGCTGTTTTGTCTTTTTTATTGCATTTTGCGTGTGCATCCTATGAGTTTGATGTCTAGATGAGTTTTGAGCTACATCATGCCGTATTTATAGTTGTGAAATCGATGTATTTTTGTGAGCCTTGTGGTGAGTGCGTCGAGCTCGTGAAGTATGAAACTTGCTGTTACTGTTTTGCTAGGCTGAAACTGCTATATCATGTTGCTGTGTTTGATTGATTCTACCATCCATTATATGCACAATCTAGAGATATTCACTAAGGATGTTTTGTTATACATGTCATGCTCTATCCATCCATGCACTTGGTTGCATTTATAGCCTGCTGTAGCTTATTGTAATCTGGCTCTAAAGTTGCTAAATAATGTTGTTGTCAGCCTGTTAACATTAAGTTCAGTTTTGCCATGTGTTTTTCTAGTGATCCATGCACCCTATGACTATGCTATTGCCATGTTTAGCTTAATAATTATGTCTTCTTACTGTTGGTTACCTTCCCATGCCATGTATGCTCTGTGGAGATTGTTACAAGCTCACCAACATGCCTACTTATCGTTGTTCCTGCCATGTTCTGTTATTCTGAATCTGTCATATCATTTGCCTTGTTTGCATGGATGCTACCATATTTTCTGTTGATCTTTGGAATTAGTTCAGTAAGGGAGTTTTGTTATTTGTCTTCAGTATTATCATTCCATGCCTTTGTTTATCATTATAAGTCTGTGAACTGTTATTATTTGCAATCTTGCCATGTCCTTTTGAGCATGTTAGATTGTTTTCTGGAGATAGCTCAGTGTTCATGTTTTGTCATGCTTTACCTGTACATCATGTCAATGCCTTTTGTTTTCATATTGAGATGTTTTATCATATTGTTTTGATGCTTGCTAGATGCCTAGTTGCTGCTTTGGGCAGCTTGTCCTTTAAACTTGTTTCATGTGTACGTGTTGAACCGTTGCCCCGTTTGGAGTGTGCTCTATATGAAACTTGCTTAGTTTTGCATGTAGTTTCATCTTATCATGTTGCATCCATGTTTTGAGAGTGTTTTCTTGATGTTTGAATGCATTTTGCATCAATGCCATGTTTAACTTGTTTTGCTCATATCTTCTAGGTCGTAGCTCCGAACTAAATGAACTTTATATGGAACTTGACTAGAATTTCGTGTAGATCAGCTTGGTGCATTCTAACTTGCTGTTTAACAACTTGAACACAAGGTTTATTCAGTTTTGGACCAATTCTGAAATTTGCATATGAGGACTTACCAGATTTGTTATATGTTGTTTCCGGCCTCATTTAAACTTCTTTGGCTATGTTGTTCTTGTATGCATCATCTCTTGCCATGAGTACCTTCATGTAGCCTTGTCATGCATCATACTTGGTTGAGCATCATGTCTTGGCTATGTGTTGTATGTTTACCTTGTTGTTTGCTTCTTTCCAGTTGTGCTCCTTCTCGTTAGTTCCTGTTTCGTTGCGGCCGTGAGGATTCGTTCGTCTACGCTTGGTTCGTCTTCATGGCTTCATCTTCTTCATGGACTCGTTCTTATTCCTAGCGGGATTTCAGGCAAGATGACCGTCACCTTTGATCTCACTACTATCATTGCTATGCTAGTTGCTTCGTTCTATCGCTATGTTGCGCTACCTATCACTTGCTCTTCAAGCCTCCCAAATTGCCATGTCAGCCTCTAACCTTTTACCCTTCCTAGCAAACCGTTGCTTGGCTATGTTACCGCTTTTTCTCAGCCCCTTTTATAGCGTTGTTAGTTGTAGGTGAGGTTGAAGTTTGCTCCATGATGGACAGGATTATGTTGGGATATCACAATATCTCTTATTTAATTAATGCACCTATATACTTGGTAAAGGGTGGAAGGCTCGGACTTATGCCTGGTGTTTTGTTCCACTCTTTCCGCCCTAGTTTCCGTCATACCGGTGTTATGTTCCTTGATTTTGCGTTCCTTACGTGGTTGGGTGATTTATGGGACCCCCTTGACAGTTCGCTTTGAATAAAACTCCTCCAGCAAGGCCCAACCTTGGTTTTACCATTTGCCTACCTAAGCCTTTTTCCCTTAGGTTTCCGAAGCCCGAGGGTCATCTTTATTTAACCCCCCCGGGCCAGTGCTCCTTTCGAGTGTTGGTCCGAACCGAGTAGACTGCGGGGCCACCTCGGGGAAACTTGAGGTCTAGTTTTACTCGTAGGATGTCTCATCCGATGTGCCCTGAGAACGAGATATATGCAGCTCTCCTATCAGGATTTGTCAGCACATCGGGCGGCTTTACTGGTCTTGTTTTACCATTGTCAAAATGTCTTATAAACCGAGATTCCGAGTTTGATCGGGTCTTCCTGGGAGAAGAAATATCCTTCGTTGACCATGAGAGCTTGTGATGGGCTAAGTTGGGACAGCCCTACAGGGTTTAAACTTTCGAGAGCCGTGCCCGCGATTATGTGGCAGATGGGAATTTGTTAATATCCGGTTGTAGAGAACTTGACACTTGACTTAATTAAAACGCATCAACCGCATGTGTAGCCGTGATGGTCTCTTTTCGGCAGAGTCTGTGAAGTGAACACGGTTTTGGGTTATGTTTGACGTAAGTAGGAGTTCAGGATCACTTCTTCATCATTGCTAGTTTCATGACCGTTCCTTTGCTTCTCTGCTCGCTCTTGTTTGCGTATGTTAGCCACCATATATGCTTAGTCGTTGCTGCAACCTCACCACTTATCCTTTCCTTACCCTTTAAGCTTTGCTAGTCTTGATACCCATGGTAATGGGATTGCTGAGTCCTCATGGCTCACAGATTACTACAACAATAGTTGCAGGTACAGGTTATGTGATGATCATGACGCGAGAGTGATGCTTGCTTGTTTTGAGTTCTTCTTATGCTTCGTCGTTCAGGGGATAGGTTCCAGGTCGACAGCTTGGGCTAGCAGGGTGGATGTCGTTGAGTTTATGTTTGTGTTTCATCCGTAGTCGGACGTTGATCTTATGGTTGATGTATTGATGTATTCATGTGGCATTGTTTGCCTCTTGTATGTATCCCCAACTATTATGTAATGGTATCATGTAATGATATCCACCTTGCAAAAGCGTCTCCAATATGCGCTTCTATCCTTAGTGGGACCTTCGAGTTCCTTTAGGATAGGGTCGCATATTGGGCATGACAGTTAGTCCCAAAAATGATATAAAAGTGTAGAGTGAGGCCCATAAACATTCAAAACGGGTAATATAATAGCATGGAACAATAAAAAATTATAGAAACGTTGGAGACGTATCAAGCATCCCCAAGCATAATTCCTGCTCGTCCTCGAGTAGGTAAATGATAAAGACAAAAAAATTGATGTGGAATGCTACCTAGCATAATTCTCAATGTAATTTTCTTTATTGTGGCATGATTTTTCAGACCTAAATGATTGAAGATAAAAGTTCACAAAACATAAAAATAGTAATACTTTAAGCATACTAACAAGTATTCATGTCTTATCAAAATAGCATAGCCAAAGAAAGCTTATCCCTACAAAATCATATAGTTAGGCCATGCTTCATCTTCATCACACAAAATACTCCCATCATGCACAACCTCGGTTTCAGCCAAGCAATTGGTTCATACTTTTTAACGCGCTTCAGCTTTTTAACGCGCAAGCCATGGACATAGCACTATATGTGAAATAGGGTGGTGGTTGTGAAAACAAAAAGGGAGAAGATAGTCTCACATCAACTAGGCGTATCAACAGGCTATGGAGATGCCCATTAATAGATATCAATGTGAGTGAGTAGGGATTGCCATGCAACGGATGCACTAGAGCTATAAATATATGAAAGCTCAACAAATGAAACTAAGTGGGTGTGCATCCAACTTGCTTGCTCACGAATACCTAGGGCATTTTTGAGGAAGCGCATCATTGGAGTATACAAACCAAGTTCTATAATGAAAAATTCCCACTATTATATGAAAGTGACAACATAGGAGACTCTATATCATGAAGATCATGGTGCTACTTTGAAGCACAAGTGTGGAAAAGAGATAGTAGCATTGTCCCTTCTCTCTTTTCTCTCATTCCGTTTTTTTCTTTCTCTTTTTTTTCTTTCTTTTTTTATTTGGTGGGCTTCTTAGGCCTCTTTTTTTGTATGGGCTTCTTTGGCCTCTTTTATTTGTATAAAGTCCGAAGTCTCATCCCGACTTGTGGGGGAATCATAGACTTCATCGTCCTTTCCTCACTTGGGACAATGCTCTAATAATGGAGATCATCACACTTTTATTGATTTACAACTCAAGAATTACAACTCAATACTTAGAACAAAATATGACTCTACGTGAATGCCTCTGGCGGTGTACCAGGATATGCAATGAGTCAAGAGTGACATGTATGAAAAATTATGGAGGTGGCCTTGCCACAAATACGATTTCAACTACATGATCATGCAAAGAGCAATAAGACAATGATGGGGCGTGTCATAATAAAAGGGACGATGGAAAGTTGCGTGGCAATATATCTCAGAATGGCTATGGAAATGCCATAATAGGTAGGTATGGTGGCTGTTTTGAGGAAGGTAAATAATGTGTGCATGATACCGGCGAAAATTGCGAAGTATAATAAAGGCTAGCAATGGTGGAAGGGTGAGAGTGCGTATAATCCATGGACTCACATCAGTCATAAAGTACTCATATACTTATTGCAAAAGTCTACTTGCCCTCGAAGCAAAGTACTGCTACACATGCTCCTAGGGGAACGGTTGGTAGGAGTTAACCATCGCGCGATCCCGACCTCCACACATAAGGAAGACAATTAAAAGAGCACCCCATGCAACAAATTTGTCACACAACTTTTACCATACGTGCATGCTACGGGACTTGCCAACTTCAACACAAGTATTTCTCAATTTCATAATTACCCAACTAGCATGACTCAAACATTACCACCTTTATATCTCAAAACAATTATCAAGCATCAAATTGATCATAGTGTTTAACGCACTTGCTATGATAGTTTTTATTATACCCAACTTGCATGCTCATCATTCTAGGACCAAATTTTATAACCATAGCAAATACGATGCTGTTCTAAAAGACTCTCAAAATAATATAAGTGAAACATGAGAGATCAACAATTTCTACAAAATCAAGCCACCGCCGTGCTCTAAAAAGTATAAGTGAAGCACATAGAGCAAAAACTTTCTAGCTCAAAAGATATAAGTGAAGCACATAGAGTATTCTAATAAATTCCAAATGATGTGTGTATCTCCAAAAAGGTGTGTACAGAAAGGATGATTGTGGTAGACTAAAAAGCAAAGACTCATATCATACAAGATGCTCCAAGCAAAATATAGCTCCAAGTAAAGTTACCGATAGACGAAGACGAAAGATGAGATGCCTTCCGGGGCATCCCCAAGCTTAGGCTTTTGGTTATCCTTTAATATCTTGGGGTGCCATGGGAATCCCCAAGCTTAGGCTATTGCCACTCCTTATTCCATAGTCCATCAAATCTTTACCCAAAACTAGAAAACTTCACAACACAAAACTCAACAGGAAATCTCATAAGCTCCTTTAGTGCAAGAAAGAAAAACCACCACATAAGGTACTGTAATGAACTCATTATTTATTTATATTGGTGTTAAACCTACCGTATTCCAACTTCTCTATGGTTCATACTCCCCTATACTAGCCATAGATGCATCAAAATAAGCAAACAACACACGAAAAACAGGATCTGTCAAAAATAGACCAGTCTGTAGCAATGTGTAACTTTCGAATACTTCTAGAACTCTAAAACTCCTACCAAACTAGGAAGTCCTGGGAAATTTGTGTATAGATCTACTTCGAAAATAATCAACACAAAATCACGTTTCTGCGATTTATTAAAATTATTCTCGTGCGCGCAAAAGTTTCTGTTTTTCAGCAAAATCAAATTAACTATCACCGTAGGTTATCCTGTAGGTTCTACTTGGCACAAACACTAACTAAAACATAAAACTACATCTAAACAGAAGCTAGATGAAATATTTATTACTAAACAGAAGCAAAAAGCAAGAAACAAAAATAAAATTGGGTTGCCTCCCAACAAGCGCTATCGTTTAACGCCCCTAGCTAGGCATAAAAGCGAGGATAGGTCTAAGTAGTGCCATAATAATATGATAGATCACGAAATCTCATGTCATATTCTCTATGTTCAGCAACAAGTTTTATTTGTGGCAAGCAAAAGTAATCAAAAGGGCTAAATTTAATGGGACAAAAGTCCCCAAGATCAATCTCAGGACGTATGGGTTCCTCCTTTGGCCCTTCATATTGCACAACCAATTCATCATTATAAGCACTCTTTTGACAGAACTTCATGAGTCTATACTCAAGAGAATATCCTAGCTCATTATTTCGAATAGCAAAATTATTATTAAGTTCGGAAATTCTATCAACTAGAACAGTGGTAGGAACCTTTCTTCTAAGGTTTGCATTAAAAGCAACATAGTCCAAAGATAAGAAACACATTATTTCCTCTTGATCGAAGAGGATCGCCTCTATGGGAGGACGGCCAGCGTCCACCCTATAGTGCGCAAAAATGTCTTTGCTTCTTTTATTATAAATCTAAACTCATGTGCCAAAAAGATAGTAGCTGCACGCTTAACAGAAGAATGCTCAATATTTGAAAATTCTAGGAAAATCCTTTGTATGCAAGGATGCATGTGCATAAACTATCTTTCAAGTTCAACTATAAGCATGGCGATAGCATCTGCAAGACTACTAGTTCTATGAAGAATGGAACTACCCATAGAGGGTAAAGCAGTGACACAAGTAAAGAAATCTTGAATAACCCCTTTCCCAATAATATTACCACTACCGATTCAAAACTTTTTAGTATGTAAGATAGGGGGTTCTTCATCAGGAGCATCAGAATTTTCCATGTTATCATTATTGTCCATATCGACGATAATATCCCCAATTTAAGACATAACGGCATAAAATGGGAGGAGAAAGAGAAAGAGGGAGGCGGACGGAAAACAGAGGGCGAATAAAACGGCAAGGGCGAAGTGGGGGAGAGAAAAATGAGAGGCAAGTGCAAATAATGTAATGCGAGGGAGATGAGTTTGTGATGGGTACTTGGTATGTCTTGACTTGAGCGAAGACCTCCTCGGCAACGGTGCCAGAAATCCTTCTTGCTACCTCTTGAGCACTGCGTTGGTTTTCCCTTGAAGAGGAAAGGGTGATGCAACAAAGTAGCGTAAGTATTTCCCTTAGTTTTGAGAACCAAGGTATCAATCTAGTAGGAGGCTCCTCAAAAGTCCCACGCACCTACACAAACAAACAAGAACCTCGCAACCAACGCGATAAAGGGGTTCTCAATCCCTTCACGGTAACTTGCAAAAGTGAGATCTGATAGAGATAATAAGATAAGATAAATATTTTTGGTATTTTTATGATATAGATTGGAAAATAAAAGATGCAAATAAAAGTAGATGGAAAACTTATATAATAAAAGATAGACCTAGGGGCCATAGGTTTCACTAGTGGCTTTTCTCAAGATAGCATAAGTACTACGGTGGGTGAACAAATTACTGTCGAGCAATTGATAAAAAATTGCATAGTTATGAGAGTATCTAGGCATGATCATGTATATAGGCATCACGTCCGTGACAAGTAGATCGAAACGAGTATGCATCTACTACATTACTCCACACATCGACCGACTCCTGCCTGCATCTAGAGAATTAAATTCATAAGAACAGAGTAACGCATTAAGAAAGATGACATGATGTAGAGGGATAAACTCAAGCAATACGATATAAACCCCATCTTTTTATCCTCGATGGCAATAATACAATACGTGCCTTGCTGCCCCTGCTGTCACTGGAAAAGGACACCGCAAGATAGAAGCCAAAGCTAAGCACTTCTCCCATTGCAAGAAAGATCAATCTAGTAGGCCAAACCAAACTGATAATTCAAAGAGACTTGCAAAGATAACCAATCACACATAAAAGAATTCAGAAAAGATTCAATTATTTCTCATGGATAAACTTGATCATAAACCCACAATTCATCGAATCTCTACAAACACACCGCAAAAAGAGTTACATCAAATAGATCTCCAAGAAGATCGAGGAGAACTTGGTATTGAGATTCAAAGAGAAAGAAAGAAGCAATCTAGGTAATAACTATGGACCCGAAGGTCTGTGGTAAACTACTCACAACTCATCGGAGAGGCCTTGGGTATGATGTAGAGGCCCTCCATGGTCGATTCCCCCTTCGGCGGAGCACCGGCGAAGGCTTCAAGATGGGAACTTGTGGATACAGAAGGTTGCGGAGGTGGACATAGTTTTTCATGGTGCTCCTGGATGTTTTCTGGGTACGTAGATATATATAGGCGAAGGAGGTAGGTTAGGGGAGCCACGAGGGGTGCACGAGGGTGGGGACGCGCCTGCCCCCTAGGGCGCGCCGGGCACCCTCGTGGCCGCCTCGTTTACTTCTTGATGTCCACTCCAAGTCTGCTGTATTGCATTTGTTCCGAAAAGATCGCTCCCGAAGGTTTCATTCCGTTTGGACTCCGTTTGATATTCCTTTTCTTCGAAACACTGAAATAGGCAAAAAAACAACAATTCGGGTTGGGCCTCCGGTTAGTAGGTTAGTCCAAAAATGATATAAAAGTGTAGAGTAAAGCACATAAACATCCAAAACGGGTAATATAATAGCATGGAACAATCAAAAATTATAGATACATTGGAGACGTATCATGTATATGTAAAGATCTTGTCCTGGTTTCATGAATTTGCTGGGATTTTTGGAAAGTCTCACTTGGGCAGGACAACTGGTCTTGATTACATGTATGTTGACTTTCCCACTTTTCTTTTGAGCAGGCTACTTCAATTTTAGGTGAGATGGCAGGGATCACAAGCATCGCTGTTGCATTCCTGAATCTCACATACACAGGTACGTAATATTCTCTCTCACATAAAGTCCTTTTAGTGCATGTATAGAGTTTTTGTCACTTTCTTTCTAGCTAGCTGCTGCATTCGTTTCTCTCCGTGGCACCGTATAGTTTATACCTCAGAGAGAGGTCATTTTAGTGCATGATGTTCTGGTGTAGCTACCATTAGCTTTACTTGAGCAGAGCAACATTTAATATGAATTCCACCATAAATATTTACCCAGATATAACATTCTTCTCTGGAATTTGAGTTTTTAACATAAGGTTTAGGATCGGAGGATGAGCTATCAGGGGTATTGATTATACAACGAGTTTGTACAAAATGTTCACGGGTGTTGGGTGTTTACCTTTTATCACTTCTATATCCCCTTATCATGTTTCTCTGTTTCTAGAAAGTAGGCCATTTGTTGTAGGCTTTCAAGTTTGTGCTATAACCTGAAGGAGAAAGAGTTCATAATTGACCAGCGGTTAAAAGTAGGTTCAGTTTTACCTCATTTTCCATCCCCACGGTAGCACTTTCTGTTAGTTCGAACAATATCTCAATGCATTATTTACACACCTAGCTTGTGCTCTGTGACCAGAATTGGTAAACTGTCATCGTGATAATACTACACTGTATTCAGAAATAGAAGGAGGAGATAAAGTTAGGTGTTGCATATAGGCCGGTGGTGAACCCTTTTAGAGCTGACCTTCCTTCAAAGTTGGATATCATCTACAGTAACCTCACTGCATCCACAGATCAACTGAACAAACAAAAGGCACTTAAGATCTTTACTAGTATCCAGGATGTGTTTTCTTGTCATCTAAGCGAATTGGCCCACTATGCTAAGGAATTAGGACAGTTCATTTACTTGACCTGACTATTTAGCATGCAGAAACTGGAAGTAGGCTTAGAAAAACACCACCAAGCTTGAAAGCAGAAAAAGATGCACACACTCACCATTATTATCTTCCTGTGATAATTTTAGGCAATTTTAGTTGGTGGTGTGCTTTAAAATTTCATATTGCTGTTCAGTGTTTCTCCATAATCGTGTCTTCTATTCTTTTTGAATTTTCTAGCAAATGAACTATGACATGAATTTTCCTAGCTCCAGTGATCGCGCCACTAGGACGCCGACGACGAAGACGAAGGCAATTTGTACTGGGACGTCGTGGCCGAGCCGCAGGACCTCTGCCTTGACGAGTTGCTAGACCTCTGCCTTGACGAGACACCGTACCTCAGCATCCCTCTAGTTTTCATGGTACGGTCCCTTCCCCTGTCCACCAAATCTAGACTTTGTGTGTTGTTTTGCTCTGCGCTGATTGTATTGCCATTGTTATAACTCTTCTAAATCCATTTTTGATATGGTGGCCTTCTCCAGCTGGAACAATTTTGTAGAGACAAATTGGAAGAGTGCAGCTGCCTTGGCTCAGGGTATTGGAAGAATTTATGCTTTTTTCTACTCAGAAAGGAAGCTATTTTTTTCTGGATCGTAGATAGAAAGGATCCAACTTTGTCAGGGGTAGTAGATACAAAGTTCAATGTCTAAATCATATAAACCAGAAGCCATGCTTCTGGTTTCAGCACATAATTTTTTTGGTCATACAATCTGAATTTCTACCATTTCACATAGACAACCTATCATTTGTTGTTCACCAAATTTACATGCTCCGATTCCCACGCTCATGTGAATAAGTATATGATAGAAATTTCAAAGTGTCATGTGAGTTAGAATTATCACATGGGTATCCATTTTTCTCCATGAAAATACGTCATGTAATGCTATGTTCCATATTTTCTACATTATGATAAGCTGATAGTTTATATATTGTTTCAACATTATATTTTGTGTTGAGACATGCAACCATATATTCTATTTTTGGTTCAATATATTCTCCCATGTGCATTCTAATAGACAATTGGCCCTCTTTTTTTGTGATAATGAACTGCGTGATTAATGATAGTCCTTGATGACATGCCACTAAGTTAGTCTACTATCTCAAGTCACATTCGATAGTAATTTATGTTACATTGCCATCTTTCTTGATTACGTACCGTGTCATTGCAGATGATCTCAGGTAATCAGATCCAACAACCAAATTCAATTTGAGTTTTTTAAATGCTTCTAGGAGGCAAATGATGTTGATATGCTACATTGTAGTTTATGTTTGGTAGGCTGTGATATTTCTGCCCTAAAATGTCACATTTCTTAATTCCAAAAGTTAATTGTTGTAGGCTAAACATGAGCATGTCTGTTTGTGGTGTTGAGGGAGAGCTCAGTTTGTTACATAGTAGAGCCAAGGCCATATTGGGGAAATGGTTTATTGCTCATATGACTATGAGCAATAACATAGTAGAGCCAAGGCCAAGTATATCATATGAATTATATGATATTTACATATCAATGTTATTGCTCATAGTCATTTGCCAATGTTGTGCAAATGGTTTCCACCAAAGAACATGTAGTATTATTTTTAAAATTGTGATAAGTTATATTCTTCTTTTTTACTTGTTTCCTCATCTCATTCTTGATAATCGAAGCACCATTGCTTTCCTTTCAAATAATGTATGTTCACAAATAGAAGGTTCAATAGCTCTCGAATCCTTGCCAGTTGTGCTCTTCTTTTATGTCTTCAATAGCATGAACAAATATATGTTCAGGTGATATCACTTGTGGAAGGATTAGCCCACCAGTGCTTGGAGGGAACGTGCATTCGAAGCCAGATTCAGGTGCTCTGCTCCAGCCTTCAACAAGTCAATCTTGTTTAGTACTATGGAGTGCAAACTATGCAGATGATGTTTGTGTCAGGTGCCCCCTTTCTCATACAATTGAGTCGTGTTCACTTTGAGTATAACTTGTAGCCTTGTAAATTAAAGTGAACATGTGTTGATAGCCCAGTTTGTAGCTGAAACATTGCATGCCAAAGTTGGACAAGATATAAAATATTCAAATCCAAGGCTAAGGCTAATATCATAGCTATGCCCAAGGCTTTGAATAAAATAATCTGGTGTGTTGCTTGGATGGATACATTAGAGCAACTTAGAGTGAATATACACCCCTTTTTCAACAAGAATGGAACTAATAGTGATATGTACTTTTGTTTGTTTGTTTAAGCATAATGCTTTTGTTTTATGTTTTCACATATAAGGATGCATATAACCACCTTGTGAGAATAATCTTGAATAGGTGCTTGCCAGAGAATAATAATATTAGTCGAGACGTGCGTCGCAGCATGCTTACTAGTACACGGAAGGAAGAGAGAAGCGTTCACTGGCGTAACCAGCCACATGCACATTCTGCACGATGGCGACGTGGCCAAATACAAAGCACAACACACACGGGATGGAGAGGCAGCGTCGCACTCCCATGCTCCCCTATAAATACTAGATCACTCGACTGTTATAGGGTTGTCCCTTAGTTCTTTCCTCTCCTCTGCCTAAAATCACACACATGTACAGTATCACAGGAGGAGAGAAGGAGGCAGGCGTCCTGCGTGCAGGAGGTTTGTAAGCTGAGATTCAATGGCTCTCCTCTAGCCCCTGGTTTGGCCATTGTGGTACAAGCCAGGGATCTTTCTTCTCCTAAATTTTTAGCCCTTGGTTGACCATCATGGTACAAATCAATGAGCATGTTTCATCTTCCCAAAATTCTAGTTCTTGGTTCGGACATCATGGAACAAATCAGGGAGCATGTTTTCTTCCCAAACTTCTTGCCCTCGGTTCAGCCATTGCGGTACAAACTAAGGTGCATGCTTAATCTATATTAAAATTTCATCTTTGGTTCTTCCACTGCGGTACAAACTAAGGAGCATGTTATAGCTACCTCAAATTTTCGTCCTTGGTTTGGTCATCGCTGTACGAATCAAGGATCATGGATATTTCTTTTACACGTCGCATATGCTTCGTCCTAATGATCTCCTTCTTGGTTCGGTCCCCTTAGCGATACAAGCCAGGATGAACGTCTCATTCCTTGGTTCAATTCCTATATGCGGATACAAACCAAGAGAGTATCATAGGTATGAAAACTTCATAAAAAATTTGCCTTGGTTTGGTCATCACAAACGAAATTCGTATGACTAAGTTGGAGATAAATTATGAACATGCTAGAAAAAATTCATAATTCTTGTTCAGTTACGCTACGGACATTATGTGTTGTCCTAGTTGTAATATGGACAAGAATATACCAAGACTTTCCTTTACTTGGTTATGCTACATCAGGGCATTATGTTAATGCTACTTAGTGTTAGTAGTAATACAAGCAAGGGAAAACTTAATTAAAAAATGTGTTCATGCCACACACGCAAAGACTAAAATCATACGAGATGTATTATAAAACTTGCTGCACAAAAAAAAGCCAATCTCACTTGGTTATGCTACACGTGGGCATTATCATAATGCTACATGGTGTTAGTAGTAATACAAGTTAGAGAAAACTAATCAAACATACTGAGGCCACATATTTGGTCCAAAGTCAAATAAAATATGGCATGAAATGCTCCAATGCTATAAGAGCCGAAACTATTAGCATCATTATAAATGGATATTACAAACTCACTTTACTTGGGTTATGCTACACATGAGCATCAACAAAATGATGCTATGTGGAGTTAGTGCTAATACCATGTAATGTACAAACATGAACAAAAATGATAGATGTTAGATGACCCATGCAATACCATAATTTCTCCATAGACCTTTGCTTCGTTATGCTGCACGTGGGCATTATCTTAGTGCTACGTGGTGTTAGCAGTAATACAAGTGAAGCCGAACTTAATAAAAGTAGGTTTACTCCACATCCATACATGCATACAAAATTCATGCAAAATACATGATAAGGGATATCCATGTAACCCACAGAGACCTTAAACAAACAAAAATATCATAAGAAAATTCCGCTTGGGCCAGGCTTGATACTGTGTGGACGCAGAGTCAACAATATATGGCACATATCATATGCACCATAAAAAGCATCAAAATTGTGTTAGAAAGCTTGAGCCCGTTACGCTACGCGTAGGCACAACATTAGTGCTACGCAATGGTAGTTGTAATGTGATGATGCAGAACTTATTAAAATTGGCATGTCACATATATCCATGCCACAAACCAAATATATCGTGCAAAATTCCTAAAGGAAAATACATACCCATATCCTATGTGCCAAACGTAGGATAAAACTATGCTTAGCCAAAATCAATCTCCATTCTTTATATAAAGGAGGCTGAACACAAAAAAATTGTTGCATGCTAGGAAAATATATTCCCAACATCACACATGAAATGACGGAGGAGTATTTGCATGAAACCAAACTTCAAGTTCACCAAGAAGGAGTTCATCGTCGATCGCAAGGAGGATTTCTCTTGTAGAATATTCTAACAAGCATGTGATGTAATCATATGTAATAGATATGTTGGAATTCTTAATCAGGGGTGTCCTCTTCGGAGTTGTAATTAACAAAAAAATTATGTAAATGTAAGAGTTCTGGAAATAAAGTACCTGCAATATTCGGTTCTATTTTTATTTCATGAATTTAAATTTCACTCTATATCAATGATGTGGACGCGTGTTTCATGACTGCCATTTTCCTGTCATCACTAAGATCGTACCCTCTTAGACGAGGGGAGGTATGGAACTACCATCTAGGTTCTCACTTGATTCACCTTATGTTTTAAGTAGTCTTGCGACACCACCACCTGCTATTCATTCTGATATGTCGCAAGTAATTGATGATACTACTTTTGCTGTAAATGAAACTTGTGATGATGCTAGTAGTCTGCTTGATAAAACTGTGCCACTGGGTGAATTTCTAAATGAACAACTTGCCAAAGCTAAAGAACTTGAGACTGCTGAAATTGATGAAAATTATGATTCACCTATTATGCCTAGCTCTCCTACTAGAGTGTAAATGCCTAAGATACCTGGTACTTATCTTATGGATGGGGTATTGTGGCACACCTTACTAAATTGCATAATATTGCCACCCTATTTGCTCACGAGGAAAAACAATGCTACTATTATATTCTTAAGTTGTTTCCTATCTCATTAAAGGGTGATGCTAATAAATCATTTTATACTCGTGCTCCTGGTTGTGTGCGTAGTCTCTAGGATATGATATAAGAAACAAGTTGTCATACAGGAAATATTTAAATTTGTGCAATCTGAAGAAGAGAAACCCCCTCAAGCTTGGGGGGGGGGGGCTCTCCAATTACTTAGCGCTTTTCCTAATCATCCTGTTAAGAAAAATGAAATACTTGATATCTTTTATAATGGACTAACCTATGCTTCTAAGGACTACCTAGATAGTTATGCTGACTATATTTTTAGGACACCAACTGTTGGACACACTGAAGAACTATTAAATAATATGTTAAAAGATTGCCGATGATTGGACACTTCCTGAACTATCACCAAACCAACTCCAAAGAAGTGAGGTATTCTATTCCTTAGTCCAGAAGATATGGAAGAGGCAAAGAAATCTATGAAAGACGAGGGTACTAAAGGTGAATATGTTAAGATTTTACCACATATTGAAGAAATACATGGACTCGATACCCCGACGCAGGTAGTACTCTTTATAGCTTCGTTGAGGGTGATATTCCCTATAAAAAATAAGCTAGTCAATGCCTGGATGAATTTCATAATTACATTGTTAAGCAAGAACACTTCAACATGTATGTTAGTAAACAATTGAAATGAAATGCTATCATGACCGATCATTTGAGTGATTTGATCTTTAGGATTGCTAATGATGTTAGAGGTTTAAGTAAACATTCATCCATGGTTCATACCAGTTAGAACAAGTCACTAAGTCACAAAATGATTTGCTTAATGAGATGAATAATAAAATGAATGATCGTGCTATTAGGGTTGTGACTAGGGAAGGTAGAATGACTCAGGATCCTCTATATCCTGAAGGTTGCCCTAAAAGAATTGAGCATGATTCTCGGAGAATTAATATTTATGCACCTAGTTCATCTTCGAGGAAAAATAAAAAGAAAAATGACAGGACTTTGCATGCGACTAGTGAACGTGTGGTGAAAAACCTTCTGATAATCATAATGATGTTTTTATTTCTGATGATGAGACAAAATCTGGTAATGAACATCCACCTAGTGATGTTCATGTTCATGCTCAACTAGACAACGATAAAGAACCTGATAATGGTGTAGAAATAGAACCTGTTGTTGATCTTGATAACCCAACTCCTAAAAATAAAAGATATGATAAAAGGGATTTCATTGCTATAAAACATGGTAAATAAAGAGAACCATGGGTTCAAAAAACCCATTCCTTTTTCTAGCAAGCCTCCGAAAATAAGGATGACGAGGAATTTGAACATTTTCTTGAAATGCTTAGTCCTGTCTTTTTGCGAACACGTTTGACGGATATTCTTAAAATGCCTCCATATGCTAAATACATGAAAAATATTGTCACTAATAAAAGAAAGATGCTTGAAGCTGAAATTCCACCATGCTTGCAAATTATTCTTTTAAGGGAGGAGTACCTAAAATGTTATGAGATCTAGGAATACCCACTTTACTATGCTCCAATAAAAGAAGTTATGTTAAAACTACTTTATGTGATTTAGGAGCCAGTGTTAGTGTTATGCCTTGCTCTTTAAATAGAATACTTGATTTAAATAAGTTAACACTTATTGAAATCTCTTTGCAAATGGCTGATAAACCAACCGCTATACCTATTGGTATTTGTGAGGATGTTCCTATTGTAGTTGCAAACGTTACTATCTTAACGGACTTTGTTATACTTGATATGCCCGAGGATAACTGTATGTCGATTATCCTTGGTAGAACCTTTTTGAGTACTACATGGGCTGTTATTGGTTGCAACAAAAGCAATGCCACTTTTCATGTGAATGGTAACGAGCATACGATATATTTCCCGAGGAAACAAAGTTTAGTGAATAGTATCAACTGTATTGGAAAATTGCAACAATGACTATTGGAGGTTTTGAATTTCCTCTTCTGACTGTCAAAAAGAAATGTGAAACTCTTATTGTTGGGGAGATGCATATCCCCGTTGAGGTACTCATAAAGTATATTGGGGATAGCGACAGTCTTCGAGGGTAGTATCTCACCCAAATTTATTGATTCGACACAAGGGGAGCCAAAGAATATTTATGAGCCTTAGCAATTGAGTTGTGAATGCAACCACACCTATTAAATTATATTTTTTAGCAAAGTGTTTAGTAGCACAGTGATAATAGTAATAGGAACGGTAACAGTAGCAGTTTTGTAGTGATTATAAGAACAACAACAATGAAAGTAACTTAGCAAAGACCAATATGCGAAAAGCGTAGGCATTGGGTCCATGATGAATATTTGTGTTAGATGATATTCATCATATAATAGTCATAACCTAGAGAGATACACAATAGCTCCAATTCATCAATGCAATGTAGGTATGTATTTCGTATATAGTAATACATGCTTATAATAAGAACTTGCATGGCATCTTTTGTCCTACCCAATCGAGGTAGCAGGGTCCATAAGGAAACTAAGGGATATTAAGGCCTCCTTTTAATAGAGGACCTTAATAAAACATTAACATATGATGAACACATGAACTCCTTGAACTATAGTCATCCTCGGAGAGTATCCCAACTATTGTCACTTTGGGGTCTACGGATTAGAACAATAACAAGTGCATATAACTAGCAGATAGGATCGATAACTCAAATATATTCATAAAAACATAGAGGGTTCAAATCTAAAATCATGGCACTCGGGCCCTAGTGACAAGCATTAAGCAGAGAAAAGTCATAGCAACATCAATCTCAGAACATAGTGGATACTAGGTGACAATATCCTTGACTAAGGGGTGCCAACTGAGTCGGCCCATAGTCCTCGGGGCTGGGCCTGTAGGCCTCTATCTGCATCGGATGAACTCCTGAAGCTGCACGCCTGGACGTGATCAAGACTGCGTCTACCAAAGACTTGACGTATAATCCAAGACATCTCCTACCGCCTCCATGGGTGCCCCTGGATACCTACCATGTAAACCTAGATGCCCGACCCGGTGTGTATATAAGCCAAATAGTTCAGCCCATAGAGGGGATCTGAACATGATTACATTCGCCTAGCCCTTTAGATAGGTCTCTCCTTATGATCTCGAGCTAGATTAAACCTATACTCGATACATCATCATCATCATCATCATGATTTCTATCAAAGTAGGACGACAGATAGAGGCAAATAGGGGACCGCCTTGATATGTCCATTTTGCATCATGTTTTCCTATTGTTATTTATAATGTTTTTATTCAACATAACACTTTGTGGAGTAATTCTAGTACCTTTTCTCTGATAATGTTTTTATCCATCGGCAGCTGGAATTCTGGACCTGAAAAAGCTATGTGAAAGCACAAGTGCTCCCTCGGTGATTTTGGTAATTAATGTCAACATATCTCTTGTTGGACTAATAATTTTGTCTAGTATATTTCAGAAAAGTTCAACAATGGCGTGGAAAGGACAAGAGGATGTGTGACCCCTTCAAGGTGCTAAGGAGATAGATTGGCAAAAGCTCAAGGCTCCTTATCTTTATTTTAGGGATCCAAGATCACATTGAGTCCATAGGAAAGCCAATACTATTAAAAGGGCATGAGGTGTTGCTTAATGGCTTGCTTGCTCAAATGCTTAGTGATATTGCTCGAAAACCCTCAACCACTTTCTCCATCCAAATACGTCAAAACCCTAAACTCTAACTCGGCCCCACCGCTTCTTTCTATCCGGCACCACCGAGTTCTATGACATAGCCATAGCTACAAACCCCCTAACAGTTCGGTCACACCAATATGGATCTCGGTTTCATCGAAATGGCCTTGCCAACTCCCTTTAATCAGTTGCAATTATTTTGGTCTCACCGAAATTTCATTCGGTCTCACCGAGATGGCTTGACGAAGTCTCTGTTATCTTATTGCTTCACTTTGGTCTCATCGAGTTGATGCAATCTGCGCCACCGAGATGGGGTTTACCATAAGCCCTAGTACATCAGTCCCACTGAGTTGTTCTAGTCGGCCCACCGAGATTCCTAATGTTCACATTTTGAACTAATTGGTGCCACCGAGTTTAATCATTCGGTCTCACCAAGATTGGTCAAATGTGACTAACGGTTTGATTTTGTGTGGAGGCTATATATACCCGTCCACCTCCTTCTCCATATGTGAGAGACCATCAGAACGTGCCTACACTTTCACCATACATTTTCTGAGAGAGAACCACCTATTCATCTGTTGAGATCAATATATTCCAATCCAACCACAAGAATTTGATTTCTAGCCTTCCCCAAGTTGCTTTCCACTCAAATCTTCTTTCCACCATATCCAAATCTGTGAGAGAGAGTTGAGTGTTGGGGAGACTATCACTTGAAGCACAAGAGCAAGGAGTTCATCATCAACACACCATCTATTACCTTTTGGAGAGTGTTGTCTCCTAGATTGCTAAGGTGTTACTTGGGAGCCTCCGTCAAGATGTGGATTTGAACCAAGAAGTTTTTAAGGTCAAGGTTATCGCCTACTTCATGAAGATCTACCTGAATGAGGCAAGCCCTTCATGGGAGATGGCCATCGTAGGATATACAAGGTTGCTTCTTCGTGGACCCTTCGTGGGTGGATCCCTCCATGTGCTCGCGCAGCCGTTACCCTTCATGGGTTGAAGTCTCCATCAACATGGATGCACGATAGCACCACCTATCGGAACCATGCCAAAAATATTTGTGTCTTCATTGCATTTGCAAACTCCAATCCCACTCCTTTACTTTATTGCAATTTGCATGATTTACTCTTTCCGCTGCATATACTCTTGTCATGCTTGCTTGAAATGTATTGTGAATGCTTAAACTTGTGCTAAAACTCAACCTTAACTTGAATAATCTACAAACTGCTACTTTTGCTTGTTAAGGGTCTAATCACCCCCTTTATACCCCACTTATCGATCCTCTCAATTTTTATCAGAGCTTTGGTCTCCATTGCTTTGGTTTAATCACCATTGGAGGAAGATTGATGAGTCTATGTTCAGGAGTATTAGACGTAGAGTGCCTATGCTTGACGGAGAGTTCTATAGTTCTTGGAAGAATGAGATGATTGAGATTTTCAATGAATATGATTTGAACAAGTATATTACTAGCCCTTATGTGCCTCCTATTGATCCTTCGGATCCTACCCGCGATGAGTATCTTGACATGGTTCGCAATCTTAGAACTATTGGTCTTATCATTAGAGGATTTCCTAGAAATTTGCTTGTAAGCTTGCCTACGTTTGAATATGCTTACACTATATGGAAATATCCCGAGGAGCACTTTGGGAACTATTCCTTGAAAAATCTAGATGAGATTCTTCAAATGTCAATTGGTTTTGAAAATATGGACCCTGGTGATCCTATGTTTGTTGAATGTCTATTTTGAGCTCCGTGACCTTATGCGTGCCAAATGAAATGTTGGAGTCATTAGTAGCATCATTTCACAAACTATTAGAATTCATAAACATGCAAATTGTCATGGTCATAAATCTAATGAATCACTTGCTCTAGGTGATGATCACTTGCATGATGATAGTGAGCATGGATATTATGATGAAGATGATGATAGTGACATCGCGTGGCACCCCGACTCAGAGAGACTGGAATGCCCTGTATTCCACCACATAAATCTAGGAGAAGTATTCTGGAATACGACACTACTTGGCATAGAACAAATCAGCTCTTATTACAAAAGATAATGGTACAAGGGTCTGATGTTACAAAGGATCATATCAGCACAACGACACTACGCCTGCTAAGGTAGCTCTATGCTAGCAGCGGAACAACTTGTAGCAGCGGAACAACGACGAAGGTGGTGAACTCCACTCTGCAGGGACTCTGGCTGGGATATGATCTAACTCGCACGCGTGGTAACCTCGACAAGCAATCAATCAATCACGACATCACCTGCAATCTGGCATGACATGCCAGGTCAGTACATTGAATGTACTTGCAAGCTCACAATGACCAAAAGCATCAAGGAAAAACAACAACATAGCATTTAATAGTTAATTATGAACAACTACTGTCAGGACCCCGATCCTAAGTCACACCGATCTAGCATGTAACACATCATATCGCTTTGCGGCCTCACGCATGGTATTCCCACAGGTGCCACCTTACATCGCCCGAGACCGCTTGCGCCTTTTGGCTCACGTATATGATAGTGCCGCTAGCATCCATATGACAAAGAACCCGGACCGACATGACTAGTCGTAAACCCAAGGTGGCGCTAACTTATAGGGGCAGACATACATGACCCAGCAATGAACGTGTAGATCAACAACATATGAACCCAAGTCGTAGGAATCTACAAGGACTTAAAGGGACAACGCGTGACATTTCCCCGAAGGGACAGACACAGGAATGAAGAAGGACACATGCCGGCCAGCCTAAGTGTTCCGCAGCAGTAGCAAGCTACCATGGCTCAGTGGAAGCACTAGGAGACATTTCCCGGTAAGAGAGGGTACCAACAATAAACAACTAGGTTGTCGGATCCCACACATACCAATAATTTCAAATCATACACACAATATGCTCGATATGTGCAAATACAACATGGCATCACAACTATACTCTACAACTCAAAGTATTTATTCATTAGGCTCCGAGGAGCGGAATATTACAAACATGGGTATGATGAGCCAACATTGAGAGCATACAAACAACAAGCACATGAGGAAGCTTAATATGTCTAAGTACAGACACATACAAATGAAAAGGGCTGAGAAGACTGACTATCTACAAATTACTACCGAGGGCACAAGATCGTAGCTGAGGTAACAAGATATACGTCGAAGTCCACGCAGAACTACTAGTGAGACTATAGTCTCTCTGCAAAAACATAAATTAAGCAAACGTGAGTACAAATGTACCCGGCAAGACTTACATCAGAACTAGCTACATATGCATCATTATCAACAAAAGGATGGTGGTGGAGTTTAACTGCAACAAGCCAGCTTTGACTCGGTGGCTATCCTGAAGTACGACTACAGGTAGCTCTTTTGAGGTGGCGCACACGAGTCCGCATATTCACCATATCAATACACAAGTATGGACCCGCACCCGTCTCCCTACGAGAACGCCATCCATAGCACTCATGCTTATCTTGCGTATTTTAGAGTATCCACTTTCACTTGTCTATGAACTTTATAGGCAATTCAGAGGTCCTTTACCGTGGATGCAGCTATTCGAATAGATCATTTATAACCCTGCAGGGGTGTACTTCATCACACACGCTCTCGCCACTTACCGCCATGTACATGTCATGTATCTCAGCAACCTTCAAGCGGAAGCCTGGCGAAGGTGTCGGCCACGACCTGACTAACCACACAAGTCTCTAGTCAAGGTTTATGCTTATTCGGGTTCCATCCGCAAGGAGATTCGGCTGGGGTGTCGCTCATGGCCCCCAAGGATGTGAGCAGGGTTCCCAAGCCCACCATCCAGGTCCCACTTGGTACACCGTGCCACTGCACCTAGTCTGTCCCAAGCCCACCTATACCGGGTGCCACTTGGTATACTATTAGTACTACCTACAAACACCAGAAACTAGTTGCAACCCCTGGACAGAGATCGGGTTGATTAATAAGTCGAGAGAGCTTGGAGTGCCCGGAGCCCAATGTGTGGTAGTAACTGTTCATGGATCACAAACACAGAACTCAGTTCCTGAGGACGGTTTCAATGAGACAACCCACCATGTACTCCTATATGGCCTCTCGCTACCTTTACCAAATCGTCTTCACACACTTAGCTCACACACAGTAGGACATGTTCATCCCCATTCCAATTCATCCCCAATGAATCAGACCTGACTCAACTCTAAGCAATAGCAGGCATGACAAACAAGCATGAATTAGTAGGCACAATAGGGCTCAAATAACTCCTACTCATGCTAGTAGGTTTCATCTATTTACTATGGCAATGACAGGTCATGCAGAGGAAAAGGGGGTTCAACTACCGCAGCAAGTAATAGATGAATCGTTGTTGTCCTAATGTAGTAAAAGAGAGCGGGAGCGAGAGAGTGGGATTGTATCGGAATGAACAAGGGGGTTTTGCTTGCCTGGCACTTCTGAAGATAGTATAGTTCTTCATCGGTGTCATCGAACTCATCTTCGAAACCAAGTCTATCAAGAGGGGACAATTTTCGGCAATAGAGAAGGAAACATAATCAATTGAATGCACAATATTATGCATGATCATGACATGGCAAAATGAGTGTGTTGGGCTATTGCAACTAAAAACTAGATGGGTTTGAGTCATTTTGAACCAAAGGTTCAACCCCAAACTCATCTTATGAATTTAAATAGTGCTTTATCATGTTTTGCACTAAACAACAAGCTTAAGTTGTTTAAACATGCATGAAACCACTATAGATGGATAGATTGGATTTTTATGATCATTTTTCATATATAACTTATTTCATTATGAGTTATGGTTGAATTTCTATGAATTTTGGAAGTTTTGGACATTTTCTGGAATTTCCTGAATTATTTTAAAGCCAGAAAATGATAAACTGCGTCAGCACTGCGCCAGCATAACGTCAGCGGGTCAACTACGCTGACCCATGTCAAACCTGACATGTGGGTCACGCATGTCAGTGTAACAACATCAACAACAGAGGCTGACCGGTGGGGCCAGGTCAAAGCTGAGGTGGCATGGTCAAACTGACGGGTGGGCCCACTGTCATTAGCTTAGTTTAAACATGGAATAACCCTGTGGTTAATTAAGGGGTGGGACCCATGTGTCAGCGACTGAGCTGGGGGAGGGTTAATTAAGCGTGTGCTTAACTCTAAATTGATGACGCCATGTCAGCGTGGCCGGGGACTAGCCGCCGGCGACCATCCAATGCAGCGGAGGCACGCCGAAGTTGCTCGGGCTCACGCTACAGGCAGCGGTTTGTGACGGGGTTTGGCTCTATGGCGAGCTAGCATTCCCGCGCATCTGCTAGGGAAAACGGGAGGGGCTAGGATGGTCTGTAGCGGCGCCAGCGAAGAGCTTTGTGGTGGCCGGAGCCACGGGTTTGAGCAGCATGGGGCTACAGAGCCAGGGGTGCCCAGCTGAGGGGGTCTACGGCTCCCTAGAGTCACCGAGAGCACGAGCGGCAACATAGCAGAGCGGAACGAGCTTGACAGCAGGCAGGGCATTGGCCATGGCGGATGGCGGCGCTCGGGTACAACGGCTAGCACAGCTACGACACGAAATAGACCAAGCTGGAAGAGGGGAACTATAGCGGAGCTCACGTGAGCTGTATGGCGTAGTCAGTGCGGTCGGGGAGGCTCTAGTGGCGGCACACGAATGGCGGCGATCTATGATGGCCGACGAGGAAGATGATGATGATGGCATTGATGCAGGTCTTCCGACGACGTGTGGTTGACGTAGATGACGAAAGGCAGCGAGGCAGAGCTCTAGGACACAGAGGAGGGGCGAGGGGGAGGTGGTTGCTACAGCAACGGCGAACGGCGGCGACGGCTACTCTCGGATGAAGCTTGGGGAGGAGCTAGAGAGGAGGAGAGAGGCCAGGGAGTGAGGGGAGAGGCAGAGGAGACTGCAGCCGTCTCCTGTGCATCTCGAGAAGGGACGAGGACAGCAGGAAACAGACAAGGAGGAGGTGGCATCGGGTGCGTGTGCTGCTGCCACGCAGCTACCTAAGGTTGAAGACAACCTGGAGGCACTGGTGGGCTGGGCTGCTACTGGGCTGGCTCTGGTGGGCTGCACAGGTGAGCCAGGTAAGAAACTTCTCCCTCTCGTTTTTCTATTTAGTTTCTATTTTCTATTTTTTTCTTTGTTTCTGGATTTAGTAAAAATACTAAATCAGTTAAATAAATCCTGAGATAAATTATAGGCACTATTTGAATTATTTCCAACAACCTTCATTTATTTTCAAGATTATTTGGGCATTTAAAATATTTGTAGGAATTAAATGCCCAAATGCAAATACTTTATGATTTAATTCAACAATCCAGAGACGACCTTGAAAAAGGTGCACCATTTTTGGCAGAGGTTATCAACCAATACAAAAATGATGAACTTTTCTCAAGAGAATATTGGGATCATTGAGAATGATTTGATTTGATCCTATTTGATTTAATTTTGGTGCTAGGGTTTGTCATCCCCATTTCAACTTTCAACAAAACTTAAACATGATGCAGGGGAGCTTATGCAAAGACAGACAAGGCCTAAGCTAGGGTTGTGACAACTCACCCCCACTAAGCAAGAATCTTGTCCTGAGATTCAAGCATAGGGTAAGATGAAGAGGGGACACAAGCTAACACCATCGTCACGATTCAGGTTGCACCTCATAAAAATGTTGATTCAAACTTCATCTAGCATGACAACGAGGGGAAAAGGAAACTCTAGAAGAATTGACCTTCTCGAAGATCGAGCAAATTGACGATCAACTCATGGAATGAGACATAACAATATCTCTCGAGCTGAGACACAAGAGACACATCAAGAATGATGGAAAGGAGCATATGGCAAGGTTCAACTAAGTAGAAAAATTTCCACACCTGGGAGGGTGGTGAACGGGTATCAACATAGTAAGGAGTTGATTGCCCTTCAGAACAAACGGGACACCTTGGGGGATATGACTCGTAGAATTAATCCCTTAAGTGGAAAAAAGAATTACTTTTGATTTCTATATCATTGAGACTCTTTATGCCAGCTTGAGGCAATTAACGAATGATCGTTTGAAGGAGTTTGAAGGAATGGCATACTCAGTTTGTAAAAGAAACTCCGGTTATAGAACAACTCGGCACATGGAAGGCACATTCCAGTTGATACCAAGGATATAACCTAGTGACTGAGCATGCTTTCAAGAACTTGAGCATTTCCACATTTGTCAAGGTTTTTCCAACATCCATTCCGAGGACCCTGGCAACACATCATACTACCATGAAGAATAGTTGTTGAGGATGCAGATGCAAAGGAAGATAACACCTTCTCAGATTTTACCTTAGTGAGGCCAAGGAAACAAAATCTGGATAATCGACTGAGTGACATTTAGCACTCCGGTTCTAATGTTCTCCTTGATGTGTTAGCGTAATCCATTCATAGATATGTTTGGTATCTTGAACATCAAGTAAAGGTCGGACTTCGGGAGCACAAGAATCCATAAGGAACAACTACTGGAGTAAACCCTATGAGATCCTTATGGGGAGGTGGCCAACTTCCTAAATCAAGATACTACAATAATAGGTCTTCTGGCTGGGTGTGTTGGCCACGACATCCACTTTATTGGCTTACAGAAAGACCAATATTATAGTTCTTGGGAAACGTTCCAACCATCATATCTACCTGAGATTCAGATCTGGTTGGTGTCAGAATATTCCAGACTCATCAAGTCTAGAAGAAAAAAACAAATGAAAGTTTGCAACGCAAGTCGACGAGATGACGTTGCGAGATTCTCGGGGAATGAACTACGATAGTAAGCTCCAAAACATGAGCCGTTTCTGCTACATACATGTGAACACGCTGTCGCAAACAAGCATGACCATGTAGTAGTCTTATAATAAAACACTACCGAGTTCAGGTGGGGAACCATCAACAAGGGTATCGAAGTTCTTGCATAAGTCTTGCTCTTCAGAAGAGACTTGTTCTCCTTGAACAAATCAATCAGTGACTTGCTGTGCTAGGGATACGTATAGAATGAAGATGATCAGTATATCAGACCATAGAATACTTCGCACGTACATGACTGACTTTGGATGATTCCAAAGGAAACAAAAACAATCTTTCTCGAACTCACGGCGGCAACTTGTACCAAGTGCACGTGAACCAGAGGAAGTCAATCCTTTCGGCCAAACATATGCTTCATGAACGGAACATGAAGATCATGCTTATAAAAGTTTCCAATACTAGCTGGATGTTCAACATGGATCATGGAGAAGATTAAGATGTTGCTGATGGGCTCAACAAAAATCCATCCAGGCTTCCATATAGATGGAATTCCACAATTAAGTGAACACGATGATAGCATTGGTCAGAACCGGAATATATAATGGTGTATGCTCGAGGAAACAACCACAAGTAAGACAACATTACGAATATCTTTGGTTCTGATTTGACTTGAGGATAGCCCATGCTCAAATCAAATATTGGGTAAGATGATAGATCCAATAGCTGATCACAAGAACCATTCGATGAAGGTATCATCTTTCTTCAACTCACACACAAAAGATATCCCTTTGTAATAGACTAAGTCGGACAAGCTTTTATCTTCCAACTCTCCAAGTTGTTGTCTAGCTTAGCCAACTGGCCCAGGGGTTTGCAACACAGATTCTTTGTGAAAGGGTGGTTACAAGAAACCAATCTTGATCACGAGCTCAACGTAATAGTCAAGGGACAACCTGGTGATACTTCCGAGAAGATATTCGGAATATCACGAACCACCGATATGCTATTAAACTCAAGAACAGTCTTGCTTTTCAGGGCAGGACGGGATGATCAAAAGAGCAAGGACTTAACATAATCCAAACTCATTGATCATAAAGTACACCAGGAAATAAGGACTAGGTAGCACGATTAATCTTAGAATGGTGATTCGATAACCAACACGCTAAGAATGAAATTACTATCCTTTAACTACCAAGCAACACAGTTTCTAGGAATATTGATTTCACACATCATGGTTCACCTGTCGACATTCCGATTGCAGCAACACGGAAGCCGAGAAATGAATAATGAGGGCCAGAAGTATCACTTTATCAAGAGTTCATAGGATGGTGTGCAATTCCCATGATATTCCTGATGTAAAGATGGTAATACTCCAAGGTAGAATAGAACAAGAGCTAGATTAGCATTTGATGTGCGGAACACAACTGTTTTGACCCAATCCTAGAAATGGATAAGGTACTGGAGTTTGTTTCTCCTAGTCATTCTAGAATAGAATGGCCTGACAGACCACAAGAGTGATAGGCATCGATGAACACAAATGCATAACTACTCCTGACTATCAATTGATAGACGAGGGCTAGAAAGCAACTAGAGAGGAACAACTCAAGGAATATATGATTTTCTGAGTTGTGGATGCATATATTAATATGTCGAACCAAGTTCAACAAGTTTCTTCCGGATAATCCATGCAGAGAGGTAGGACTGGCAGAGTGTCAACATATAATCGAGAACTCATCAAGACCACTCTGGTTGTGATCTTTTGGTTGAAATAACTTCTGCCATAAGCGGCTCATAGTATTTGGAAGAAGGAAATACCGCGGACCTCGAGGACTATTGCAAAGGTTACTAATAACCTGAAGGAACGAGAAAACACTATCTACACGAAGTAGGTAGTGTGAATCTCGGGTTCAGAAAAACCCAGGAATAGAGTGCCTACTACCTAAGCGGCATCACGTGATGCTTAGAGAATAATGGCCAGAATAATCACACTGGGAACACAAAACATGGCTAGCTTGGTAGGTGATCCCCTAAGACACCTAGGGTCATAATAATAACTCCAACATATATATCGAGGCAATGAAGTACCTCAACACACTAGTTAGTGTGGTTGACCTGGCACAAAGGAACTTCGAACCTAGAGGGAAAGGATTTTGCAAATGCATCAAATTGTTTAGAAACCTGGGATGACTCAGACAGCATAACGGCTGTAAATGCTCAAAAAAAGATTTGAGACATCCTGCAAAATGGTGGCATAACCACGCGAACATCATAATATCAAAGTTTCAAGATCAACTATCAACACACGGAAATAGTAGGAACTGAACTGAGGCTTGAATTCACAAATCTTATAAGTCTACAGATTAGTAACACGTGATCCTGATAGAAAGAAGAGAAAGCCTAGTTCCTTAACACCGTCAGAAATATATGATGACTCAGATCAGAAGGGCATAAGATAAAGCAGTAAAAAGAGCCTTACGTTCCCATCCACAATCAATTCCCTTATATAACTAAAGAATTTCTAGACTCAACTTCGACCAGTTTGGCTTGGTAAACCTACAGGCAGTCAGGCTTTGATACCAAAACTGTCAAGACCCCGATCCTAAATCACACCGATCTAGCATGTAACACATCATATCGCTTTGCGGCCTCACGCACGATATTGCCATGGGTGCCAACCTTACCTGGCCCGGGACCGTTTGCGCCTTTTATCTCACGTATATGATAGTGCTGCTAGCCTCCATATTACAAAGAACCCGGACCGACATGACTAGTCAAAAACCCAAGGTGGCACTAACTTATAGGGACAGGCATACATGACCCAGCAACGAACGTGTCGATCAACAACGTATGAAGCCAAGTCGTAGCAAGCTACAAGGACTTAAAGGAACAACGCGTGACATTTCCTCGACGGGACAGGCACAGGAATGAAGAAGGACACATGCCGGCCAACCTAAGTGCTCCGGAGCAGTAGCAAGCTACCATGGCTCAGTGGAAGCACTAGGAGACATTTCCCGATAAGAGAGGCTACAAGGAATAAACAACTAGGTTGTCGGATCCGACACATACCAAGCATTTCAAATCATACACCATGCTCGATATGTGCAAATACAACATGGCATCACAACAAAACTCTACAACTCAAAGTATTTATTCATTAGGCTCCGAGGAGCGGGAAATTACAAACATGGGTCTGATGACCCAACATTCAGAACATACAAACAACAAGCACATGCGGAAGCTTAATATGTCTGAGTACAGACAACTACAAATGAAAAGGGCTGAGAAGCCTGACTATCTACAAAATCTCGTCGAGGGCACAGGATCATAGCTGAGGTACAAGCTATACGTCGAAGTCCACGCGGAACTACTAGTGAGACTGGAGTCTCTCTGCAAAAACATAAATTAAGCAAACATGAGTACAAATGTACCCAGCAAGACTTACATCAGAACTAGCTACATATGCATCATTATCAACAAAAGGATGGTGGTGGAGTTTAACTGCAGCAAGCCAGCTTTGACTCAGCGGCTATTCTGAACTACGACTACAAGTAACTCTTTTGAGGTGGCGCACACGAGTCGACATATTCACCATATCAATACACCCTATGGACCCACACCCGTCTCGCTACGAGAACACCATCCATAGCACTCACGCTTATGTTATGTATTTTAGAGTATCCACTTTCACATGTCTATGAACTGTATAGGCAACCTAGAGGTCCTTTACCGCGGACGCGGCTGTTTGAATAGATCATTTATAACCCTACAGGGGTGTACTTCTTCACACATGCTCTCACCACTTACCGCTATGTACACGTCATGTATCTCGGCAACCTTCAAGCGGAAGCCTCGCGAGGGTGTCGGCCACGACCTGCCTAACCACACAAGTCTCTAGTCCAGGTTTATCGCCTATTCGAGTCACGCATGTCAAACCTGACCTATGGGTCACGCATGTCAGTGTAACAGCCTCAGCAGCAGAGGCTGACCGGTGGTGCCAGGTCAAAGCTGAGGTGGCATGGTCAAACTGACGGGTGGGCCCATAGTCATTAGCTTAGTTTAAACATGGAATAACCCTGTGGTTAATTAAGGGGTGGGGCCCGTATGTCAGTGACTGAGCTGGGGGGGTTAATTAAGCGCGTGCTTATCTCTAAACTGATGACGCCACGTCAGGGTGGCTGGGGACTAGCTGGCTGCGAGCATCCAGCGCGGCGAAGGCATGGCGGAGTTGCTCGGGCTCACGCTACAAGCAGCAATTTGCGACGAGGTTTGGCTCTACGGCGAGCTGGCATTCCCGCGCATCTGCTAGGGAAAATGGGAGGGGCTAGGGTGGTCTGAAGCGGCGCCGGCGAAGAGCTTTGCGGTGGTCGGACCCACACGTTTGAGCGGCATGGGGCTACAAAGCCAGGGGTGCCCAGCTGAGGGGGTCTACGGCTCCCTGGAGTCACCTGGAGCACGAGGGGCAGCATAGCAGAGCAGAACGGGCTCAACAGCAGGCAGGGCATCGTCCATGGCGGACGGCGGCGCTCGGGTACGACGGCAAGCATAGCTACGACACGAAATAGACTAAGCTGGAAGAGAGGAACTGCAGCGGAGCCCACAATGAGCGGTATGTCATAGTCAGTGCGGTCGGGGAGGCTCTGGTGGCGGCGCACGAATGGTGGCGATCTGCGGTGGCTGACGAGGAAGATGATGATGATGACCTCGACGCAGGGCTTCCAGCGACGTGTGGTTGACATAGACGACGAAGGGTAGCGAGGCAGAGCTCTGGGACTCAGAGGAGGGGAGAGGGGTGGTGGTTGCTACGGCAACGGCGAACGGCGGTGACGGCTGCTCTCGGACAAAGCTCTGGGAGGAGCTAGAGAGGAGGAGAGAGGTCGAGGAGTGAGGGGAGAGGCGGAGGAGACTGCGGCATCTCCTGGGCGTCTCGAGAAGGGATGGGGAAAGGAGGAAACAGACAGGTAGTAGGTGGTGCCGGCTGCGTGTGCTGCTGCCACATAGCTTCCTGAGGTTGAAGACAACCTGGAGGCACTGGTGAGTTGGGCTGCTGTTGGGCTGGCTCTGGTGGGATGCACAGGTGAGCCAGGTAAGAAACTTCTCCCTCTATGTTTTCTATTTAGTTTCTGTTTTCTATTTTTTTCTTTGTTTCTGGATTTAGTAAAAATATTAAATCACTTAAATAAATCCTGAGATAAATTATAGGCACTATTTGAATTATTTCCTACAGCCTTCATTTATTTTCAGGATTATTTGGGCATTTAAAATATTTATAGGAATATAAATGCCCAGATGCAAATACTTTATGATTTAATTCAACAATCCAGAGATGACCTAGAAAAAGGTGCACCATTTTTGGCAGAGGTTTTCAACCAATTCAAACATGATGAACTTTTCTCAGGAGCATATTGGCATCATTGAGAATGATTTTATTTGATCCTATTTGATTTAGTTTTGGTGCCAGGGTTTGTAATCCCCATTTCAACTTTCAACAAAACTTAAACATGATGCAGGGGAGCTTATGCAAAGATAGACCAGGCCTAAGCTAGGGCTATGACAACTACTATGAGGTGGAAGCAACTATTAAGCATGATACTATTATGATTACTGCTGAACCAACATCTCAGATCTCAAGAACCATCTCACTCTTGGCTATCTGGCCAAGCAATAAATCACCTCGATCACCTTGTGATCAATACCTCCACGTGATCACCGCATGAATCACATCAATACCTCCACGTGATCAATACCTCCTCGAGATCATCCCCAACATTAGCATCATCATCCTGCCAAACTGTACGACTCAAATATATCAACACACAAATCATCTATAAGTCATTCGG
This sequence comes from Triticum dicoccoides, assembly GCF_002162155.2. Lineage (NCBI taxonomy): Eukaryota > Viridiplantae > Streptophyta > Magnoliopsida > Poales > Poaceae > Triticum > Triticum dicoccoides. The sequence goes on from NC_041391.1 coordinate 308,626,485, forward strand.
TCATGTGGTAGTTGATCGAACGGTGTGACATAGTACGAACTTGTGCCCATGACTGAGGATCCAGCTATGGATAGATTAAACGCACACTCTGCAGAGGTTAGCACACTGTACCCACATCACAGAACCTATGGACTCTTGCTACCATTCGGGTGGACCAACATTGTTCATACAAAACCAGTCTACTGCCATAACACTCTCCCAGCCATTCCGACCAACACCCCCTTTGAGTTTAGTCCTGGGTGGCCACGATGTCCACACGTGACATCCAACGGCCACCATCATGGCAAAACAAAAACGGTCCTAAATGGGGACAACCCGGGTACAACAACAGGCACAAAAGGCTTATGTCCGCCTACCTGATTAGGGTAGTGCATGCCCATAACCCTCCCTAGTTGGAGGCACCGGCGAGAGGCACGATAGTAGACCGCATTAGGGCCTTCCCATAAAGGCAAATGTGGTTGCACTTGAAAAGCCCGATTTGGTGGCACCTGACCAACAAAATGACGGAATTTGTCCCCAAGATAGATCTGTGATAACTGATGCTCCGATATCATCTATCAACCTGTGATCCGAGCCATCGCAATACCCAATAAATAATCCAAAGCATACTATCATCATATCAAAATACTCCGAGGACATCATATCACTACTATCATGATGAAACCAAGTATAATGATACTACTAAACCAATAACAAGAGCAAAGTAGCTAACCACATATAAACATGATAACATCATATCCAAAGTAATACTGCAAAACATAATATCATATACCATCATGAAAACAATCATTATAGCCATTAATAATCCAATGAAAACATGTCATCCTCATCATCTGCAAAATATAAGTCCTAGGAATCCAAACAACATCAAGGCAGTAGCAAGATCAAAAACAACTCCGAGAAATGCCATGAACAAATCATACATAGCTAATGAAATGTTTTAAGCAAGGTTAAATAAGTAAACCATGTCACTGCATTGCAATCATGCAAATGGAGGGTGTGGATTTCCTGGAGTGGATGGATTCACTAGAAAGAAATGCGAGAAGCTCGCGGAAAGGATCGCCGGAAAACATTCTCTCTCATAGGGGGCTGAATAAGGGCAAGGGAATAATGGCCATTTTCGGAATGTGAAAAAGTTCTGAAAATGGTACCAACAGAACGGGCTCGACGAGTCAAAGAAGTGGGCTTTGGAATGACCTGAATCAGAGTTGTGAGCAAAGAGATATAGCCATTTGAATATCATGGACTAGTTTGTAAAAGAAGTATTCACAAAGAGGTCCCTGGACGGCTAAAGCAGAAAGTGCAGTTCGGAGAATACGTTTTCAAACAGAGAAAACGTATTGCTGTCTGAAACCGCACCAGAAAACGCTCTCAGAAAGCGAAGACGTAATCCAGTGGATTACACCTCCACTTATCCAGCGTGGCAAATGCGGGGCCTGCCTTTGGGTCGATGACAGGTGGGTCCCACCGCGCTCTCTCCCTATCCTGCTTGCCTCCTTCTTCCTCCTCCTCGACAGGGAGCCATCAAGCAGAGGAGGGGCTCGACACTGGCGCCCGGCCCGGCGCCACAGGCCACCTCCGGCGACGCGCCGGCCACGGCCAGAATGATGAGGGAGACGAGGCGCATCCATCCGTCCCATCCATAGTAGGTGGAGTGGGCCAAGAGGATGACGGGATCGACGCCGGCGGAGTGGAGCTTCGGGTGAGGATGGAGTTGGGGCTATGGTGGATCCGGTGACGAACAGAGAGGTACGCGAGAAGCGTCGGTGCCCGGGTTGTCTACTGGTGGTGGGCTGAGCGAATTTTGCCGAAGGACCAAGATGGCCACGGTGGAGATGGAGGAGCAGGAGGGGCACTTGGGCGCAGGAGAGGGATCAAGGGGGCTGGAGGAGGTGTGGTGCAGCTACTGGATGGGTCGGAGGGGCTTGGGCATGGCTTATATAGCGAAGGGGAGGATGGCCGCGCTGGACGTTACCATGAACACATGGCCGACGCCGTGGACGTGTGGGCACGCACACGAGCTCGGGGGTAGGCGACGGGAGCATAACAGGGAGGTTCATGGGGGCAGAGACAATTCCAGAAGCATGGGGAGGAAGCGGCTAGGGCAAGCACAGAGCCAACCGGCCGGGGTGCGCCATTGATGCGCGGCGGCGAGTGTCGACAAGGAAGCTGCCAGAGGGGAACATGGTCAGGGAGCGTCGTGAGGTAGTAGGGTGTCAGGTCGGCAACCATGGATGTGCAGACACGGCCGGAGCGACGAGGCTCGACGTAGTCAGTGGCGCAGAGCGCGACTGCAACAGCCAGAGCACGTGACCAGTTGTGCCAATGTCATAGTCACCATGAGATAAGGCAAATAGAGGTCACGAGAGGTAGGGAAACTGTGTCTAGCATGTGGTCCTTCCATCCTGGAGACTACGGGAAGTGCAAGAGTGAGGTAAGAGGCTCTGTAGCGAAGCGAGGCATTGACGAAAGCAAACTTGGGTGTGCACCGGTGATCAACAGCGAAGAGAAAAGAGCCAAACTTGATGTCTGAGGTGATTATCATAGGAAGGTCTATAATCTTGCGTTTTTTGAGGAGAATTGGACCACAAAACAATAGGGTTGCTTTCTAACTGTGAAATTGGTCTAGAAACTTGATCTAGATGATGTACTCACTTGGAGTAGGCACTTGAGCTCAAGTCTGGTAGATCATGATGATTTGGTCATAAGGAGATGCTGTAAAAATTTCATTCCAAATGGACATGCCAAAATTGTACTTGCTTCACAAACATCCTTTTTGTCCAGAAACTTGCAATAATATTGGTGATCAAATGGCTCAAATAAATGATCCCAAATTTGGTGGAGAGATGTTATATGTGAAGGAGCATGATCTGGTAATTTATCTCAATTAATGAAGCAATATAGGATATACTTGCTTCACAACCTAAAACTATTGCCAGAAACAAAGATTTGAAGTTGTGCTCACATAGATGATTGGATGGAGTGGAAAATTGGAGGGTAAAGATATGAGAACATGAAGAGGCATGCAAAATTTCAAATCATTTGGATACTCCTAGCTAGTACTTCCTTCACAATGGCTTTTGTCTGACAGAAACTTTGAAAAATCACTGAGGAAGGTTGGCTAGGCACACAAATTTCAGTTTTGGCATGAGCCAATAATTTGTTTGTAAAAGCATGCCCAAAAAGTTAGGGAGCAATCGGAATAATATAAATGGCACTTCCTTCACAAATTGCCACTTTGGACGAAAGTGAAGAAGTAATATTGGATAAATATTTTTGAATCGGCCAAGGGAAAGTTTGGCCATATTTGATCAATATATGACCCAAAGAAATTATGAGAATTATTTGGGAGTTTTGTGGATTACAGAAATATAAGTTGTTTCACAACCTAGGTCAGACTAGGTTATGCCTTTAAGAGAAAAAGGAATATTCCAGAGAAAAGAATTTTTCAGGTTGAGCTAGAATGGAAATGACATGATATTGGGAGATATTTGGGGATGATGACCCACTTGGGAGAAAAATGAGAATGATCTCCCAGGTGGCAAGGCCACAGAACCACTCCAAAAATAAAATCAGAGCAAAAACCAAATAAATCAACAAGAAAAAGAAAGGGACAACAACCAGGATGTTACAATCCTCCCCCCTTAAAGAAATCTCATCCTCGAGATTTGGTTGCTCACAGAACAAGTATAAATGTACCTTAAGGAAACTGTTTCCAACTCGGGTATCCTTTTCCTTTGTTTATTGTTCCCAAAAATTCCATATGATTTTCTTACCTTGCTCTGGGGCGGTTTGCTTAACCTTTCCCACATTATGATAGGTTTTTGGTCATATACCAAACTCTCAGTCTGACATTGATCAAATATCCTTTTGTCATGAACACTTTGTACTTCTGCCCTGGGGATGCTCAATCACATGCATGTCTTCCGGGTGCAAACTATGTTCAACATCATGGCCATTTTTTTGACGGGATCTGACTGCTCGTAGGTGGTATTGTCTTACCTTGATTTGTTTCCTTGGCTCAAGCAGGAGGTATGTACCAAAGATTTGACTACCTTCTGTCGTGATCAATATAAAAGAGTATGGACTTATAGCTGTATCATACCTCAAGCATGAGCATCTTGAGACTGGCCTGACAGGGTGCTGGCGGGAAGATACTTTTCATGACAAGCTATCCGTGTACTTGGTTCCGCAAGTGAGTATACCTGGTCTAAGCTGATTGTTTGTCTTTTGACATACCCATACTATTAGTGTACCCATTTGTACTAATAGTCTGTGAGATGCTTCAACACTACCGTTGAAGTCAAACTGCAGTGGTTGCAAAAGAATCTTTGATCTGACACAACTGGCTTGGATATTCCGCAGTAATCATTCTGGACAGGTGCCTTGGGACAAATGGGTCAGCGGAATATGACATTCTTGTAGAACAGGGTAGGCCTTTGAGGTTATGCCTTTGTGGATCCATATGGCCTCCAATTGACTTGGGTATCCGTTGCGCAAAGTCATCATACCGTTGCTGTCAGTCTCACCCTTAGACGGTCATGAATTTCTTTGTCGTGATACCTTGCTGAAATAGCTTGGCCACATAGGTACTTGATTCTTCGTACAACCTTGGATGTGGTTAGTGTAACATTTTTGTTATAATTCCTTGTGCTTGTTTTCTGACCTGGGTCTGCACACATATGACATATGCCCGGGGCTTGTAGCTGTATAGAGCTCGCTGTTGAGGCCAATCGTACAAGAGGGTGACAAGAGTTCATGAGATCTGCTTGTCTAGTGTGGGAGTAATGACTTTGGTGGCCATAGTCAAGACTATTGATTCTGATTTCTCATCTCCAGAACTTGTCGATCCTTTCATTACATGAGATGAATCTCTGCTTATCTTCATTTGGCATGATTCTTGAGGTGGTATATCTTCTTGATCGCTGTCGCATCTCGTATGAGAAACTGGTATAACCGGGGATGCATGCTCACCATATATATATATATATATATATATATATATATATATATATATATATATATATATATATATATAAGGAGAATATGCAAAAGAACACTCGATCTTTGCGGCAGGCATATGTCTTGGCTGAATTGTACTTCTGAGAAACTTCTCCAATGGTTGCTTGTTGAGAAAGATTCAATTTCTTATGCCAGAAGCCTTTACTGAGGTGTCTTGCCGTGGAAGGATGTGTATCTTGGACCGGAATTTGTCCATATATCATATTGAGGAAAAATTGAGGTGTCTTGTATCATAAGCTTCTTCTGATAGCATGTGGAGGAAGACTGAGTTTCTCATATCCAAAGCTTCATACTGCAATATGCAGACTGAAAGACATACACATGCCCATAATATTTTGCGACTGGTTACCTCTATGAGAATTATTTTTTTGTCCGTCTTCCTTGATCATAGTACATTCTGGCTTTCTTTCGGAGTATAACATATTTCAAGAATCATTCATTGTTGAGCTAAAACTTTGTATATGATCCATACCTTTGACTGAAAATATACCGTTGATCCTGCACCTGACTTATCTTCCTGCTGGCTTGACCATTATTGTGTGAGGATTAAGTACTGATGTAGACCTGGTGTGTTTAGCTGAGCCCCTTCCAAATATTTGAAATCCTTATTGCCTCTTTGAGTCCGGTGTCAGTAGAAAAGCAGCTTACATAAGGGGAAATGAGGTAACACTGAGGGCCCAAAAGAAAGAAGCAAAAGAAACAACTCAACTAAACAGAAGTACACAAAACAATGAACCCACAAACAAACAAAGTCACATATTACTGCTAGTCACACAATATGCATGCCTACCTAAGCACACAAATCTCACGGGATCTTTGATACTACGATCTAACATGTTGTGACGTTGTGCACGAAGATGAATCAACGTGTGGAAGGATTGGTGCAAGCATAGCTACACCAAGTGTTGGCTTAGCGAGGTAGCAACCTGCACTAGCTCGGAGGTGAAGACACACTTGATAACCACGTAGCGGGACACGAATGTCGGCACCACATCATCATCAAGTGGACAGAAGGGATCCGTACTCGTCTAAGGAATAGGATAGCGGGGAAAACTGAGTCTGCTATCATTGCCCTTTCTTGATGACTAAAATCATTAAGGGTTGCCAACACGACCATACGAAAGGACGATCCGGGATAGAAGCATGCCTACCACTGAAATGGTAGGCGAGGATCAAAGAAGAATATCAGCGTGATACCTGAGCACTATTTCTATAAACAGTTTCGGGATCACTTGGCATCACTCTCCTAGGACAGAAATGACACCAAACACTGAAGAACAGGCAAGAAAAGAAAACTGGAGAAATGCAGGGGGATGAGCTGTAGTGGATCCAAACAGATGCTAGCTACACTCACAAGATAAATCGCTAGCGAAATAGTAAGGCTATATGCATGCTATGCAACAACCAAATGCAGCAACCAATGCAACAAACAAACCAGAGTCTATACTACAAATTTCTACCTCTCGTGCAGACTAGGGCGTCCTATAGCCAGACCTGGTCTGATAACAACCGTTGTGGCACCCCGGCTCAGAGAGACTAGAACGCCCCGTATTCTAGCCCAAAGATCGAGGAGATGTCTTCTGGAATACTGAACTTCTTGGCACAAAACAAATCAACTCTGATTACAAAAGATAATTGTCGGTGTCAAAACCGGCGGATCTCGGGTAGGGTTCCTGAACTGTGCGTCTAGGCGGATGGTAACAGGAGACAAGGGACACGATATTTTTACCCAGGTTTGGGCCCTCTCGATGGAGGTAAAACCCTATCCTGCTTGATTAATATTGATGATATGGGTAGTACAAGAGTAGATCTACCACGAGATAAAAGAGGCTAAACCCAAGAAGCTAGCCTATGGTATGATTGTTGTTCGTCCTACGGACTAAAACCCTCCGGTTTATATAGACACCGGAGAGGGCTAGGGTTACACAGAGTCGGTTACAATGGTAGGAGATCTACATATCCGTATTGCCAAGCTTTCCTTCCACGCCAAGGAAAGTCCCATCCGGACATGGGACGGAGTCTTCAATCTTGTATCTTCATAGTCTAGGAGTCCGGCCAACGGTGATAGTTCGGCTATCCGGACACCCCCTAATCTGGGACTCCCTCAATAATGGTACAAGGTTCTGATGTTACAAAGGATCACATCAGCAGGGCGACACTACGCCTGCTAAGGTAGCTCTATGCTAGCAGCGGAAAAACACGTAGTAGCGGAAAACTTCTAGCAGCGGAACAATGACGAAGGTGGTGAACTCCACTCCATAGGGACTCTGGCTGGGACACGATCTAGCTCGCACGCGCGGTAACCTCGACAAGCAATCAATCAATCACGATATCACCTACAATCTGTCATGACACGCCAGGTCAGTACATTTAATGACCTTGCAAGCTCACAACAACCAAAAGCATCAAGGCAAAACAACAACATAGCATATTGATAACCGGCAAGTATAGGGGATCGCAACAGTTTTTGAGGGTAGAGTATTCAACCAAATTTATTGATTCGACACAAGGGGAGCCAAAGAATATTCTCAAGTATTAGCAGTTGAGTTGTCAATTCAACCACACCTGGATAACTTAATATCTGCAGCAAAGTATTTAGTAGCAAAGTAGTATGGAAGTAAAGGTAACAGTGGCAAAAGTAACAGTAGCAGTTGTGTAGTAGTTGTAACAGTGGCAATGGTAAAGTAACTAAGCAAAGATACATATGTGAAAAGCTCATAGGCATTGGATCAGTGATGGATAATTATGTTGGATGTGATTCCTCATGCAATAGTTATAACATAGGGTGACATAGAACTAGCTCCAGTTCATCAGTGTAATGTAGGCATGTATTCCGAATATAGTCATACGTGCTTATGGAAAAGAACTTGCATGACATCTTTTGTCCTACCCTCCTGTAGCAGCGGAGTCCTATTGGAAATTAAGGCATATTAAGGCCTCCTTTTAATAGAGTACCGGACCAAAGAATTAACAATTAGTGAAGAGATGAACTCCTCAAACTATCGTCATCACGGAGAGTGGTCATGATTGTTGTCACTTTGGGGTTGTCGGATCATAACACATAATAGGTGACTATAGACTTGCAAGATAGGATCAAGAACTCAAATATATTCATGAAAACATAATAGGTTCAGATCTGAAATCATGGCACTCAGGCCCTAGTGACAAGCATTAAGCATAGCAAAGTCATAGCAACATCAATCTCAGAACATAGTGGATACTAGGGATCAAACCCTAACAAAACTAACTTGATTACATGGTAAATCTCATCCAACCCATCACCGTCTAGCAAGCCTACGACGGAATTACTCACGCACGGTGGTGAGCATCATGAAATTGGTGATGGAGGATGGTTGATGATGATGATGGCGACGGATTCCCCTCTCCACAGCCCTGAACGGACTCCGGATCAGCCCTCCCGAGAGAGTTTAGGGCTTGGCGGCGGCTCCGCATCGTAAAATGTGATGAATCCTTCTCTCTGATTTTTTTCTCCCCGAACTTGAATATATGGAGTTGGAGCTGAGGTCAGTGGAGCACCAGGGGGCCCACGAAGCAGGGGGCGTGCCCATGGGGGTAGGGCGCGCCCCCACCCTCGTGGACAGGGTGTTGCCCCCTGGTCTTGATTCTTTCGCCAGTATTTTTTATTAATTCCAAAAAGTTGCTCCATGGATTTTCAGGTCATTCCGAGAACTTTTATTTCTGCACAAAAATAACACCATGGCAGTTCTCCTGAAAATAGCGTCAGTCCGGGTTAGTTCCATCCAAATCATGCAACTTGGAGTCCAAAACAAGGGAAAAAGTGTTTGGAAAAGTAGATACGATGGAGATGTATCAACTCCCCCAAGCTTAAACCTTTGCTTGTCCTCAAGCAATTCAGTTGACAAACTGAAAGTGATAAAGAAAAACTTTTACAAACTCTGTTTGCTCTTGTTGTTGCAAATATGTAAAGCCAGCATTCAAGTTTTCAGCAAAGATTATGAACTAACCATATTCACAATAACACTTAGGTCTCATGTTTACTCATATCAATGGCATAATCAACTAGTGAGCAATAATAACAAATCTCGGATGACAACACTTTCTCAAAATAACCATAATATGATATAACAAGATGGTATCTCGCTTGCCCTTTCTGAGACCTTAAAACATAAATGCAGAGCACCTCTGAAGAGCAAGGACTGAATAAACATTGTAATTCATGGTAAAAGAGATCCAGTCATAGTCATACTCAATATAAATTAATAGTAATGCATGCAAATGACAGTGGTGCTCTCCAACTAGTGCTTTTTAATAAGAGGATGATGACTCAACATAAAAGTAAATAGATAGGCCCTTCGCAGAGGGAAGCAGGGATTTGTAGAGGTGTCAGAGCTTGATTTTGAAATAGAGATAAGTAATATTTTGAGTGGCATACTTTCATTGTCAACATAACAACCAAGAGATATCGATATCTTCCATGCTACACACATTATAGGCGGTTCCCAAACTGAATGGTAAAGTTTATACTCCCCCACCACCAACAATCATCAATCCATGGCTTGCCCGAAACAACGGGTGCCTCCAACTAACAACAATCCTAGGGAAGTTTTGTTTGCAATTATTTTGATTTGATTTGAGCATGGGACTGGGCATCCCAATGACCAGCCACTTTCTCGTGAGTGAGGCGCGGAGTACACTCCTATTGAGAATAACCCGCCTAGCATGGAAGATACAGACAACCCTAGTTGATACATGAGTTGTTCGAGCATACAAAACAGAATTTCATTTGAAGGTTTGGAGTTTGGCACATACAAATTTACTTGGAACGGCAGGTAAATACCGCATATAGGAAGGTATGGTGGACTCATATGGAATAACTTTGGGGTTTATGGATTTTGGATGCACAAGCAGTATTCCCGCTTAGTACAAGTGAAGGCTAGAAAGAGACTTGGAAGCGACCAACCAGAGAGCGACAACAGTCATGAACATGCATTAAAATTAATATACATTGAATGCAAGCATGAGTAGGATATAATCCACCATGACAATAAATATCATGGACGCTATGTTGATTTTGTTTCATCTACATGCGTGAACATGTGCCAAGTCAAGCCACTCGAATCATTCAAAGGAGGATACCATCTTATCATACCACATCAAAACCATTTTAATAGCATGTTGGCACGAGGCGCATCCATCATGAACATAAATATCGTCCAGGTGCCACAGGCCACCTCCGGCGACGCACCGGCCAAAATGATCAGGGAGACGAGGCGCATCCATCCGTCCCATCCACGGCTGGTGGAGTAAATCGAGACAATGATGGGCTCGACACCGGCGGAGAGGAGCTTCAGGCGAGGATGGAGTTGGGGCTATGGTGGATCCGGTAACGAACGAAGAGGTGCGGGAGATGCGCCGGTGCCCAGGTGGTCTACTAGTTGTGGCTAGTGAGAGAGGTGAGCTCGGGGCTGAGCGAATTTAGCTGGTGGACCAAGGCAGCCACAGCGGGTATGGAGGAGCAGGAGGGGCCCTTGGGCGCGGGGAAGGGATCAGGGGGGGCTGGAGCGGTTTCGCGAAGCTACTGGATGGGTCAGAGGGTCTCGAGCATGGTTTAT
>NC_041391.1:308637743-308652952 GCF_002162155.2 Triticum dicoccoides
CGACGCTAGAAGCACGGGGGGGGGGGGGCGGCCAGGGCATGCACAGAGCCAACCAGCCACGTTGCGCCCATGGGCGCGCGGCGGCGAGCGCCGATGAGGAAGCTGCTGGAGAGGGAACAGGTCCAGGGAGCATCGTGAGATAGGAGGGAGTCAGGTCGGCAATCACGGACGCGCGGACATGGCCGGAGCGACGAGGCTCGACGTGGTTAGTGGCGTAGAGCGCGACCGCAATAGCCAAAGTGCGTGACGAAGCATGCCAACGTCATAGTCACCATGAGACAAGGCCAGGAGTGGACATGAGAGGCAGGGAAACTGTGTCTAGCATGAGGTCCTTCCATCCTGGAGACCGTGGCAAGTGCAAGAGCGAGGTAAGAGGCTCTGTAGCGAAGTGAGGCATTGATGAAAGTTTGTTGTAGCAAACTTGGCTGCGCACCGGTGATCAACAGGGAAGAGAAAAGAGCCAAACTTGATGTCCGAGGTGATTATCTTAGGTAGGACTATAATCTTGGGGGTTTTGAAGAGAATTGGACCACAAAACAATAGGGTAGCTTTGTAACTATGAAATTGGTCCAGAAACTTGATCTAGATAACGCACTCACTTGGAGTAGCCACCTGAGCTCAAATCTGGTAGATCATGATGATTTGGTCATAAGAAGATGTTGTAAAAATTTCATACCAAATGGACATGCCAAAATGGTACTTGCTTCACAAACATCCTTTTTGTCCAAAAACTTGCAATAATATTAGTTATCAAATGGCTCAACTAAATGATACCAAATTTGGTGGAGAGATGTTATATGTGAAGGAGCATGATCTGGTAATTTATCAAAATTAATGAAGCAATATAAGACATACTAACTTCACAACCTAAAAATATTGCCAAAAACAAAGATTTGAAGCTGTGCTCACATAGATGATTGATGGAGCTTAAAATTGGAGGAGGGTAAAGATATGAGCTCATTAAGAGGTATGCAAACTTTCAACTCAGTTGGATACTCCTAGCTAGTACTTCCTTCACAATGGCTTCTGTCTGACAGAAACTTTGAAACATCACTGAGGAAAGTTGGCTAGGCAACTGAAGTTGAATTTTGGCATGAGCCAATAATTTGGATGTAAAAGCATGCCCAAAAAGTTTGGGAGCAATCAGAATAAGATAAATGGCACTTCATTCACAAAGTGCCACTTTGGACAGTAGTGAAGAAGTAATATTGGAGAAATATTTTTGAACTGGCCAAGGGAAAGTTTGGGCATATTTGAGAAATATGTGACCCAAATAAATTATGAGAATTATTTTGGAATTTTTTGGATGACAGAAATATAGGTTGCTTCACAACCTAGGTCAGACAGGGTTATTCGTTTAATTGAAATAGGAATATTCCTGAGAGAAGAATTTTTGAGGTTGAGCTATAATGGAAATGACCTTATCTTGGGAGAGATTTGGTAATTATAACCCATTTGAGAGAAGAAATGAGGATGATCTCCCAGGTGGCAAGGCCACAGAACCACTCCAAAAATAAAATCAGAGCAAAAACAAAATAAATCAAAAAGAAAAAGGAAGGGCCAAAAACTAGGGTGTTACACATTGACCTTGAGGTGTCTATGAGGCATTTTGGTCTTATGGCTAACTTTCGTGATTACATGGCTGGAGGGAAAGAATGGATTCTCGATACTGGATGTACTGATCATATGACCGGAGATAAGGACATGTTCTGTGAGCTTGCTAAAATTGACGGCCCATGCAAGTATATAACTTTTGGAGATAATTCCAAGGGTAAGGTACTTGGCCTTGGTAAGGTGGCCATTTCCAATGACAGCTCTATCTAAAATGTTATGCTCGTTAAATCCCTTGGTTACAATCTCCTTTCCGTATCTAGACTGGGAAACGTTAGTTTCAGTGATCTATTTACCGAAGTAGATTGCCAAGTGTTTCATAGATATAATCATAGTATGGTCTTTACAGGTATTGGTAGAGGTGATCTATACATTGTTGATTTCACTAAGAGAGCCCAACCTCGCACTTGCTTAATTCCTAAATCTTCTAAAGGATGGTTATGGCATAGAAGGTTAGGTCATGTGGGCATGCGAAATCTTAATAAGCTTATTAAAGGTGATCATATCCTTGGTGTTAAAGATGTCATATTTGACAAGTATAGACTTTATAGTGCTTGTCCAGCAGGAAAACAGGTTGGAGGAAATCATCCCTTGAATAACATCATGACCACGAGAATACCGCTTGAGCTACTTCATACGGATCTTTTCGGTCCCAACGGCTACAAGAGTCTTGGTGGTAACTCATTTGGTTTGGTCATTGTTGACGACTTTTCAAGATTTATGTGGGTGTTCTTTCTTGATGAAAAATCGCAGGTCCAAAAGATCTTGAAGAACTTTGTCAAGAAGTCCCAAAACTAATTTGAAGTGAAGATCAAGAAGGTTCGAAGTGACAATGGAACAGAGTTCAAGAACGATAATGTGGATACCTTTATTGATAAAGAAGGGATTTCACATGAGTTCTCAGCTACGTACATGCCACAACAAAATGGAGTTGTTGAGAGGAAGAACCGGACACTTATCGAGATGGCGAGAACGATGCTTGATGAATACAAGACGCCAAGATATATTTGGGCGGAAGAGATTGAGATAGCTTGTCATGCTACGAATCGACTATACCTTCACAAGCTTCTCGGCAAAACGACATACGAGCTACTCACCGGTAACAAACCCCAAGTTGGATATTTTCGAGTATTTGGCTCAAAGTGTTACATTCTTGATAAGCATCGTTGCTCAAAATTTGCTCCTAAATCTCATGAAGGTTTCCTACTCGGTTCTGGCTCAAACTCTCACACTTACCGTTTCTACAACAATTTCACCCGAAAGGTTGAAGAGACGGTAGATGTGAAGTTTGATGAATCTAACGGCTTGCAAGTAGAGCAATTCCCAATTGGTGTAGGAGACAAAGATCCACCGGAAGCAATCCAAGATTTGTCCATAGGCAAGATTCGCCCAACGGAGGTGAACGGGAGTACTTCGTCCATTCAAGTGGAAGCCTCAACTTCACATCTAGGTGAACCACAAGTTGACTTGGAGGCATCCACAAGTGGAACATATCAAGACAGAGGAAATGAGGAAATGCAACAAGATGAACCAGCTCGACCTCCCTATCCATCTCCACAAGAGAACGACAATGCCACCAATGAAAAATAAGGAGAAGATGATGAGGATGTTCCACGCCAACCCAAACCACAGCTCTAACGAGTTAGAGCAAGAGTCACAAGAGATCATGCCGTCGAACAAATCTTCGGTGACATTCGAACCGGGAGAATCACTCACTCTAAAACTTGCTTGTCTATCTTTTGTGAACACTACTCATTCATTTCTAGTGTTGAACCTATGAAGGTAGAAGAAGATCTTGAGTATCCTATTGGATAAATGCTATGCATGAAGAGCTACACAACTTCGAGAGGAATCAAGTGTGGACATTGGTTGAAAAGCCCAATGATGATGACAATGTCATTGGAACCAAATGGGTGTTTACGAATTAGCAAGATGAAGATGGACAAGTTGTACTCAACAAGGTTTGTCTCGTCGCTCAATGCTACACTCAAGTCGAGGGTATGGACTATGGTGAGACATATGCCTTCATTGCTAGACTTGAGTTCATTCACATCTTACTTGCTTATGCCAATCACCATGATATCACTTTGTACCAAATGGACATTAAAAGTTCTTTTCTAAATGGAGAGATTGAGGAGGAAGTGTATGTTAAACAACCTCCTGGCTTTGTTAATCCCAAGAAACCTAATCATGTCTACAAACTTCATAAAGCTCTTTATGGTCTTAAACAAGCACCTAGAGCTTGGTATAAGTGTTCGACTAAGTTTCTTATTGAAAAAGGCTTTGAAATTGGAAAATTTGATTCTACATTTTTTAATAAAATGGTTAATGGAGAATTATTTGTATGCCAACTTTATGTGGATGATATCATATTTGGTTCTACTAACCCCCATTTTAGTGAAAAGTTTGGAAGGCTAATGTCAGAGAAGTTTGAGATGTCTATGATGAGTGAACTCAAATTTTTCCTTGGATTGCAAATCAAGCAAACTAAGGAAGGTTCCTTTGTATCACAAAAAAAGTATACCAAGGATCTTTTCAAGAGGTTCAACATGCAAGAAAGAAAAGGTATGAAAACACCCATGCCTACTAATGGACATCTTGACTTGACTAAGGATGGCAATCCGGTTGGCCAAAAGGTTAACCATTCTATGATTGGTTCATTGTTATATCTATGTGCCTCCCGTCCCGATATTATGCTAAGTGTGTGCATGTGTGCACATATCAAGCGGCTCCTAAAGACTTTCATCTTAAGGCCATGAAAAGGATAGTGAGATACTTAATTCATATACCAAACTTTGGCATTTCGTACCCTAAGAGGTCATCTTTTGATCTTGTTGGATACTCCGATTAGGACTATGTCGGTGACAAGGTGTTCGCACAAGAAACTGTCACGTGTACCCTCAATGCCGGGGGTGGTGCACCGCAGCTCACGTCGAAGGAGTCTCACCGGAAGCGTGATTCGCAAGTCGACCGGCGAGAGATTTCGAGGACCCGAACCCTACACTCCCGAGAGGGACCCCGTCAGGGAGTGCAGCGGCCATGGGCTACCCTAGCTTGGTTAAGCCGCCCCTAGAGCCTCGCGATTCACAAATCTCCAATACGAAGAACGATGAACGAGGGAAGAATAAAACGTAGATGAAAAAGTTGTAGATGCGTTTGAGATAGTTTGTTGTTGTTCAATCGGCCGTCACCTCTTATCTATATAAGAGGCAGATGGACTTACCATACAAGAAAAGCACTTGCCTTTCCGTCCAAATCATCAAAACCTAACCAAATTCAGACTTCTCATGAACTCCGGCCCGGATGGCCAGCTCTACGCCCGGATGATCCGGCCTAACCCAGTTTTTTGACATCAGTTCACTGTTTTGGCTTTAGAATCCACATAAGACCTAAGATTTGGATGATTTTTATATCAAAATCAACCGCCTCGATGAGGTGCACAACTTTCATGTTGAACAATTTTTGATCTGTGGTTCACTTGAGGGAGCTTCGGGCTATTTGCTAACATCTGAAGTAGAAAAAACTGCCCGGACGTCCGGATTTCTACCCGAATTGTCCGGCCTCCATTCGGATCATCCAGGACTAGATCCAGATCATCTGGCTTCATCACAAACCTTATGTTGTCTTGGTGCTTCAATTTCCCAGATGATCTGGATCCCGGCCCGGATGATTCGGCCAAACATTGCTGCAGCGCACGGTTTTGGCTGTAGAATTCGTATATGACCTCAGATGGGGATGATTTTTATATTAAAATCGTCGTTTCACCAAGGTGAAGAACTTTGTAGTTGAATTTTTTTTCACCCAACGTCATGTTATTTAGGTTCATGTCATTCTTTGATCTGGTGTCAATACGAGCATCTCGAAGATTGTCATAACTTTCGCATCTGAGCTCCATTTTGGACCATGTCCATATCTATTTTGATCATCTTGAAGAGAATCATCAAATGGTGACATGAACTCATAATTTGAACATCATCTCATGATGGCCTCAAGTCACTCTTTATGATCATGCCATTGTCGAGCGTCAACACATGCCCCCTGTTTATCGACAAAGCTTGGATGCCAAAAAAATTTTTATCCATAGTTTGTTCTAAGGACCATGTAAACACTCCATGAGCCATTTATATATGTTTAGGGCGATAGTTATATATCGACCATATCTTTTCTTAGGGCGATAGTTATATATCGGACATGGCCTATCTAGGCTTCTTGCCACACACTTGGGTGGTATTTCTTTAAATATTTGCCATTGAGAGCTCGAGGTAACACTATGCCTTGTATGGATTCCACCAAATATGAGTTTTCGGGAACTATTCTTGTAATCTTAAAAGGACCTTCCCAACTTGGAGACAACTTCCCAAATTTTCTATCTTTCGAACCAATTGGTAGAATCACCTTCCACACGAGATCGCCAACTTCAAAATTCTTCAACTTGACCTTCTTATTGTAAGCTCTTGCCACCCTCAACTTATATCTCTCTATGGCCTTCAAAGCAGCCAAACGTTTATCGGTGACTTCATCAATATTGTCCATCATCATGTTATAAAAGTCTACTAGCGATAAACTATTTTGTTTGGCTATTCTCAAAGCACTCAAATTCACTTCCACTGGTAAAATGGCCTCTTGACCATATATGAGCTCATACAGAGTTACCTTTGTAGCACCATGCCTTGAGATTATGTGTGCCCACAAAGCTTCGGAAAATAGCTCATGCCATTTCCTTGGATTACCCTCAATCTTCTTCTTGATGAGCTTGATTAATATTTTATTACTAGATTCAGCTTGTCCATTAGCTTGTGCATAAAACGTAGAGGAATTGACCAACTTTATCTTATATGATTCGGCAAATTCTCTAACTTGATTTGACATAACGGATGAACCTTGGTCCGTAGTTAACGTTTGAGGAATGCCGAATCTATGAATAATGTGCTCAGTTATGAATTGAATCACCATCTGTGTGCATCATATTTTTGAGTGGTATTTCTTTAAGACCATTTAGTGAAATAATCAGTTCCCACCAACACGAACAAATGCCCCTTTGAAGAAGAAGGATGAATCTCTCCAATAAAGTCTAATCCCCAACCTCTAAAAGGCCACAGCTTGATAATACGATGTAACATAGCAGCGGGAGCGAACTGAATATCACCAAACTTTTGACAAGCTTCACATCCTTTATAATATTGGAAGCAATCATTAACCATTGTCGGCCAATAAAACCCAACACCTTGTAATAACCATTTCATTTTGGGAGCCGACTGATGACCACCACAAATACCTTAATGGACCTTTCCCATAGCAACTCTTGCTTGGTCATCGTCCAAGCACTTTAAAAGAACATCATCAACCATTCTACGATAGAGACCATCATCTCTCATTGTGTATTTGGAAGCCATAAACCGAACAGTCCAGTCCACCCTTTTACTAGGATCACACAAATGATCAATAATGGGTTTCCTCCAGTCTTGATTTTCTCCTACATTAAATATTTCACTAGTGGCCGAAACGGTGGGCTCCTGTTCGGCCTCCCCTATGTTGGCATGACTAGACATCGGTCTTTGAGAAATATGAAACATGCCATGATCCACATGATAGCCAGATGCTTGTTGTGCCAACTCATTTGCTCTCCAATTGTCATGTCTAGACATATGAGAAATGCTAAAATAATCCAAAGTAGAAATTATATATAGACATTTATCAAGATAAACATTAAGTGATTCGTCAAAACATTGAAAAACTTTGGATATTTATTGCACTACTAATAAGGAATCACCAAAAGCCTCAATATGTGTAGCACCTATCACAAGCGACATATCTAAGCGGAAAAACAATGCTTCATATTCGGCTTGATTATTTGTGCAAAAATATACTAAGCGACATGAGGCTTCAAAAACAACACCATGAGGAGATATATAAACAATACCAACACCTTGGCCATGTGATGTCTACTACGCAACCTTCTCCTTGTAGACGTTGTTGGGCCTCCAAGTGCAGAAGTTTGTAGGACAGTAGAAAATTTCCCTCAAGTGGATGACCTAAGGTTTATCAATCCGTGGGAGACATAGGATGAAGATAGTCTCTCTCAAACAACCCTGGAACCAAATAACAAAGAGTCTCTTGTGTCCCCAACACACCCAATACAATGATAAATTGTATAGGTGCACTAGTTCGGCAAAGAGATGGTGATACAAGTGCAATATGGATGGTAGATATAGGTTTTTGTAATCTGAAAAGATAAAAACAGCAAGGTAACTAATGATAAAAGTGAGCACAAACGGTATTGCAATGCTAGGAAACAAGGCCTAGGGTTCATACTTTCACTAGTGCAAGTTCTCTCAACAATAATAACATAACTAGATCATATAACTATCCCTCAACATGCAACAAAGAGTCACTCTAAAGTCACTAATAGCGGAGAACAAACAAAGAGATTATTGTAGGGTATGAAACCACCTCAAAGTTATCCTTTCTGATCGATCTATTCAAGAGTCCGAAGTAAAATAACACGAAGCTATTCTTTCCGTTCGATCTATGACAGAGTTCATACTAGAATAATACCTTAAGACACAACTCAACCGAAACCCTAATGTGACCTAGATACTCCAATGTCACCTCAAGTATCAGTGGGCATGATTATGTGATATGCATCACACAATCTCAGATTCATCTATTCAACCAACACAAAGTGGTTCAAAGAGTACCCCAAAGGTTCTACCGAAGAGTCAAGACGAAAACGAGTGCCAACCCCTATGCATAGATTCCCAAGGTCACGGAACCCGCAAGTTGATCACCAAAACATACATCAAGTAGATCAATAGAATACCCCATTCTCACCATGGGTATCCCATGCAAGACATACATCATGTGTTCTCAAATCCTTAAAGACTCAACCCGATAAGATTACTTCAAAGGGAAAACTCAATTCATTACAAGAGAGTAGAGGGGGAGAAACATCATAAGATCCAACTATAATAGCAAAGCTCGCGATACATCAGGATCGTGCCAAATCAAGAACACGAGAGAGAGAGATCAAACACATACCTACTAGTACATACCCTCAGCCCCGAGGGTGAACTACTCCCTCCTCATCATGGAGAGCACTACGATGTTGAAGATGGCCACCGTTGAAAGATCCCCCCTCCAGCAGGGTGCCGGAATAGGATCCCGATTGGTTTTTGGTGGCTACAGAGGCTTGCGGCGGCGGAACTCCTGATCTATTGTGATCCTCGATGTTTTTAGGGTACATGGAGATATATAGGTGAAAGAAGTCGATCAGGGGATCCACGAGGGGCCCACGAGGGTGGGGGCGCGCCCAGGGGGTAGGGCGCGCCTCCCTGCCTCGTGGCTTCCTCGCTGCTTCCCTTACGTGCACTCCAAGTCCCCTGGATTGCTTCCGTTCCAAAAATAACTCTCCTGAAGGTTTCATTCCATTTGAACTCCGTTTGATATTCCTTTTCTTCGAAACGCTGAAATAGGCAAGAAAACAGCAATATGGGCTGGGCCTCCGGTTAATAGGTTAGTCCAAAAAGTAATATAAAAGTGTATAATAAAGCCCATAAACATCCAAAATGGATAATAATATAGCATGAATGCTTCATAAATTATAGATACATTGGAGACGTATCACCATGCTACAAACTGAACCATCAAAATATAATCTCCATGGTACTAACAAGACAAGGTTTATATCAATATCATGCTTGTCATCAATCCAAATCATATTCAATTAAATCATAAGCCCACTTGACAATTCTACCACTAAGAAGTAGCCTATGCAACATGTACTTGATGACATCAGTTTGACAAGCTATAATGCAAGTACTTGGCACTAGATAATGTCTCAATTTCGTGCAAGCATAGTATAAGCATAAGCATAATTTCTCAATAAAAGTATACCTTGTGTCGGCATCCAATAAGTGTCGGCTCAAATAAGTAATAACATGCTCCTTTCCTTAGGTCTCTTGAGTCAAAACAACATCGATAACACCTTCTTCCGATGCAATATAAAGCCTACAGGGCTCTTTATGTTTGGGAGCTTTCAACACCGGAGGAGTGCATAAATAATTTTTGATCATATCAAATTCTTCTTGCTGTTTTTCCCCCAAGTAAAATTAGTTTCATTCTTGTATGGGAGTGAATGCATCAACCTTTTTTGAAAAGTTGGCTATGAATCTTCTCAAATAATTGACTTTGCCAAGGAATTTTTGCATATCTCTCTTGGATGTTGTAGCCTTCACCTTTTGTATAGCTTCTATCTTTTTGGGATCAATTTCTTTGCCATCTTAATGAATAATGAAACCAAAAAACTTTCCAGCTGATACACCAAAATCATACTTCAAAGGATTCATCTTTAGTCCATATTTTTTCATTCTCTCAAAAGCTAAGCACAAATCAGCTACATGACATACAAAAGCATTCGATTTGACAACAATATCATCAATATAAACCTCTAGTATAGCACCAAGTAAATCATGAAAAATTAAATTCATAGCCCTTTGATACATGGCACCTGCATTTTTTAACCCAAAGGTCATCACTGTCCACTGGAATAAACCAAGAAAACTGGGACATCAAAAAGCCGTTTTGGACATGTCCTCTTCGGCCATAATAATCTGGTTATACCCTGCATTACCATCAAGAAAGCTAATGACCTTATGTCCAAAAGCATCATTAATAAGCTTATCGGCTACTGGCATGGGATACTCATCTTTAGGTGTAGCTCTATACAAATCTCTGAAATCAATGCACACCCTCAACTTGCTCGAGCCTTTCTTCTCTACTGGTACAATGTTAGAAATCGACTTGGCATACCTCCAAGCTCTAATAAAATTATCTTTAAGCAAACGACCGATCTCTTCCTTGATCCGGTCATATGTTTTTGGATTAAACTTTCTGGCTGATTGCTTGTACGGTCAAAAACCAGCCTTTATAGGTAACCGATGCTCCACTAGCTTTCGACTTAAACCTGGCATCTCATGATATTCCCATGCAAAGCAACAAACATATTCTTTCAATAGCTCAATCAACTTAGCTTTATGATCAGATCTTAAATTTTTGTTTACAAATGTCGGCCTAGGAATTGAACCATCTCCTATATCTATCTCTTCTATGGACTCATACATATCATTCTCATTGGACCGATATTCTACAAGACACTTTTGTAACCACTCTGAATTAGTATCCATTTAAATACATCATCCTTGGGGCCGATTATCGCCAACCGGCTTTAAAGAAACGGGTACGAAACCAGTTTTTGTGGTGCTAAGAAAATCAAATTCTGATAAGTCGCGCACCATCCAACAAGTAGCATTAGGATGTTCCCAATCAACTGATGCATCGGCCAAAGCAACACAACCCGAATTATCCGCTTGAATGACCTCCACTTCATCATCAACTCATTGAATCAAAAACTGGTGCATAGCAGACGACACACATTGGTTTGCATGAACCCAATTGTGGCCTAATATCAAATTGTAGTTACGTTGCACCTTTGTGACAAAGAATGCGGTACCCAAAGTTTTGCTTCCCACTGTAAGCTCATACATTACACCTTTGGCTTCAGCTTTCTCTTTGCCTTCAAATCCATTAAGCACCATGTTGGTCTTTCTTAACTCTTCATCACATAGCCCCAATTTTTTGAGGACCGAATATGGCATAAGATTCACTACAGCACCACCATCTACAAGCATTCTAGCAACCAATGATCCATTAATATGACCTTTGAGGAACAATGGCTTCAAGTGCGTCACTTGTTCTTTTGGCTTGTCGAATAGAGCATTTTTAGGACCAAAGTCTAGCTGAGCTACTTCCCCTTCTTCATATATAGCACAAAATTCAGTGGGTAAGTAATACACTATATTAATATACATACCTTTATGAACCGGTGTAGACTCATAATCAAGCATTTCATCTCCTTCCTCAAGCGTGTCCACTGACTACGAAATAGCTCCAAGGGAATAGGAAGTAATAGTCAATGTGGACGATGTAATTGCAGCTGCATCGTCCTTCGTTGGTGGTGTAGGTGTTGCGATGATCAATGTAGAAGCTGCTATGTTTTCCTTTTTCTTAGGATTCCGCACTTGCTTTGGTGGCACCATGGGACAGGTTTCAATGAATAATATATCCCTGTGCTTCTCTGCTTCTTGTTCCTCCTTCTCATGGCTCCTCATGCATTGCAATCTCCTTTTTCTGCCTTGGTCAGACCGGGAGGACACCACTTTTTCTGCTTTGCTGGTGCTAGCTTCGTGATAATTAGCCACGGGACCTTGCTGGGCAGCAGCCACATCCTTATTAGAATTAGCATGACTAGCACAAATGCCCGTGCGTTGCAACGGGAGACATTGTTACCTCTTTGATATGTCTGTGTCTTTCTTCGGTTTCATCCATGCAGTTTTCCGTCCATGTTTGTAATTGTTCAGTACTTAATTAGCGCATATAGGGCAGCATATTCCTTCATTCCTTCCTTAAGCATTCTCTTCTTCTCGCGTCATCATCCTCTCTCTCCACTTATTGATTCACAAGCCAATTTATTGAGTCTATCGATAACTGGCAACTTCAGGACATATACATTGATGGTTTTGGTTCTAAGGAGGCGAGGTGGCACTATTTATTTAATGATAATAGGAAGAGCGGACTTAGTGAGCTGTACTATTTTCCAGACACAATGCAACATAAGTTATGTAATTGCAATCGATCTACTCAGAGCATATGTTACAAAGAAAACACTAAGTGTTTTGTGCATTTTTTTCTACTGCCCAATAAAAAAATAAAATTGTGACAGGACATGCCATGTCTAGTGCCTAGCACGACCACACACGCATGCGGCTAGGCGACCCATCCCTCAAAAAGATATGCGGCTCGGCAGCCAATGTTAACACACATAACCCGCGGATCCATAACCTGCACGTAGCTCGTCCGCCCGCCCGCAGTGCATGCGCCGCATGCTCGCTAGCACCCATGCTCCTGGCGATCTCCAGCATGGCGCAGGCTATGACTCCCGTGCAGTGTGCGCGAGTTCCTTCCTGTGGTTTTCTGGTCAAGTCACTGCATGTGGCGTTTGACTTATTTCAATCTTTTTGTAATTATAGTACACCACACACCATCGACAAACTCTCTTATTATTTATTTATTGTTTTTCCCGTGTTGCATGCACACTCACCATCCCCGTGTACGCCTCTCGCGCGGGTGTCATCTGGCCCGACGCACCGCTGTGTGTTGGCTCCATCCAACCTTATCTTCTC
Source organism: Triticum dicoccoides (assembly GCF_002162155.2). Classification (NCBI taxonomy): domain Eukaryota; kingdom Viridiplantae; phylum Streptophyta; class Magnoliopsida; order Poales; family Poaceae; genus Triticum; species Triticum dicoccoides. Next base: position 308,650,592 of record NC_041391.1, read on the forward strand.
GGCCAGCACCATGCACTACTTGTGTGTGGCTCCATCCAACTTATCTTCTCGGCCAGCACCGCGCATCCTCGTCTCTCCCCCACCCTCCCCCTCATCTCTCCCTGACTCGTTCTTCTCCATCCCACAATGCCCCCACCCTCCTCCCCCAGCGATGGATGCAGATGGCATCTAGGCCATCACCGAGCCTCCTGACTCCTCTTTCCTCCACGGGCTCAGCTCAACGCCCGCCGAATACCTCGCGCACGCCGCGGCCCACACCGGCTCCAGCGCCTCTCCTTCTCCTTCTTCATGTCTCCTCCTCACCTTCTTAGCCTTTTTCCCTTGGTCATGCAGGGAGCACACAAGGAGCCTCGCCACTGCAAGCAGATCCAGCTGCCCTCGACCGTCCCCGACCTCGTCTTCTCCTCCCCGTGGCGGGATTTGACGCGCCCCCGACGGATCCGCCTCCATCAGATGGGATCCGACTGCCCTCGACCGTCCCAGGCCTCGTCTACTCCTCCTGTCAAGGGATTTGATGTGTCGCCTCCGGATCTGCCTCCACTGGACCAGATCCGTCCGGATTCGACTGCCCTCGACCGTCTCCGTTCCCCTTCTGATTATCCTCACCACGAAAATGGTTCATTTTGATTTAGACTTGTACTATGGGTTAATTGTCGAAAAAGGCAGGGGTGTTTTTGTAAATAAGTGTTTTTGTAAAATAACCACCAACGAAGGACGATGCGGCTGCAATTACATCGCCCACATTGACTATTACTTCCTATTCCCTTGGAGCTATTTCGTAGTCAGTGGACACGCTTGAGGAAGGAGATGAAATGCTTGATTATGAGTCTACACCGATTCATAAAGGTATGGATATTAATATGGTGTATTACTTACCCGCTGAATTTCGTGCTATATATGAAGAACGGGAAGTAGCTCAGCTAGACTTTGGTCCTAAAAATGCTCTATTCGACAAGCCAAAAGAACCGGTGATGCACTTGAAGCCATTGTTCCCTAAAGGTCATATTAATGGATCATTCGTGGCACCATGGGATAGGTTTCATTGAACAATTTATCCATGTGCTTCTCTGCTTCTTGTTCCTCCTTCTCATGGCTCCTCATGCGTTGCAATCTCCTTTTTCTGCCTTGGTCAGACCGGGAGGACACCACTTAGGCTGAGTATATTTTGGATCCCTCAGCTTGGCTTTGCTGGTGCTAGCTTCGTTATAATTAGCCACGGGACCTTGCTGGACAACAGCCACATCCTTATTAGAATTAGAATGACTAGCACAAATGCCCGTGCATTGCAACCGGAGACATTGTTACCTCTTTGATATGTCTGCGTCTTTCTTCGGTTTCATCCATGCAGTTTTCCATCCACCTTTGTAATTGTTCAGTACTTAATTAGCGCATGTAGGGCAGCATATTTCTTCATTCCTTCGTTCAGCATTCTCTTCTTCTCACGTCATCATCCTCTTTCTCTGCATATTGATTCACAAGCCAATTTATTGAGTCTATCGATAACTGGCAACTTCAGGACATATAAATTGATGGTTTTGGTTCTCAGGAGGCGAGGTGGAACTATTTATTTAATGATAATAGGAAGAGCGGACTTAGTGAGTTGTACTATTTTCTAGACACAATGCAACATAAGTTATGTTATTGCAATCGATCTACTCAGAGCATATGTTACAAAGAAAACACTAAGTGTTTTGTGCATTTTTTTCTACTGCCCAATCAGAAAATAAAATTGTGACAGGACAGGCCATGTCTAGTGCCTAGCACGACCACGCACGCATGCGGCTGGGCGACCCACCCCTCAAAAAGATATGCGGCTTGGCAGCCAACGTTAACACACATAACCTGCAGATCCATAACCTGCACGCAACTCGTCCGCCCGCCCGCAGTGCATGCGCCGCATGCTCGCTAGCACCCACGCTCCTGGCGATCTCCGGCATGGCGCAGGCTACGACTCCCGTGCAGTGTGTGCGAGTTCCTTCCCGTGGTTTTTTGGTCAAGTCACTGCATGTGGCGTTTGACTTATTTCAACCTTTTGGTAATTGTAGTACACCACACACCATCGACAAACTCTCTTATTATTTATTTATTGTTTTTCCCGTGTTGCATGCACACTCACCATCCACGTGTACGCCTCTCGCGCGGGTGTCATCTGGCCCGATGCACCGCTGTGTGTTGGCTCCATCCAACCTTATCTTCTCGGCCAGCACCATGCACTGCTTGTGTGTGGCTCCATCCAACTTATCTTCTCGGCCAGCACCGCGCATCCTCGTCTCTCCCCCACCCTCCCCCTCATCTCTCCCCCACTCGTTCTTCTCCATCCAACAACGCCCCCACCCCCCTCCCCCAGCTATGGATGCAGAT
>NC_041391.1:308653569-308683933 GCF_002162155.2 Triticum dicoccoides
GATGCAGATGGCATCTAGGCCATCACCGAGCCTCCTGACTCCACTTTCCTCCACGGGCTCAGCTCAGCGCCCGCCCAATACCTCGCGCACGCCGCGGCCCACACCGGCTGCAGCGCCTCTCCTTCTCCTTCTTCATGTCTCCTCCTCACCTTCTTAGCCTTTTTCCCTTGGTCATGCAGGGAGCACGCAAGGAGCCTCGCCACTGCAAGCAGATCCGGCTGCCCTCGACCATCCCCGACCTTGTCTTCTCCTCCCCGTGGTGGGATTTGACGCGCCGCTGCCAGATCCGCCTCCATCAGACGGGATCCGACTGCCCTCGACCGTCCCGGGCCTCGTCTGCTCCTCCTATCGAGGGATTTGATGCGCCGCCTCTGGATCTGCCTTCACTGGACCAGATCCGTCCATATTCGACTGCCCTTGACCGTCTCCGTTCCCCTTCTGATTATCCTCACCACGAAAATGGTTCATTCTGATTTAGACTTGTACTATGGGTTAATTATCAAAAAAGGCAGGGGTGTTTTTGTAAATAAGTGTTTTTTGTAAAATAACGCAACGGACGACCAGGAGCAGTCGCTGCTTTATTAGTAGGTAAGATTATCATCAACAATTGGCTCTTCGATTGTTAACTCTTTAGTGCCTATCATGATAGTTTCAGCACTAGTACTCTTCTCCTTTTGCTTGCTAGGCTCTGAAATGTCAACACTTGGTGACTTAGCACGCCACTCTTGCCTGCTGACCCTTTTTTGATTATCTTGCATTGGCCGATTGACACCATCGTTCAAGCGGCCTCGTGTGGGATAAGAAACCTTTCATGAACGGGCCTCCTTTGTTCTGCACAACCCGGATGAAAAGCATAAGGGGCCATTGGGGGTTGCCCCCATCCTCCATTGAAGTCTCCCATGTAGTATGGCGCATAGGGGGGTGATGCCATCCATGGTCCCGGTGCTCACGACCCATATGGCCTTGCATGATGCTGAAATTCTTCCCGAGTTGGTTCCCATGAGCGCTTCAAATTTGATGACCGGTTAGAGCTAGAACCGGCGGCTTGATTGGCATACTTCAACAACAACATATCAAAAGTTGGCTTGATTTAATTGTTCTGCACTTTAGCTTCATTCATCTTCCACTTGCCAACCTCTGGACTCTTGGGCTTAACAAATTTGACATGAATATTCTCTTGCACTTGTGGTTACCCCCCAAGTGTAGGATTCTTGATGGTGATCTTGATTATTTCCTTGTCATCAGGTTGCTTGTCAAGCACAACTTGTCTCCCCAATATGGTGTCGGTCTCCTTATTTTTCCTGGGCTCACCAATGATAATATTATTCTTATTAGCTGATTCGGCAATGCTGGACAGAATTAACATCTTCTTCCCCTCCAAATCTATGGTCTTCATTGGGAAAGGCTGCTTATCAACTTGCATGTCAGAAAAATTCAATCATCTTTCATTAATGGCCGATTGTATCTGTCGTAGAAAAACATTACAATCATTAGTAGCATGAGAAAAAGAATTATGATACTTGCAATAAGCACGCCGTTTCAGCTCTTCAAACGGTTGTAAAGTATGAGATATTCAAATAATCTTCACTTGCAATAAAGCATCAAATATTCTATCACACTTAGCAATGTTGAAAGTAAATTTCATATCTTCATCATGATTCTTATGAATTGGCTTTAAATCATTGCAAGTAAATCGTCTGGCCTTAGATGGCCAAACAAATTCAGCAGCATAAATATTACCCTCATCGTCCGAGTGCTCAATATCATACTCAAACATATTCATCTTATGATGATCAGTTTTATTCCTATGAACCTCTTTAAGATCTTTGCTTCGGCTTTCTTGAGCCAAATCCCTTTGTAGGACTTGGTTGATACTTAAAAACTCATAACCTTCTAGCCTTTCTCTAAAGTTAGTTCTCAAACTACTAAGCACAAGATCAGCCAAATCTCTCTCGGTTATCACCAAACTATATCACTGGTTTTTGTATCTCTAAATCTCTTGATGTAGTCGGAGACCGATTCATCATGCTTTTGTCTAACTGATGTAAGATGTGACAACTTAAGTTCAATATCGCCACTATAAAAATGATCATGAATTTTTTCTAGTTGCGACCATAAACGAATAGAACCATGTGGTAAAGCAGCAAACCATGAAAATGCGGTACCGGTTAAAGATAAAGGAAATAAATGCACTTTCAATTCATTTAGTAAGCCTGCTTCACCCAATTGTGCCAAGTATTGGCTAACATGCTCCCATGTGGTTCTTGTGCCCTCTCCATTAAACTTAACAAAATTTGGAATTTTATATCCCGGAGGGCATTGAATTGCATCAAAGTATTGTGGATATGGCTTTTGGTAAATACGGTTCCTTGGTAACTCAACTCCAAAATTCTCTCAAGCATCTTAGCCATATCCTCTCTAAGATTAGCTAGACCATCATCTGTAATGGACGATGAAGCTTGTGGCATTGGTATAGGAGGAGTAGGGTTAGTAGCTACATGTGTGAATTGTGTCAAGTATGCCGAATTGTAATTCGGCCATGATCTAACAACATTTGCACTTGTAGGTAGGGTTTGGTTTGGCGTCAGCACCGAACTTGGTATACTCATGATAGGATTAATGGGTGCAGCAACAACCTGATTTGTTGGGCTAGGATAATAATTAATCGGCACGGGAGGCGCCTATGAAATATGTAAAGTTGGATTAGGGATTTCTGCAGTAACAGGCACACCAACATTACCACTAGACGATTGAGGCATACTATTTTTAGCATTACTATTTGCCAAGAAAATTTGGTATAAAATATTATTGCTATCAGTAATGGGACTATCAATTTCAGCCCATACCTCGTGAGAGAAGGTATTACTTATAGAGGTTTTAACCTGTTCATCATGAAGACGAGGAAACTTGATTTCTCTAACCGGAGTGATATTTCCTTGACGATCCTTTTGAACTTAGCAAGGAACTCTTTCATCTCCTATTCTTCATGCGCCTTCTTGTACTCCTCATAAGCTTGGCGATGTCCCTCCGATAAATTCTCAAATTTGGGCTTGATTATGTTACCGGCGTTGATTACTGAGGCTTGGGAATCTTATCGTTGCCCAGCGGAGTCGCCAAAAAATGTGTTCGCACAAGAACACGTCACTTGTACCCTCGATGTCAAGGGTGGTGCACCGCAGCTCACGTCGAAGGAGTCTCACCGGAAGCGTGATTCGCGAGTCAATCGGCGAGGGCTCACTACAAAAAAGACACACCCGAACCAAGAATGTGGTAAGGTCTATGAGCTCATTTTCTATTTTTAGTTACTATATTCTTGCATCTTATTGTACTCTGTTCATGTAGAACAAGTGCCTAAACCTGAAGAACAACTGTTCTAATTTAAGATTACATTGCTATCGTGCATACTTCTTTGCTCTTGTATCACTGTGTTTACTCATACAAACTTATTTTAAAATTGAAGGATCCAATCGAAACTCCAATGGCACATCAGGTATGTTCACGCATGTTTCTTTCACATGTTTGCTCTTATCAATAGCTATATTGATTTCAATTTGAATTATGTATACAGTTGACTTCTCATATCATGCATATTACTAGCATCACAACAGAGCCAATAGTGTTGTTGTACATGTAGACCTCTGGTACCCATCTGAAATCTTGTTATGCCATGTAGTTTCCCATGCTTTGTATTCTTTCACTGCTGCTTTGTCTTGAACTGATATGATTTGAACCGTGTTTCTATTTTGATTTGGCAAGACAATATAGTGACCAGAGGAAATAAATTTATGTTTGTTTGATGCTTTTATTATGTACTAGTACTTGGCAATAGAAGACTTGTTAGTTTAATCATGTCCACCTTACTGATGAACTGGTTCACCGGAGTGAGTTTCAAATACAAGCACATGCTAAACCTGTTATGTGTCTGCTTGTTTCTTCTTTTAGAATGCTGACAGAATATTGGGGAAGAGTGCCTTATTAAGCAATGGTAAAGGAAGTAATGCAGATAAGGTTCAGGATAGTGAGACATCCTTGCTGGTCTCCGACAAAGCTGATAAAACAGCTAATGAAGACTATCTTGAAGATAGTGAGACAACCCCAAAGTCCCGTCTTGGTTCAGTGTTCGAGTTACTGGCCACTACCGCTTGCACAAGCTATTCAAACTCACTATCTGAATCAGTTCGGTTTCTTGAGTCTCAACTACAAACTGAAAGACATCGATGAGCTGTGCTGCGACAAGAAGCGGAAGGACTGCGGAAGTCCCTAGAGCATTCAGATGCACACTTTTTGGTGCAACAGCAAGCGTTGGAGGATTCTAGCGCCAAACAGGACAAAGCTAATAAGCTTGCTAAGCTTATTGCCAGCATGGTGGATACCCAGGATAACATTTCTTGAGCTCTTCTGAAGTTGTTTCAGTTATGCTCTTGTTTTGTTGCCACGTTTATTTGCACTGGTGGCCAATTTTGACGGCCAGTGTATATAATATGCTACTTTGTTCCCTATATTTGCACTGGTGGCGAACTTTGATGCCTAGTGGATGTAATATGTGTAATAACGGTAATAGGCTAGCGTTAGTTGCTTGGTTATTTATTTCCTTATTGTCTTGTTTGGTTGTTTGCTTGTAGTCACTTCAGTTCTTTTTCCGTGTTTTTCTAGTGGCCACAATAACCTAATTTTGGTAACTAGGCCACAATAATCATGGCAACACATGGACTGTTGTAACCATGGGCCTCCTGTGGGCCGTATGATCCATGGGCCTTCTACGGGCTGTAGGATCCATGGGCCTTCTACGGGCTGTACGATCCATGGGCCTTCTATGGGCCGTAGGATCCATTGGTCTTCTATGGGCCATAGGATCCATGGGCCTTCTACGGGGCATATAATCATTTCGCCAATCATGGGCCGTACTATTCGTGGACCATAACAGACTGTTAATAGGACGTATTTGATAACTCTATGAAAACAGCCCAACGGGTTTTTTTTGACATGAAAATGGCCCAACGTATTAACGGGCCGACTGTAACCACTGGCTGAATTTGGCCCACAAGCAAAAAATGATAGTAACGGGTCGTAAGTAACCGAATGCTGGAAATGAGCCCAATAATATGGGCCCTGAGAAGGCCAAAAGATAACATGGGCTTGAAACGTCCCAACGGAATAATGGGCCGTTAATGGGTATAAAGTGATACATTGTTCATTACTGGGCCGTTAATGGGCCAAGACTTACAAAGGGCCTCATATGGGCCGAAAGACGTCATGGGCCAGAAGTTAAAATGGGATGGAATCATATTGGACGGCCCAGATGACGCTACTAGGCCTAATTCGGATAGGTCGTAACAGGCCCTGGGTTACTGGGCTGTAAATGGGCTATATGCAAACAGGCCGTTAACAGGCTTTCCGTGGGCTAGCCAGCCACCTTTTGACCAAGTCAAACGGGCCGGCCATTTCACAGGAATGGGCCTCTGTTGGGCCGTGCCACATGTCGAAGTATCATAGGCGCCTTAGGTCCAATGAGTGGATGACATCTTTCCTAATGGTGAGCCGACACGTGTTTCCTCTAGCCAATGATGATTTTACAAATGGAAAATCCCCATTGGTCTGGGCTGTTAACGGGTTATCGGATCCAAAATTGGACCCGATAACTTAACACTGTTCCGTTATGGTGGATGCCACGTGTCGGTCAACCTTGACGAAAGCACTTCTATGACACGTGATTTATCGTCATGGAAGTGGACACTTCCGTGATGATAATTTTGGTAATGTCATGGAACGCTTCTACGACAGCATAGGTATGACTATCCTGATTCTGTCATAAAATCGTCATGGATGTACATGAATGACAAAAAACGCGACCTACTGTGACAAACACGTATCATCACAGAAGTGTACTTTTTTTGTAGTGGCTTTTGAGGACCCGAAACCCTACACTTTCGGGAGGTACCCCGTCGGGAGTGCAGCGGCTATGGGCTTCCCTAGGTCGGTCAAGCCGTCCATAGAGCCTCACATTCGCAGCTCTCCAACACAAAGAACGACGAAGAACGAGAGAGCAAGAACGATGGAGGAAGAAAACGTGGATGAAAAAGTTGTAGATGTGTTTACAATTGTGTGTTGTTGTTCAATTGGCCGTCACCTCTTATCTATATAAGAGGCGGATGGACTTCCCGTACAAGAAAAGGACTTGCCTTGGCGCCCAAATAATCAAAATCTAATCAAATTCGGAGTTCCCATGACCTCCGGCCCGGATGTCCGGCTCTAAGCCCGGATGATCTGCCCTAACCCAGTTTTTTGATAGCATCACTATTTTGGCTTTAGAATCCACATATAACCTCGGATTTGGAAGAGTTTTATATGAAAATCAACCGTATCGACGACAGACACAACTTTCATGTTGAGTACTTTGCGATCTGAGGTCATCTTGAGGGAGTTTCGAGCTGGAAAACGGCAGCAGAAAAATAGCCCAGACGTCCGGATTTCTACCCGGATTGTCCGGCCTCCATCCGGATCATCTGGTACTAGACCCAAATCTCCGGCTTCATCATTAACCTTTTTTGGTCTTGGTGCTTCAGTTTCCAAGATGATCTGGACCCTACCCCGGATGATCCAGCCAAACATTGCTGCAGCGCACGGTTCTAGCTATAGAATTCGCATATGACCTCAGATGGGGACGGTTTTTATATCATAATCATCCGTTTCAACGAGACAAAGAACTTTTCAGTTGAAAGTGTTTTCATCCAAGGCCATCTTAATTAGGTTTCATGCCATTCTTTGATCTGGTGTCACTACGAGCATCTCTAAGATCGTCATAACTTTCGCATCTGAGCTCCGTTTTGGACCATCTCCTTATCTATTTTGATCATCTTGAAGAGAGCCATCAAATGGTGACATGAACTCATAATTTTAAGATCATATCGTTATAGCCTCAAGTCATTCTTTATGATCATGCCATTTTCGAGCGTCAACATAAGATTGATAGGAAGTCCACTTTGTGTACTTGTCAATTTCTTGGTAGATCCCTTGTGTCTTGGTCCTCTAAGAAACAAAACTTGGTATCCTTATCCACTTCCGAAGCGGAATACATTGCCGCCAGATCATGTTATGCTCAACTACTTTGTATGACCCAAACTCTCAAGGATTATGAGATACATGTGAAACAAGTTCCACTGCTTTGTGGCAATGAAAGTGTTATTAAGATTGCTCATAATCCCGTGCAACATTCTCAAACTAAGCATATTGAAGTTCATCATCATTTCATTTGGGATCATGTTGCTAAAGGAGACATGCATTAATCATAAGCATGTTCATACCGATAATTAGTTGGCGGATAAATTCACCAAACCGCTTGATGAGAAAGCATTTTTCCGTTTGAGAGGTGAATAGAATATCATTGTTGCCTCAAACCTAGAGTAGAAGCTCCATTTTGATACATGCAAGGCATGAGCCATTTGGGACTAATCCTTGATATCTCTCTTATGATGATGATCATATGTCTTGGATCTATACTTGCACCCTTGCATGCTATCTAACCCGTGTATGTACTTGGATGAGCCTCAATCTAGGAAATTGCAAGTCACTACAACCCCAAGCAATTTCTACATCACCAAGTTCCTATACTTTAGTTATTGCTTTCAAGGAAGCATGAACTCACTCAACATATCCTTTGACTATTTCCATATATCAAATTTCATGATTATCAATTTGGATACACAAGTGCTCTTCCTTGCAAGACTAACCCATGTAGGAAGATGAACTTCAACTCCTAGAGGTGCTCCCAACTCTTGATGAACTTCATCAACCTTGAGCATCCAACACAAGTTCAACTACATGATCAAGATCAACACCACAACCCAAGGTATGTCATTCCATCTTAGAGAAGCTTTACTCCAAGTCATGAGCTAAAGCAACTCAACAAGATGTGAATACATCAAAATGCTTAAATGAAAAATTGCAACCCCATTTTGAGTATGACCTACGATCAAGTGATTTCACTTGACTCCCCAGTCATTATACTCTAATATAGCTGACTTTTTCACCAACCTTTTCTAGATGAAGCTCTCTAGTGTTATTTTGCTTAGTTTAGTTTTTTACAGTTGCATGTTTTTCTTGCCATTCTCTCTCTCTCTCTCTCTCTCTCTCTCTCTCTCTCTCTCTCTCTCTCTCTCTCTCTCTCTCTCTCTCTCTCTATTCTGTTGGATTCAGGGCTCTGCGAACCCAAGGAAGGTTCGAACTCTGGGGCGTGTGCGAAGAACTCAACCTCTCCGGCCAGCCAACTTGCTGCTCTCACGGCCTAGGTTGATGAACATACTTACTTGCTTCTCTCCGTGCTAGGAACTCTGGGGCAGTTTACCCAGGTTCAAGCCACCTTGCGGTGTAAAACCCTACTCCTGCTTTGTGGTGAATTAGCCTCGCGGGGGGATCAGGATGAACTAGGACAAGGAAGAACAGCCTCACGGGGTCTGCTCTGGGGTGGGCATGTGGTCCTGGGATTTGACCTCCGGGTATCCGTCCCTTTGGACTGGTGGTGGCTAGGCTATACTTATATTGGCCTCGGTCCTCTTCCCCAAAACTTAGGCTGGAAGGGATCCCACAGTGGCCAATTTTTAAGGGGGGCAAGTAGTACATCTTATCCTGATGAAAGGTGGTCTTTGCCTGCAAAGCTTTTAGTTGTGACATCGTGGTGGGCTCAGTGATGACATTCGTCCTGCCATCCTGGCGGTCTTGGTCTTGTTGCACGTAAACGGTAACCTTTGGTTGATTCCTTGGGACTCTGCGCCCATGCTTGCCTCCTTAGCACCAAAGAGGAAACCTGCCGCTCTGCACCCACTGGTGTGCGCCTGGCCAAGTTCGTCATGGCTGGCGTCACCTCCACCTCATGAGGTGAGCGCTTGCATAGGAATCTGCATTCCTCAAGAGGCCACCTGGGAAGCCGCTACTTTAGAAGGTCTTGGTGTCGTCCGCCTCGCGAGGCTTGGCCCCTCGCGAGGATCTTGTCTTGTCGATGCTGAAGATAGTCCATACCAGGCCACTTATGGAGCCATGTCGTGGTCCGCAGGCATGCAAGTCTAGGTACCCTAGTTCCCGGAACACCGGTAGTAGCCCCCGGGCCCAAGACACGCTCGCACTTGGCTTCGAGGAGAAGCCAAAGGGCAAGTGTGAAGCGTCACGGGCCCCAATCGCCTGCTGTCGGTGTTCTGGGAACGGGGGTCCCCAGACTTGCCTGCCTGCGGTCTGTGGTGTGGCTCAAGCGGAGGCCCAGTGCAGCCCAGCTTCATCAGCTCAAGCTCAAGACCCTCGCGAGGGGCCAAGCCTCGCGGGGCGGATGATAGGAAGCTTCCTCAGGAGCAGCCTCATCAGGCGGGCTCGCGAGAAGGCGGAGAGATCAAGGCAGGGTACCTCGCGAGGTGCCCGTGACGCAAGCCATGACGATTGAGACCAGACGGGTACCAGGCGGGCGCCGGCCTATGCAGTGTACTTGTTTCCCCTTCGGTGCAAAGGGGGCAAGCACAGGCCAAGGCATCGGGCAAAGGTTACCGTTTCGGTGCAACAAGACCAAGACCAGCGGGGCGGCAGGATGGAGGTCACCGTGGAACCCAGGACGGCGTCATCGTTAGAGTCTTTGGCAGTCGAAGACCAACTTTAGTCAGGATAAGTGTACTAGATGTTCCCCTCCAAAATGGCCAATTGTTGGCACCCTTCCCGCTCATTATTTGGGAAGAGGCCCAGGGCCTCCCTCTATAAATAGAGCTAGCCACCACAGAGTAGAGAGGAAGATTTTGGGTAGACTAGAGAGAGAAAGAGAGGCGACTGAACTCACCCAAGCAGTTCATCGCACCAGATCAAGAACAGCCCCTCGCGAGGCTGTTCTCCCTTTGTATTGTTCATCATCAGCCCGTGAGGCAATCCACCACACCACACACTGGAGTAGGGTATTACACCTCAATGGTGGCCTGAACCAGTATAAACCTCGTGTCCCTTGTGTGTTCATCTTTCTAGCTTAGATCCCTTGCGAGGCTTCGAGACGTGAGTTGGTAGGGGAAAGATCTTCGCGTGGACCCCAGAGTTCGAACCTCAAGGGTCTGCCGGAACCCGAAATCCAACATTTGGCGCATCAGGTAGGGGTGCGCCGCAGCTCTCCCTTCCATCGACCCGCTCTCCATCAACACCGCGCTTCGCCCTCATGGCGGACGACATGCCGCCCGCTCCGGCTGCTGATGCCATCACTGGGGCCAGGGGGCTCCGAGCCTTGGCCCCCGCCTTGCGGCAGGTGCAGTGGCCGCGCAAGTTCAAGCCAGAGATACCGCCGCGCTATAATGGCACGACGGATCCGCTGGCTTTCCTGCTGGCATACGAGGAGGCCGTCCTCAAGGCCGGGGGCGACGAGAGGATCATGGCTAACAGGTTTCCCATGGCCCTCACCGGTGTTCCGCGCATGTGGCTGCTCCACCTGCCAACGGCTTCTGCGGCCTCCTGGGAGGAGCTGCACGACCTCTTCCTCGCCCACTACGCTGCGCCGGTGCCCCCGGTCGTCGCAGCTCTCCTGGGCGGCTCACGGGCACCACCTTCGAGCCGCCACGTCAAGCCGTTTGCCCGCCAGATCAGTGCCGCCTTCAAGCACCGAGAAGCCCCCTAGGCTGGGCGGCGCCCCAGGCCGATCTGACCTTCAGCTCGGATGATCACCCCTCCAACCCCACCTGTTCGGGTGCCCTCCCGATGCTATGCACCCCCACCATCTGCCAAGTGGCCGTCACCAGTAGCCTCATCGACGGTGGTGCTAGCCTCAACGTGCTCTCGGTGGAGGCCTTCAGCCTCCTCCATGTGCCGCTAGAGCGGCTTCAGCCCAGTAGGCCCTTCTTGGGCGTCGAAGGCGGTTCCACTGGCTCCTTGGGACAGATCCGCCTCCCGGTGACCTTTGGCACTCACGAAAACTTCCGCACGGAGCTGATCGACTTCGACATCGCCCCCATCGGCCTCTCGTAGAACGCCATCCTTGGCTATCCAGCCTTGGCCCAGTTCATGGCAGCAACTCACCCGGCGTACAACCTCATGAAGATGCCCGGGAGCAGTGGCGTCCTTACCGTGTCCGGAGACACAAGGGATGCACTGCAGGCGCTCAAGCTTGCTTTCAAGACGGCCGCGGTGACGCAGCCCGCCGGCACAGACGCCCTCGAGACCAAGGGGGCCTCGAGACCAAGTAGGTGCCAGTCGACGAGGATGGATCCACTAGCGCCACCTTCACCATAGGCGCCAACGTCGAGCCCGAGCAGGAGGAGGCCTTGGTGAAGTTCCTGCGTGCGAACAAGAAGGTGTTTGCATGGGCACCTAATCAGCTAGCAGGGGTCCCAAGGAATGTGATTGAACATCATCTCAACATGTGCCCCAACATGTGCCCCGTGAAGCAGAAGGCAAGGCGGCAGTCCACGGAAAAGCAGGCCTTCATCGTCCAAGAAACCCGCAAGTTAGAGGCAGCGGGCGTCATTCGCGAGGTCCGCTATCCTGAATGGCTGGCCAACCCTGTTGTTGTGCCAAAAAATGGAGGAAAGGAATGGATGTGCATAGACTTCACCAACCTCAACAAGGCATGCCCGCAAGATCCGTTCCCACTCCCTCGCATCGACCAGATCGTCGACTCTACTGCCGAGTTTGACCTATTGTGCTTCCTAGATGCCTTCTCAGGCTATCACCAGATCAAGATGGCGGTAGAAGACGTGGAGAAAACGGCCTTCCTGACCCCGTGTGGAGTGTACTGCTATACCTGCATGCCATTTGGGTTGCGCAACGCAGGCACGACCTTTCAGCGGCTGATGCACATCGCCTTGGGCTGGCAGCTCGGAAGGAACGCTGAAGCTTATGTCGCTGACATTGTGGTGAAGTCTCGGGAGGCAAAAACCCTGATACAGGACTTGGAAGAAACCTTCGCGAGCCTCAATGAAGTGGACCTGCGGCTCAACCCAGAGAAGTGCGTGTTTGGACTCCCCTCGGGCAAACTCCTAGGCTTCCTTGTGTCCCACAGGGGCATCGAGGCCAACCCAGAGAAGGTCAAGGCAGTCGAAGACATGAGCCCGCCGAAGACCCTCAGAGAAATGCAGAAGCTCACTGGGCGTGTAACCGTGCTAGGACGTTTCATCTCCAAGCTGGGGGAGCGAGCATTGCCCTTCTTCAAGCTGATGAAGAAGAAGGGCCCCTTCAAATGGACTGAAGAGGCCGACAAGGCATTCCAAGATCTCAAGAGGTACCTCACCAGCCCGTCCGGTGATGGTAGCTCCACGCCCTCGGGAGCCCCTGGTACTCTACCTTGTAGCCACCCCCAACACCGCCAGCGCGGCCCTGGTGGCGGTTAGAGAGGAGCGCCGGACCAAGGCCGCAGCCGCCGTCCCGTCCGAAGCAGAGCAAAGCCAAGAAAGCCTCACGAAGACCACGACCGCAGCCGAAAAGGATCAACCTCAGCAGGGGAGCGCACCCGGAGCGGAGGAGGCCTGTCCAAGCGACCAAGCACTGGGGGCTCCATCGTCTCCGGAGGCGCTTCAACCTCCGGAGGACGCGAGCTGAGCCAACACCCTCAACCTCGTCGAGCACCCTGTGTACTTCGTCAGCACGGTGCTGCGGGACGCAAGGGCCAAGCCTCGCGGGGCAGACGACAGGAAGCTTCCTCAGGAGCAGCCTCATTAGGCGGGCTCGCGAGGAGGCGAAGAGATCAAGGCAGGGTACCTCGCGAGGTTCCCATGACGCAAGCCATGACGATCGAGACCAGGCGGGTACCAGGCGGGCGCCGGCCTGTGCAGTGTCCTTGTTTCCCCTTCCATGCAAAGGGGGCAAGCATAGGCCAAGGCATCAGCCAAAGGTTACTGTTTCGGTGGAACAAGACCAAGACCAGCGGGACGGCAGGATGGAGGTCACCGTGGAGCCCAGGACAGCGTCATCGTCAGAGTCTTTGG
This sequence comes from Triticum dicoccoides, assembly GCF_002162155.2. Lineage (NCBI taxonomy): Eukaryota > Viridiplantae > Streptophyta > Magnoliopsida > Poales > Poaceae > Triticum > Triticum dicoccoides. The sequence continues at coordinate 308,666,496 of NC_041391.1, forward strand.
CAGTCGAAGACCAACTTTAGTCAGGATAAGTGTACTAGATGTTCCCCTTCAAAATGGCCAATTGTTGGCGCCCTTCCCGCTCATTATTTGGGAAGAGGCCTAGGGCCTCCCTCTATAAATAGAGCTAGCCACCACAGAGTAGAGAGGAAGATTTTGGGTAGACTAGAGAGAGAAAGAGAGGCGACTGAACTCACCCAAGCAGTTCATCGCACCAGCTCAAGAACAGCCCCTCGCGAGGCTGTTCTCCATTTGTATTGTTCATCATCAGCCCGTGAGGCAATCCACCACACCACACACTTGAGTAGGGTATTACACCTCAATGGTGGCCTGAACCAGTATAAACCTTGTGTCCCTTGTGTGTTCATCTTTCTAGCTTAGATCCCTTGCGAGGCTTCGAGACGTGAGTTGGTAGGGGAAAGATCTTCGCGCGCACCCCAGAGTTAGAACCTCAAGGGTCTGCCAGAACCCGAAATCCGACACCTGCGGACCGGGTTGACGCGTGGCTCTTGATGGGACGTGGGCATCTCCACTTCCCCACGCTGCCGCGACAACCCATACGACTTGGCAACCGCATGTTTCATGCAGAAAAACTATCATTACTCGCGATCATGGGAGGCCGACCGTTGACCTCCCGTTGGCTATAAATGGGGGAAGGGGGCGGAGCCCCCAGCCCATCTTCGCCTTCTCGCCCCTTGATTCTCCTTCCTCTTGCTCCGCGTCTTGCTAGAGCATCCATAGTGCCAATGAGGAGGTTCTCTGCCACCAAGAAGGGGAAGGCCCCCAAAGAGGGACCAGACTCGCCACCGCCTAAGAGAGGCTGTGGACGCCCCCGCAAGTATGTTGTGACGCTGGCAGCGCCTCCACATTGGCATGGGCGTACCCCTTAAAAGGTGTAACAAACCCATGTCATTAGCCACAGTAATCATTTCTGATAATGACAAGTCATCATTTGCATCATATCTCATTTCAAATTCTTAAATTGCAGTTCAAATTTAAAGTGAAAAATAAAAGTTGTTCAAATGAGAAACTAAAATGTTCATTTAATAGAAAATAATTCATAACTAATTATTTTCAGGAAAACGACATAACTAAAAATGCCTAAGTGACCTTATCAACCTAAAACAGTAACAAACAACAACATATTAATGCCATTTATTTAGTAGAATTACAACTAAAATCATATTTTACCCAAACAAATTTCTGGTGTTCTAGGATGTGGCACTGAAATTTAAGAGCTAGGTCACACATTTTATAAAGGTCCAGTAGTGGTCAAACATTTTGCAAGACAGTAGTAAAAACAGAAAACAGAAAAAATAATAAGAAAAGGTACTGTGGCGATGGGCTTTAGGTGTACAGTGCAAGGCCCAGTCCGCGAGCGGGTCATCTCCTACCTCCCACACGCGCGCCTGGCGCGCGCGCCCGAGCGCGGATCGTCGCCGTGTCGTGCATCCCGCGGTCCCCGACGTCCTTAAAGCCTTCCCTGGTCGCTCCCCTCTCTCCTCGAAACCCTAGCCCCCTCCATTCCCCCTCTTCGCGCCTCCCCCTTCCCCACCACGTGCGGCCGACACCATCGTCACCGCACCTGCGTCGATCCTGCCACCACCGTGCTCCCCTAGCTTCGGGAGACTCTCTAGCAGCTCTGACGCGCCCTTCTTCGTCATCCACGCCACTGCATCGAGCTCGGGGAGCAGCAATGCTTTCACCACGTCTTCTGCTTCCCCTCCGATCGCTGATGTCCGCCGCTTCGATCGGCCGTCACCGGCGCCTCTCCCAGCACGCTGCCCTACCTTGCTAGACCGAGCCCCACCTCACCTCCTTCCTTCCTCTACCCCTTTCCCCTACCGTAGCTAGCTAGGGCCGAGGCCGCGCACCACCGAGCCCCGCCGTCCGCCATGGCCAGGAATACCTCGCAGTCGTGTTCCTCATCGCGCTCCGCCGATGTGCATGTGCTCTTGGAGGCCTGTAGGTGCCTCCTATCACCTCAGTTTGCTCAGATGCGAGCTGCAACCATGCACCCGACCGAGCCCGTTCGCCGGTGTCGCCCTGCTTGCCGTTTCTTCTGCTTGCTGCTGCCGCGTTGCCGCTGCCGCTCTACCCACTAATGCCGCTGCGTTGCTGCTTTTGCTGCCACGCCCGCATCCTGCATCGCACATGAGCCGCGCTGGCCCCGCCTACTACTACTGCTGCATACTTGTTGTTGCACTGCGGTTTGCTCTACCTACTCCCGCGCACACCGCCGAGGGCCTCGCCACCGCCTGCCACCACTTCGGCCCCGCATCGCCGGTTGCATACCCACTGCTCGCCCCATCGCCCCTTCCTGCTTCCCGCTCCCGGATCTTTCTCCTTGTGCGCACCTCCGCGCCATGGTTGCACTTGCGCAAGCCCTCTGGTCGTCTCGTGCACCCTGGCCAGCGCATCAGACGCCCGCTGTCGCCGCCGTCGGTGGTGCCCAACCAATCCCGCTGCCACTCACGCCCCCCCTCTCGTGTGGGACTCCTTACGCCCACGCTCGCCTCGCCTCTCCTGCCGCCGCTCCACCCGTGCTGCCCTGCCTAGCCTCGCCGTGCGGCCCTGCTCTGGCTGCAGCCATGGCAGCCGGCGCCAGGCAGCGTACCCGCTCCCTTCCCCAACTGCCCCGCCGCGTCTCGCCCCGCCCCGCACCCGTGCGGGTTCGGCCTCCGCCCGGACCGCGCCCGATAGCCGCACCCGCCTAGTGGCCAGATGGGCAACTGCCAGGGGGCCCCACGCCCACGTTATTTAAAAAATTAATTAATTAATTAATTAATAATAATTTAATTAACTCTGTTTAATTAGCTTAAGTACATAACTAGTCTAATTAAACTATTACTATTAGGTTAGCTCTTGTTACAATGCTAGGGGGACCCACCCCTGTTGACCAGTCAAACTTTGTCTGGTCAACTGGGACCTCCTAGCCCACGTGTCAGCCCCTAGGTACACTTGTGTGTGCCCTGTGCTAGGTGCATATAGCATTTTTAATTAATTTTGAATTAATAATAATTTCACAATATTGCTAAAACTTTAGAAAATCATATAAAATAATTTGCACCTCGGATGAAAAAGTTGTATACATGAAAGTTGCTCAGAATTTCGAGATGATTCCGAAAACGCGGTCCATTCATCCGTCACACGTCCCTAGCATTTTGAACATGAAACCTTCCACCTCCGGTTCGATTGTCCGAAAATGCCAAACACCGAGAAAACTTCCCCGGATGTGATCCCCCTTTGCCGGTACCATGTAGCACCACTTTAGAACACCCCTAGCCCCGCGTGTTACCCCGTCATGCATTTGTGTTGCATCTGTTTGCATTGCATTTATTGTTTCTTCCCCCTCTTCTCTCCGGTAGACCTGTAGACCGATGCTACCCCTGTGATGGACTACGTCGACGATGATCCTTCCTTTTCAGCAGAGCTTCCAGGCAAGCAACCCCCCCCCCCTTGTTCATTCTGATATCCCCCATTTCTTTCCCTCTCTTGCTTGCATTAGAACTACTATCACTTTTGTATGATCCTATTCTGATGCATAGCCTGTTTTTGTTTCCTGCTTACATACCTGACCTGATTATTCTAAACTGCGTAGTATAGGTTGATTTGAGATCCATCAGTGACCCCCCCCACCACCTTGTCCCAGCTGCCTTGCTTTATGTTTGATGACTCGATCAACGTGATCGACATCCAGGACCCGACACCGCACATCACCCCCATTGTTGTAAGACACTACTGGGTTACTATCGAGTGCCGATGGTGATACCTCGTCAGCACTTCTGATGTTAACCTTGCAGGTTAGTTCATCGGTTGTGGTCACCAGGGTGATACCTCCTTCACCACTCCCGATAACGATGCTATCATGCAACTCCTCAGGAGTGGACCTCAAGGGTGATTCCTCCTAGGTTCAACCTGACAATTACATCAGGTGGAATTACATCAAGGGTGATTCCTCAGGGTTCCCCCTTGGTGTTTTGGACATAACCATGATACTAAAGTTGGGTCGGCCTTGAGGGGTACCCGCTCAAGCATATTGGTGAGTGATGTGGAGTAGGGTTGACCTGGAAGGTGCCCGCGAGAAAACTACATGGCGTAGCCGGGCATTCTTAGCCCTTGCCGCAAGTCCACGAAACGGGGCAACGGGGTCACATCGATCATGAGTCTCTGCTCGTTACCGCTCACTCCTAATTCACTAACGGTTTGGATATTTGATCCGAGTAGGCGTCTGGCCTTTTTCTCACTAACCACCACGCGGGAATAAGTATGGGCACTCTGCATCGTATGTATAACCCGAAAGCTTAACAAACATCAGCAATGGAGCGGCGCGCACTGGGTTGGACTGCGTAAGCACCTGCCTTTTTAAGGAGGTAGCTAGGTCTGCTCACCGGCCACCCACGCAACGTGCAGGAGTGCAAAGGGTGATGGGCCCAAGACCCCTGCGCGCTTACGATGTAGACCGGCGTGCGGGCCTCTCTATTTAGCCTAGGTAGGACTGCGTTGTGTTGATTGGCCGATGGCGGTCATGACCCGATGGTGTGTCCGGCCGGAGTTGATCAAGCGTGTTGGGTAAGTTGGTGCACCCCTGCAGGGAAGGGTTGATTGATTCGAATAGCCGGGTCCATAGTAACGGATGGTCGGAGTTGTATCCCGACTGATACAACTAGAACTAGATACTAAATGACGAGGCATGTAATGGAGATGCGGCTCTGAGATTGCTTTCCTGCGGGGAGTCGGGGAAGGATCTCTAGGCGTTATTTCTACAACATGTTGGTTAAATATATATTGCTATTTTATACTCTTTTGATTGCTGCAAGATGCTTGGAGCTGCTTGAAGATGCTAGTCTTCGATAGGCTAGGTTTTCCCCTTCTCTTCTAGCATTCTGCAGTTCAGTCCACAGATATTACCCATTTCATTGATACCGATGCATATGTAGTGCAGAACCTTTCCTGTGAGTACTTTGGATGAGTACTCACGGTTGCTTTGCTACCCTTTTTCCACGTCTTTCCATTCTTCTAAGATGCTACAACTAGATGGTGGAGCCCAGGATCCAGAGGCCACCTTCGACGACGACTGCTACTACACTAAGGGTGGCTACTACTACGTGGAGGACGTCAACGACCAGGAGTAGTTAGGAGGCTCCCAGGCAGGAGGCCTTTCCTTTTCGATCGATGTTGCTTTTGTGCTAGCCTTCTTAAGGCAAACTTGTTTAACTTGTGTCTATACTAAGATATTGTTGCTTCCGCTAACTCATTTGTATTCGAGCTTCTGTATTCGAGCCCTCGAGGCGCCTGGCTTGTAATATAAAGCTTGTATTATTTTAAATTGTGTCTAGAGTTGTGTTGTGATATCTTCCCGTGAGTCCCTGATCTTGATCGTACACATTTGCGTGTATGATTAGTCTACGATTGAAACGGGGGCGTCACAAGTTGGTATCAGAGCCGAATGCCTATTGATAGCCCCCTTTCCAACTCCTTGGCCAAAGTTGAGCCTAGTCACTGAAAAACTTTTACTAACATGGCTATGTGTCTTATGGGCCCACATCACCTTTGGGTGGTATTAGGATCTTTTATTCCTCGCCTATACTCTGGACTCTAGTCTCTCTTCTATTCGGGTTAAAATGGATTTACTAACGCCAACACTTAGGTTCTTGTACACACTTCCTCTTGGAGATCCCCGACATTACTGATGATCGCTTGCTTTGCCAGAAGATTCCGCACATACTCCTTGATGTTTCCCGAGACCCTGGGCCCACTGCTTTGCATCTCCTGACAACCGATAAACTCCGATGGATAACTACTTACACTCGTCATTCATATATTCATTTCAGTTACTCTCGGGTTCCCTCCGACATATCGAAATACTATTCGATATTTTGAGAATTCTCTGAACCTACTGCCTTGCAGTTCCTTTCCGCCTGAACACACCTACGAATAAATCCTCATAGTTACCCGAGGTCCGTTCGTCCCCAGTTGTTCTTGTGATTCCCAAAATACCTTGAAATAGTATCTGACTTTCCGAGATTCCTTTGCAGCCTATTGCTCTTGAAATTCTTGCATGCCTGCACTATGGCTAATTCCATATCTCTAGTAATCCCAGTCAACATACTTTGTCATTACCATTTTGAATCCCTTGAATCAATATGTTGCGAATGTTCGTAATCATCAGTCAATTCCAAGAACTCGTCCTTCTGGCTCAGACGACAATTTAGACATGAGTTCATTCTTGGCTAATCAAGTTGCAATCGATTACCCATCGAGTAAATTCAATTTACTCATCCTTCGGTTACAACATCTGCCTCTGATTCCCCAATTTTGGAATTGTAAGCCCTTCATATTTAAGCTTTGGCTTAGTCAGATGTTTCCATAAACCGATTCCTTTGCATCCCTTCTTCTTCTGGTTGAGTACCGATACTCACATCAGATCCTTTGCGAACCACCTGACCTTTTGGTGGATTACTATCAGACAGCTCCTTCGTATTTTAACTCATTGATGACTTTTCCCTGATACAAAATGCCTCTAGCGAATTGTATCATCTACCCCGAATCGCCAGCCCTTTGTTTTCGAGCGTGTATCTGTTGCTCCTGTTATTGTGTTGTACAGCTTCGTAAAAATGTCCCGATGGGTTGAACCTATGCTTTCCCTAATTCGTATGAACTCGGAAGTTATGCGAGTCATACTCTTCTGGTGCTTCACCAGATAAGTCTTTAGCACTAAAATTTGTTCGAAAAGGAGTAGTGAATGAAAGGTTAGTTATTCAAGAAGTGGGGGTCGACCTTGAACCTTTCTGTTCATGCCCATGGACCCGAGGTAGAACTTATCATGGAAGCTGCTCGTAAAAATAATTATTTCCTTGGTACAAGTTCATCTTGTATCTATGAATTGAACCTTGCAATCGTGGTTCCGACCATATTTCCTCCTTGATTCCATTCCCCGGATAAGTGAAAATACTTATCCTCTACAAATAATTTCTCCCATCCAACCTCTTCTCCGATTTACCTTCCGGAATTACCCCTAGTACTTGTTACTAGGAAGTTTAATACTCCACCACGCCATTCCTAGCCTGCTCGGCTCTATCATTGTCGTACCGATTTTTAACCGTGCTACCTGGTCCTTACTCCTGGAGCACAACTTTTTGACGATGAGAAGCCTACGTCGATCTATCTCATCTTACCATTTCACCTCCAACAACAAGCTTGATTTCGAGCTTGTGTCATATACGTGGTTTCAATAACCTTTCACTTCATCATTCCTTTTACCGGATGCCGTCGTTGTTCAATTGCATCTTCATAGAGTCTCTCGACAAAAAATTTCATGGTCACCACCAATATACCGACTTGTTCTAAGATATCCATCGAATTCATGATGCAAAATACCATCCTTGCCCCTCGATGATTTGTGTTATCATTGACCACATCCTTGACTTCCTCCAACACTCACCTGATGATGTTTTGCTCATACGTTGAGTTCATTGTTATTCTTTCAAAATTGTTCCTTCATATGTCTTCTGATCTTCAGATCCAACCCTTACTTGAAAGACCATATCAATGCTACCTCGAAGCATGATAGTGGTATTCTAAATATCAACAAAAACATTGTAAGTGCATTGCCAAATGTTTCTTGCTCTATTATCCTAATGCTACCTCTTGAGCTTGCATTGGTTTTCCCTTGAAGAGGAAAGGGTGATGCAACAAAGTAGCATAAGTATTTCCCTCAGTTTTGAGACCCAAGGTATCAATCCAGTAGGAGACAACGCACAAGTCATCGAATACCTGCACAAACAATCAACCACTTGCACCCAACGCGATGAAGGGGTTGTCAATCCCTTCACGGTCACTTGCTAAAGTGAGATCTGATAGAGATAGATAAACGCTAAAGTAAATATTTTTGGTATTTTTGGTTTATAGATTGGAAAGTAAAGATTGCAAAATAGTAGATCAGAAACTAGCAAGATGTAAACGAGACTCAATATAATGGAAAAGAGACCTGGGGCCCATAGGTTTCACTAGTGGCTTCTCTTATGATAACATATATTACGGTGGGTGAACAAATTATTGCCAAGCAATAGATAGAAAAGCATATAGTTATGATGACATCTAAGGCAATGCTCATGAACATAGGCATCACATCCGTGTCAAGTAGACCGACTCCTGCCTGCATCTACTACTATTACTCCACGCATCGACCGCTATCCAGCATGCATCTAGAGTATTAAGTTCATAAAGAACAGAGTAACGCATTAAGGAAGATGACATGATGTAGAGGAATTAACTCAAGAAATATGATGAAAACCCCATCTTTTTATACTCGATGGAAACAATACAATATGTGCCTTGCTGCCCTACTGTCACTGGGAAAGGACACCGCAAGATTGAACCCAAAGCTAAGCACTTATCCCATTGCAAGCAAGATCAATCTAGTAGGCCAAACTAAACCGATAATTCGAAGAGACTTGCAAAGATATCAAATCATGCGTATAGGAATTCAGAGAAGAACCAAATAATATTCATAGATAATCTTGATCATATATCCCCAATTCATCGGATCTCGGCAAACACACCACAAAAGAGTATTACATCGAATGGATCTCCAAGAACATGGAGGAGAACATGGTATTGAGAATCAAAGAGAGAGAAGAAGCCATTTAGCTAATAACTATGGACCCAAAGGTCTGTGGTAATCTACTCCCGCTTCATCGGAGAGGTAATGGTGTTGATGTAGAAGCCCTCCGTGATCAAATCCCCCTCCGCCCGGACGCCGGGAAAGGCCCCTAGATGGGATCTCACGGGTACAACAGGTTGCGGCGGTGGAAAAGTGGTATCGTGGCTCCCCCCGATGTATTCAGGGTATAAGAGTATATATGGGCGAAGGAACTAGGCCAGGGGAGCTACAATGGGCCCATGAGGATGGGGGCATGCCCTACCCCCCTGGGCACACCCTCCTGCCTCGTGGTTTCCTCGTTGTGTCTCCGACTTCATCTCCAAGTCTTCTGGTTTGCTTTCAGTCCAAGAAAGATCATTGCAAAGGTTTCATTCCGTTTGGACTCTGTTTGGTATTCCTTTTCTGCAAAACTCTAAAATAGGCAAAAAAACAGAAACTGACACTGGGCCCTCGGTTAATAGGTTAGTCCCAAAAATAATATAAAATAGCATATTAATGCCTATTAAACATCCAAAACAGAGAATATAATAGCATGGAACAATCAAAAATTATAGATACCTTGGAGACGTATCAAGCATCCCCAAACTTAATTCCTGCTCATCCTCGAGTAGGTAAATGATAAAAACAGAATTTTTGATGTGGAATGCTACCTAACATATTTATCCATGTAATTTCCTTTATTGTGACATGAATGTTCAGATACGAAAGATTCAATACAAAAGTTTAATATTGATATAAAACTAATAATACTTCAAGTATACTAACAAAGCAATCATGTCTTCTCAAAATAACATGGCCAAAGAAAGCTATCCCTACAAAGTCATATAGTCTGGCTATGCTCTATCTTCATCACACAAAATATTAAAATCATGCACAACCCCGATGACAAGCCAAGCAATTGTTTCATACTTTTGATGTTCTCAAACCTTTTCAATCTTCAAGCAATACATGAGTGTGAGCCATGGATATAGCACTATAGGTGGAATAGATTGATGGTTGTGGAGAAGACAAAAAGGAGAAGATAGTCTCACATCAACTAGGCGTATCAATAGGCTATGGAGATTCCCATCAATAGATATCAATGTGAGTGAGTAGGGATTGACATGCAACGATGCACTAGAGCTATAAGTGTAAGAGATGCACTAGAGCTATAAGTGTATGAAAGCTCAAAAAGAAACTAAGTGGGTGTGCATCCAACTTGCTTGCTCACAAAGACCTAGGGAACTTTGAGGAAGCCCGTCATTGTAATGTACAAGCCAAGTTCTATAATGAAAATTCCCACTAGTATATGAAAGTAACAACATAGGAGACTCTCTATCATGAAGATCATGGTGCTACTTTGACGAACAAGTGTGGAAAAAGGATAGTAATATTGTTTCTTCTCTCTTTTTTCTCTCATTTTTTTATTTGAGTCTTCTATTTTATTTATGGCCTCATTTTTTCGTCCGGAGTCTCATCCCGACTTGTGGGGGAATCATAGTCTCCATCATCCTTTCCTCACATGCGACAATGCTCTAATAATGAAATTCATCACACTTTTATTTACTTACAACTCAATACTTAGAACAAAATATGACTCTATGTGAATGCCTCCGGCGGTGTACCAGGATGTGCATTGAATCAAGAGTGACATGTATGAAAAAATTATGAACGGTGGCTTTGCCACAAATACGATGTCAACTACATGATCATGCAAAGCAATATGACAATGATGGAGCATGTCATAATAAACGGAACAGTGGAAAGTTGCATGGAAATATATCTCGGAATGGCTATGGAAATACCATAATAGGTAGGTATGGTGGCTGTCTTGAGGAAGATATATGGTGGGTGTATGGTATCGGTGAAAATTGCACGACACAAGAGAGACTAGCAATGGTGGAAGGGTTAGAGTGCGTATAATCATGGACTCAACATTAGTCATAAATAACTCACATACTTATTGCAAAAATCTATTAGTTATTGAAAAGAAGTAGTACGCGCATGCTCCTAGGGGGATAGACTGGTAGGAAAAGACCATCATTCGTCCCCGACCGCCACTCATAATGAAGACAATCAATAAATAAATCATGCTCCAACTTCATCACATAACGGTTCACCATACGTGCATGCTACGGGAATCACAAACTTCAACACAAGTATCTCTCAAATTCACAACTACTCTACTAGCATGACTCTAATATCACCATCTTCATATCTCAAAACATTCATAAAGAATCAAACTTCTCATAGTATTCAATGCACTTCATATGAAAGTTTTTATTATACCCATCTTGGATGCCCATCATATTAGGACTAGTTTTATAATCAAAGCAAATTACCATGTTGTTCTAAAAGACTCTAAAAAAATAAAAGTGAAGCATGAGAGTTCAACAATTTCTATAAAATAAAGCCACCGCCGTGCTCTAAAAAGATATAAGTGAAGTACTAGAACAATATTGCCTAGCTCAGAAAATATAAGTGAAGCACATAGAGTATTCTAATAAATCACGATTCATGCGTGTCTCTCCCAAAAGGTGTGTACACACTACAAAAAAATACACTTCCGTGATATACATGTTTGTCACAGTAGGTCACATTTTCTGTCATGCATGTACATTCATGAAATTTTTTTGACAGAATCAAGCTAGTCATACATGTGCTGTCGTAGAAGTGTTCCATGACATTACCAAAATCATCATCATGGAAGGGTCCACTTCCATGACGATAAATGTCGTGTCATGAAAGTGCTTTTGTCAAGGGTGACCGACACGTGGCATCCACCGTAACGGGTCGCCGTGAAGCTATCGGGTCCGGTTTTGGATCCGATAACCCGTTAATAGCCCTGACCAATGAGGATTTTCCACGTGTAAAATTCTCATTGGCCGGAGGAAACACGTGTTGGCTCACCGTTGGGACAGATGTCATCCACTCGTTGGAGATGAGGTGCCTATGATAGGTCGACACGTGGCACGGCCCAACAGTGGCCCATTTCGGTGAAAGGACGGCCCAGTAAAAATTAGCATGCCGGCCCATATAAGGCCTACTTGTGTCAACGGCCCGTTAAAGATTTGACAATAGCCCATCATCAGTTCAAGCCCGTTAACAGCCCGGTTTATATTTGGGCTCAATATCGGCCTGATGTGATTTCGGCCTGTTAACGGCCCATTCAAGGGATGGGCCAATATTCAGGATGTACATCTTTCGGCCTTTTAGCGACCCATTGAAGTGTTGGGCTAATTTCCTGCCCGGTGTGTCTTTTAGCCTGTTGACGGCCCATAAATGAGTTGGGCCATTTGTAGTCGGACCTGAGTTTTGGCATTTTAGCGACCCATTTAAGTGTTGGGACAATTCCCGGCCCGGTGTATCTTTTAGCCTGTTGACGGCCCATAAATGAGTTGGGCCATTTGTAGTCGGACCTTAGTTTTGGCCTTTTTAACGGCCCATGCTCTTCATGGTCCATATACTGGCCGGGTTTCTCTTTCGGCCTGCTAAAGGCCCACAACACAGTTGGGCCATTTACAACGCGACCTAACTTTTGGCCTCTTAGTGGCCCATGCTCTTCATGGTCCAGTACGAGCCCGCTGTCTCTTTCGGCCTACTAAAGGCCCATGTATAGTTGGGCCATATGTAGGCCGACCTTAGGAACGGCTTGTTAACAGCCCATGAAATCAAATGGGCCCACCTGTTGTCTGCTTCGATGTCGGCATGTTACGACCCGGGAGGTAAGAGGGCCGACCATTAACTTTCGTCCTGGTAATGACCCATTAACTTAATGGACCCACTAAAGTTCGTACATGTCTTTAGGCCAAATTAGATAAGTTGAGCCCATTACAACAAGAAATTATGCACAGGACCAAAACCGATCAAGCAAAGGTATGACATACAGGGAAAAACATTGCACATCCAGCATATATTATAGGAAAATACATCCACTCGGCAATCAAAGATTGATGCTAGTGCAAATAAATGAATAGAACCTAACGATCTACAATGTCGCAATTTGCAACCCTAGCACGGATGACGCCCACAAGCATGTGGGCAAGTTCTTGCGGCTTTGCTACACTGTCTCTGAAAACATTGATCAATTGTTGTTGCGCATGAATGTGCACCTCTGATTCCTCCACCATTTCCATCATTGCTTCAGCCATTAATTGGTTCATAAACATACATTTTTCTGTTGCATTAGAGATAGAGGAAACTAAACTGATTCGGATGGCAATTTTGGTAGGCTTGTATTATTGATAGTGGAGAGTGTCTTGACCACTGCATCATAACATAATTTAGGAGGGGAACCGAACAGATTAATCATGAGTTATTGCCATATTACCTGTCCTAGATTTATTGGAAAGAAACAATGGGGTTGCCTTGCTATTTTCAGAGTTTGTCTTCTTATCTTCAGCAGCCTGCACCAAATTAACACACTAGCATTGCTATCATTGGCCAAGTCAGATAATAGGAAAGCATCATTGACACAACGAACGTTTGGGCAACTAGCCTACACCAAATTAACACAATATGACACAGCTATCATCAGCCAGGTAAGGTAATACGAAAGAAACATTGACACAATGAATGAATGGGCAACCAGAGCAGCACTACAATTCAGTTATGTGCATGATATGAGATAGTACACTCATGCAGCTCAGTATGCAAAACTACCAGGTAGTTTTCCTTACAAAAATCAACATTGGTGCCTTTAACATTTTGCTACAACTGATTTTAGATCAGATAAAGGTTGGATTCATGCTGATTAACAGAATACACGCTGATTTAAAAATATAGTGGTATACAATAGGTACTCACATCAGCATTGGACGACAGAGAATTCCCACAAGATATTTTCCTCGAATACGATCCCAATTAAGGAAGTCTTCTATCCTTTAACCGTATTTTCTAAAAGAGAAATGGGTAATAAACATGTTGAAAATATTATCAGAATCAAGGTTGTTAGAATCGCGATTTTGAATCGGATCGGAGCTGCGACGGTAGGATCGCAAATCGTAGAATCTTCATATCAGGATTGTAGAAACGCAGATTCTATGAACTAAAATCGTAGAATCATAGGGGTTAGTTTGGATCGTAAAGTCGTAGAATCGTGTAACAGAATCGCGATTCTGACAACCTTGATCAGAATGCTATAAAATTTCATTATGCAAGAATACGCACACGCTTCTTAGAATGGAGTTGACATTCTTTTGCTGGACTAGAGCGGACTAGTTCTTTGGCCACTAGAATCTTCTTATTATCAGTGGGAGTTGGGTTTCTCTGTGCTGGAGCAGTATCTATGAAAACTGGAGTTGGTTTATTATCTCCTCGCGTTTGGATCTTTTGCAAAGGCCTGGTTTGTAACCCTTCAGATTCTAACATAGCCATCTTCCCCTTGCATGCCTTATATAGAAGAATGGTGCTTCAATTATAAAACATGCTACAACAGAGATGGAATAGGTACTGAAGAATAAAAAGGCATGACATATTGACATGTATTCCCTCCATCCAGAAATAAATGGATGGGTCTAGGCGTATTTCAGTTCTAGATACATCCAGTTTTATCCATTTCTGCGACATGTAATCCAGACAGAGAGAGTATGATGTAAGAGCTACGGATACGACAGGACAACAGTGTAAAAAACACTACTTGAATGTAAAACGGTATGCTAGCAGAATACATACAGAAAAACACTAAGGCAACATATGCGTGTATGATTGGGAAACTAAGATGGCATTGCAAGAGACCACAAGAACAACACTTCAATGTAAAAAAAGAACATGGTATGGTAGACAGATGAAGTGCATACTGATGAATAACAATGCATAAGATATTCAGCAGCATGATGTACAAACTAAGCAGATGGCATTGAGGTAGAGTAGAATGACAGTACTTGAATTTGAAAACATGTTATCATGAATGGAATAGGTAGTGAAAAATAGGAAGGCATGCCATATTTACATGCATGATCACCAGGCTAAGCACAAGGCATTGCAACAGAGTAGATGCACTCCAGGACATTATATGCATGTTGTACCCATATCAAGGGCCAAGTAGGAGCAAGGACCTTGTGGGGTGAGTAGGATTCATCATCTTTATGCAAGTCTTGTGAAGAACTGCCTTTACATGTTCTATCATATTAGGTATCATTGACGTCAAGTTTCTTGGCCGTTACATTGCTCCATGAGGTTCTTGTGCATAAATCAGTGTGTGCAATTATATCTGACATGCATGGAAGACAACTAGTAGTTAGATTAATGTAATGAGTGCCTGTAGGAGACGACATAAATAGTAGGACAGCGGTTAACTAGCAACAACAGGCCTCAAAAACTAAAGGGAGAACACAGATGAAAGCTACAGAATATGTATCGTTTGTACTCGAGATTAACTAGATGGCACACAAAAGTATTAAAGATCAACATAGGTAATACTATAATCACCAGCCTGTGGGATTGCATTGGCTGATGGATGATAAGTACGGAAGAGCGTTACCTAAAGAACAAGTCTCTTAGCTGAACTATGGAACAACGTTAACTCTTGAACAAGACCCGTAAGAGATCAACATGAATATATAGTGAAATGTGATAATCTATTTTACATTATTAGATGAATAACAAAGCCATAAATGTTGCACACAAGTAAGATGACGGTACAACCTATCTGGCCGCCATCCATAGGAGTGAGCATCATGTGCTGACTTGTCAATGGCCCTGCAGTTGTTGTGGCTGTCCATGTCGGGCACACACATTCGATGCGGGGAACTATAGCTCCCTTCTGGTGTATGCTCCCTTGTTGGAGCAGCTGTGGTGAGTCGGAAGACGGTGTGGCTGAAGATGCAGAAAACACATATTGTTAAGAACGACACATCTCTTTGATCTGAAGAAATACCCTAAGAGATCAACATCAATGTACGAGAGTGGACACATGTTTGTTGACTGAAGACTAAATTGGGGTCACACGATTTTATTTTATTTTGGTACTGTCTGATCTACGCCGGATGGCTTGATGGCCGTCTTGTGCCTCCCGGCTAACACTGTTCGGAATCTTCCCCGAAGAGCCAGCGACCAACGCAGAGCAGCCTGCCTCCGCCGTGCATGGCCCCGACCAAAACCCCATTACCCGCCCCACCGCACTGCCGTGGTTGCGCCGCCCGCGGGCCAATACACAAAGACTCGCCGTCATCCAGATCCGGCAGCGGTAGTACCTTCAACCCATGCAACTCTCAGATAGCCATCTAAGTGCTGCTTCCTTGGTGGACTTGCGCCCCCGCACCCTTACGTTAGACTCCAGCCAACCGCAGCCAAGGAGCTCCGCCGCCTCGAGGGGTGCTGCTTCCCATTGGGAATCGATTGGCCCAAAATAAAAATTAAGACAACTGACTCCTAAATAAAGTGATTTGAGATGAGGGTGCGAGCTATCTGGCGGCACGGTGAAGTAGGCAGCTCGAGCTGCCGAGTCGGTGAGGACGGCGCGGTTGTGGTGGCAGGGAAGTAGAGATGTTGCTACGGTCGACGGCTACGAGGAAGCAGCACCGGGGCTCTGGACCGATCCAAAGTTGGAGCTGCTACGGCGCCGTGAACAACGGTGGGGGTGAATCGGCTCCGGTACGGTTCATGCAGCCGTCGTCGAGGCAGCTCCAACAGCACCGAGTAAGAGGCACACGACCTAGTGCACGACGACAAATGGACATCGTCTCCGGCATTAGGGAGGAGGGCGACTGTGAATTTGGTGCGGTGGGGGCGCCATGGAGGAGGGGCTAAGGTTTTGCTGCTCGGGAGAAGGGAGCTTCCGGGGAGAAGGTGATATGGCACCAACGAGGTATGAATGGGGAGGGAATTGGGACGGGAGTGGAACCATGTCTTACGGACGCATTTGTCTGAAATGTGGGGGGGAGTTACAGTTCTACCCCTACCTTTAGGCTTGTCGGCTTGGGTCTGTGTACTGAGGCTCGGGGATAGTAGAGTAACTTTGCTTCTCCCCAAATAGTGGGCGCTAGCGATTTCAGGCGAGGAGGGCGTGTTTTGAAATATAGTGGGCGCGGGCTATTTCAGGCGAGGAGAGTGTGTTTTGAAATAGTGGGCGCGAGCTATTTCGGGCGAGGAGAGGGTGTGTTGCCGACAATGGTTTATGAATTATTCGGCACATGTCATTTCTGCCGAGGAGAAGGCGCGCTTGGATGAAGTTACGAACCTACCCTCGATGTACAACGGGCCAATTGATGTGTGTCCCACATAGGACGGTAATTTCACGGCTCCCATTTATTTTCTCGGGCGAATTCCACCGAGCAGAGGGTGTTTAATGGTTTGTTCAAATTTTGGGAGAACGAGCATCCACGTCTACATTACCAAGTTGATTCGAATGAAATTTTGAAATATTAGCTTCCCATTTCTTTTTTAGATGGAGAGATGATGCTCGAGAGTAATGTGTTTTTACATGCTCGTTGCTAGTGATTTACTGTATGACAAATAGTTGACCCACTCAAAAACGGGAATCAAACCCAAAATGAAATATCTCGATTCAATGAAATAGCTCGTTCGCCAGGTCAAAATAGTGAACTAAATCCAAAATTGAGCACCTCAATCGAGTAGCATGTTGTACAGTATTATAGTACTCCATGAACTTGTTGAAAGTCAAATTAATGAACTTGTTTGATATACACATATCTCCGTTGATGTGTGGATTGCAGACAACATGTTCTCCAATTTAAATATTTGAATGCAAGTTTATATCGAAACATGGTTTATATCAGTCTTTGATGCATAAAACATGACCTCCCCCTCTCCCGGACTCCTTCTCTCTCTCTCTCTC
>NC_041391.1:308684366-308705084 GCF_002162155.2 Triticum dicoccoides
CTTTCTAGTTCGCATGCATATATACTCCATGTATAGGTACCTCTCGCACACTTTGTATGATTCTCGAGTCCAAGCTAAATATCTTGGGTGCACTCATCGTACGCACACAAATTCCTTGGCTCGTTACCCGTAACTCTCTCACGCACCACTCTGTTGTCTCGGAGCTCTTCCCTCTCTCTCTCAAACTCTCCATCCAGCTGGGTCACACATACACATGCATATCTCACTCGCATTCGATAGACCCATCTAAAACTCTATCTCTCTCCCTTGTTCTCTCTCCATATCACACGCACACACACACACACACAATCTCATGCCTAGCCAAGTATGATGGTCTCTCACTCACTTGTGATGCATTTCGCATCGATGCCCCTCCATTGCTCACCTGGTGCCCCAATCTGGATCACCTACTTTTCTCCAGTGCCAAATTAACTCACGCAATAAAACAACACTTGCGTGGGAGAGAGAGAGAGAGAGGACTGAGGCAATAAAAAAACACTTGTTTGGGAGAGTGAGAGGCTGGTGTAGTTGGTTTGATTGATTTGTTTATACATGTGGGTCTGTGTGCACAGCGGTGCCAACTCTCTCACATCGCAACAGCGGTGCCAAAATCTTTTGATTTGACATCGATGCATATTATGTGGCATACTTTTGAGAAATATGGCATCGGCCACATAGTGGAAGGCAACAAATGCCCAAGCTCTTCACGTGCTCCTAGGTAAATGAGAGGAAAGAGAAAGAGAGAGAGAGAGAGAGAGAGAAAATATCACTAGCCAGCCAACCCTATCGTATGAGCGAATGATATTGGTACCTCTTGATGACATGGCAATCTTATACAGCTAGCTGCTGTAATATGTTCTCTTCTTTTGCAGATAAAAAAAGACCCGAAAGTCAAAAATGTGTTGCACTATAACAATCTCATCGAATGCCTTGATCTCCATCTTACATAAATTGATTTGATCGACTACCGAGGCAGCACATCTGAGATTAAGTTGGCCAGGTTCTTTGTTCTGGAGGCAAGTGTGCTGAAGGTAATGAGGTTTGGCGTTCTCTGGCGCAACAATGAATGGCGTGCTGATCACCGCAAGCGTCTAAGCCTAAATGAAAAAGTCTTCGCAGAAGCTGAATTTGTTTTTGAAACATCAAGTAGCCAGAGACTCGAAAATTTATTTGCCCATTAGTGACTTGTCAGGGCGGTGGATTTTAGTTTGGACGATAATGCTGCATCCACCTAAAGTAACGAAAGTTCTTATGTAAACTTCCAAGTAATTCCCTCTTCATAGGTGCAACATTACTCCTAACATTTGTAATATCAGTTTGAAACTTGTAATATTGCCGTGTCCTATTCCTGCATTTTCAAAATCCTGCGAATCAAAGAGGTCCTGAGTTGGGGATGATGTTGTGCCTGCCATCTTTCACCAAAAGTCGTCGGATCGAGATCTGACAGATACAAACCAAACTTCTCCAGTCTTGCAGAAAGATGCCCGCACTTGTTCCCTATTTACAAACAACTCCTTGTCTCTCACAATCAGCCTTATCTTCTCCCCACCACATCTAGAAGGTCATGGAAAATTCTAGCGTGATGGCCGTTGCCGGCGCCGTGCACCCCAAAACTTGGTGTTCCATGCAATGCACGGGAATCTATGCATGGGAAATTATGTCGAACACAGCTAGTTGTAAGCGGGCTAGTTCTACAACCATCATGATAGTGACTTCAGACAGTGAGGCTGACTATGGTATGCCGAACACGGCGCCTATACTCAGGTGTCATATCTGGCGTAAGGTCTTGTCACTTCATTGTGAGGAGCAGCACGTAATAATTTGACCAACGGGTAGTACAGTGCTACTACATTGGTAGTACTACTACTAGTAGTACTAGCACACTCATCTGGATTTAGTAGGACTACCACGTCCATCTAGATTTAGTATTTGACTAGCAATATCTAGTAATGCATGTCACAATAAATGTACTATTCCCTCTATAAATAAATACATGGTGTATTGTTTTATTCCTATGGGCGAGAGAACTTAATGTCTTTTTGCTAATTAATAGGATTACATGCAATGAATTAACCACTGCATGTCATGTTTGGTAGTCTCAAGTCATTGAAAGCATGCACAACCCACATCTCTCATTGGTTGATATGTCACGATATAAGAAACGAGGAGGGAGTTAATGTACCGTGCCTAAGTGTTTTGGGATTATTTGGATTTCGTAAGGTGACTTACACAAAATTTTTGGGTACATCCATTAACATTTTATTAGTTAAATCAAAGGCCAAAACTTGGCGCAAAAATGTAAAGGGGACCAATAAACCAGTAAACATCAAAGTTCTCTCGTTTGGCCCCAACTAGAGGTCCAGTGAGATGACTATACTGCACTGGCACGGAGGGGGACACAACTTCATTGACTTACTGCACCTTCCTTTGGGTGTATGACACGTGGTCCCAACGGGTGGCTGGCCCACCTGTCATACAACCAAAGGCAGGTGCAGTAGAGGGCCGAGGAGTAGATGGCCAACACGCAAGTGAATTCAACGCAGTCTACTCTTCTCAGATAAAGGCTCCCCGCCAGTCCAATCTACGAAATCTTATGCACCTACGCACCCTAACCAAGGGCAAGAGTGATCACTCCAATCGCAAGATCAGTTAACTAGAAGCTAGACCCATGGAGGCGATGAGTGCGAGCATCAACCGGCTGTGCCAGATGGTCCACGACGCCGGCATGCGGCCCGGCACCGAGGAACATCTCCAGGTAGTGCTTGAGGCTGCCAGGGCGAGGGGCCTCTTGGAAGAGAACTTCGTCTCCTTGTTCGACGAGGTCCTCGTCGGCTTCCTCGACAAGTTCATCATCGTCAAGAAGCTCACGGACGACCTTGACATACACCTCCAGCCCATGCGCCTAGGCTTTGCGATGCCTTCCACCCTCAACGGCCTCTATAGTGACAACCTCTTCGACGCACTGGTGGCCCTGTGACTGCCCACCGTCGCGCCGGAGAATGTCCACCTTGAGGTCGCGCTCGCTGCGCAGCACCTGGCGCAGCAAGACACCATCGACATAATCACCCATGTCTACGCGCAAATCGTCCACAAGGACTACTACATGCAAGAGGAGGATGATAGGATGCTGACCTTCTTGGACCGCAGGGCAACCTTGGATGGCATTGTTCAGAAGCACATTGAGCTCGCCGCCAACATCGCTGCTCCTCACATGTCGGTTGGTGACCTGGTGCACTAGGGCGTGAGGATGTCGTTGATTGATCCATATGTATCTTTATCTTTCCGTCAAATCCATGTAGTTGTATATGGCACTACTAGTAATTATCTTACCTTTCGCATCAACTTCATAATTTTCGTACGTACTCCATGCATGAACCGCGCCAGAAACAAACTTCTCATTACTCTAGGGAAAATCGTTATTCCTATTTATATGTCATGCCATGGAGCAGAACCAAATTTTACAAGTTACAAGTTCAAAAGGAAAAGCCTACCATGTTCACGTCGCACCCCCACACGGTTGGCCCGGCACACCGCTCAAGGGGGAATGCGTGCTGTGTTGCATTTTCACTTACAAGTGGGACCGTAGTTGAGAAAACCGACTATCAGGAAACCCCCAACCCGCCCACGCGCGATGGCTAGGAAAATAGGAGGGAGAAGAGATGTTTGTAGCATGGAATCCAAGAAAATTGGTGTCGTATGGGACTCATGTGGGTGGCATGTGCCGTACTGCTAGTCATGAATGCTAGTTATGGCCCATGCCACCCCACTATATCGAGCCTATATCGAGGTGCTGGTTACATAGAACAAATTTCTTGGAGTCCGTGCTCATCCCTCCTCTATCTCTCTTCTCAGCCAGCCAGCAGGCGCGTGGAGCCCATCATCTGTTTGCTCATATGCGGTCCCACATGTCAGTGAAAACACAAGAGGACCCACTGAACCTGCACATCTTTCACCTCAACGTGCTAGTGATGAAAAACAAATCCAATGAAGATCTTCGGTGGCCGCTTTTGGAGTTACTCAAGAGTAGTAAGAATCTATTTATAATTTAACCTAAGATGCACATCACGTTGCTTCAACTGCCACTCCATTTTCTAACATGACACGACCTGGAAGCTGGATGTCCCACGTGCCGGCAAAAGGAGGAAGAACTCGACCAAATATATGGTTGTGCTCTCGGATTAGACTAGTTGTGCTAACTTCAAAATCTATTGTGTAGAATGGATGCAAGTTTTGGTATCGGGAAGAAGAGTACATCGATATATTGAAAGAGCACAATTTAGTAGATGTTCTAGCACTTTTAGCTAGCATAGAGGCTAGAGATGAGACTAGTGCACTTGTTGATAGAATAGAGGCTAGACATGAGACTTGATGCGAGGAAGCAATGTCTACTTCTTTACACTCGAAGAAGAAAGAAGCACGCAAGATCGAGCCTCCGCAGATCAACAATGAATGCATCGAGAAGTCACTAATCCAACTTACAGGAGCAGTTATGGAAGTTGGATATCTTCTAAAATGTATTCTTGTGGTTCTTGTTTTCTCTAGTCTTGCTTTCTAGTCAAATTTGGTGATGTATTTCGAGGTACCAAAATTCAATGATGAAAAAAAGATATGTGTTTGCAAAGAAAAACGTACGCGGCTGGGATGCGTCCGCACGTTGGGCGCACGGCCACCGCATCCGAGAAATGGCCCGGACATGACCCCATTACCCTACCCAAAAGGATAGAATCCAGGCAAAATGGAGGTCCGTTTGGGGTCATGTGTTGGAGTTAGCCTTACAAGTGGAACCACGGTTGAGGAAGCCGACTATCGGTAAACCCCCACCTCGCCCGTCGCGCGATGGCTGAGTTAGAGAAACGACAAGGTTGAAGAGATAGCTGTACGACGAACTTCAAGAAATATGGTGTCAGACGGAAGTCGTGCTGGTGGCGTGTGCTGTACTCCTTGACGTGAATGCTTGTTCTGGCCCATGCCACCCTACTATATAGTATCGAGGATTCGAGGTGCTGGTTACATACGGCGAACACATTAACATATGGCCCACCTCACACTGTGGCGAAATTTCCTGGAGTCTGTGCTAGGTTAAAAAGTGTTCTTTGTGAGGGTGGGTGGCTGGTCTCAAGTTTAAAACTTGTTGTATTACGTATACGTAGACGTAGAGATAGTGCAACAGTTTCAAAGTTTGAACCCAAACATTAGAATGCAATTTCTACTAGACTCATCCGAGGACCTAGGATGATGGGATTCGCAGCTAGAGTAAAAACACCCGCCCGACATGCGAAGCATGTGAAGCTAGTACAAATAGTAGTACTATTGTTGATTGGCCTCATCCAATAACCTGTTGCAATGCACATACAATCATGTATTCGGAAAATATCTTTTTGCCCCGTCACAGCACCCACTCAGAGGAGCGACTCGAAAGCCATTCTTAAATTTAGTAAGTTTATCACAGGCATATCATTTTATTACATAGAACATGTCATCAACCCACAAAGACAACAAGGATACATTATAAATACTAAAGTTTCCATCACACAACAAATAACAAGTAATGAAATGAACTTCAGCTCAACCACTCGTCAGCATTGGAAAAGCTTGCTTTGAACCAGAAGTGATTCTCTGGGAAGGGCCAGCTACTGTCAATCTCGAGACCAACGCATGACTGATCATCCAGGATGAAGCGGCCTATGTCACGACGCATATTGTGAAGGCCACGGTAGCGAAGCAGAGAAATGTCCGAGGTATAGATACAGTTGCTTGTCATAAATGGTAGTAACATCGTGTCAACAGCAGCTGGATCGCCTTTCACCATCATTGGACAGTTTTGTCCAAGGAAGAGTGAGTTTCCTTCAAGACTATCAATACTGAACGAGTGAGAAGGTGTTGGCGCTAGCACACTAGTATCCATCACGAATACCCTGCAACGGATGTTGGAATAGGTCCGGAGAGTGCGACCATGCGAGACAACACCTACTTCTTTAGTATCATCCGCAGTGCCCTGTACACAGACAAGAAGAGGTGATCCATCAGAATAAGTTGCCAGGTGCCACTGAGTATATGGGTCCTCATGCTTGTGATCATCATCGTCGTCATCTCCCCCTTGGTTATAAATTTTTTCGAGTATAGGTGGTGGAATGTTCACAGGACCTTGGAAACACAAGAAGGTTAATTAGTAAATGGAAACTAGCTAACCCGCATGCATGTGGATGAAACAATTATAATTACGATGGAAGACAAACATACAGAAAGCATAAGGATTCCATGCAAAAATAGTGCCACGAGTGGTCGCAGCAAACACAAGACCCTCGTATTGAATTGCATCACAGTACACATCCGTGTATAGAAACTGATTTTTGAACAATATCCATCTAGTCAAACCATGAAGGAAGGCAACAAGCTTGGCGGAGATAGCAACAACTCCATAGTTCGTGGAATGCCAAGAGTGGTTGGGAACTCGACAAATTTCTATCTTCTGTAGACAACACTCACCATGATCGTATTTGAACATGCATAGAATACTGGTGTGCTCAACCTCTGGGCAGTCTGAGATTTTTGGAAGTGGAACCCGATGACTAGTGTACACATTCACAAGTTCCCACTCGCAGTTGGACCCAATATAAAAAACCCAATCTCCATTTGCACCTGCCCAAGCCTTACCCTCAAGCGATGGCATCTTAACATCACACGTATCATTATCAAGCGGCATCAACTTGCACAAGGCGATGCTTCTGTCGTCTGCGCGCCAGTCAGCAGGGTCACGGCAAAGAAGATAGGGGATATCAAACCGCTCCTGGACCCTTGGGTTCCTTGCAATGATGTTATTAGATGAGTCATGAATGGTCTTGAATGAACCTGCCAAGCTATCCGAGGTGATGATGTCGCACCGATCAATGAGTTCCTCCACCACGTCATCTTTCAGATCAGGGCAAGAATAACGGGGTCATTTCCGGCATGTTCACTCCATGGAGAAGACGATCGAACAATTGCAAAAGGAAGGGTGAAGGCAAATGGAGGAGGGGGGAAGAGAGTGCGACAACAGTTCCAAATTGAGAGGGAAAGGCGAAGAGGCGGTGGACGGTTTCCACGGTACACGAAGAGGCGCCCCAGCCTACATAGACGTCCATTAGGAAATTGTACAAAAGGACTCGCCGTCGTCTCACTGACATGTTGGAACGGGACCACATGTCAACGAAACATGGTGTGTAATTTCTCGTGCAAAATGTGATCTGGCCGCGTTGGCCCGAGGTGCCGGATTAGTTATCAACCTTTATTGTTTTACATACAATCTGAGTGGATAGCTCTTGTGGTCATCACACGTGAGCGGATATATAGGTGGGCTTGGTGGGGAGGCGGCAACAATCTGAGTGCTAAAAGAGTTGATCCAATGCTTGGTTTTGTTTGGATTTTCCAACTATGACCATTGGATAGAGTGAATCAATGGCTTACGTTCAAAGTTATTCTCATACTATAGAATGATATAGGAACGTGGAGAGACATGGTTGATTTTATATTGCTGAATAATATAAAATATTCTGAGCGCAGACGGTCCACCGTGAGGTTTGTTTCTCCTTCTCGTTTGTCGGGAATCTATGTTCTTCCACTCTTTCGTTTAAGACAGGAGATTTGTTCATCCTTTTGCTGACATGCGGGACATTTAGCATCCAGGTGGACGTGTCATGCAAGAAAATGGAGATATGCAGTGCGTAAGTGAGTCGTGCACTTCGATGGTACCTAGTACTATGCAATATTTTTTCTCCTCGATGGCATGTGATTAATGCACATACTCAATGACAGAGCACAGGATGGTAGCCATGGACATGGTCGGCCCTTTTTGAAGATAGTACTAAATAACTTTGATGTGTCCCGTCAACTCGACGAGAAGCTTGCTTACTATGCCTTCTCTCTCGCCAATGCGTGCGTGGTGGCTCGCAGCATGAGGAGAAACTTTTGCTTACAAGCGGTGGACGTGAAGCAGTTCATTTGGTGTCAGATTGCCAGAAGTACTAATGTAGTACCATCATTATTGTTCGACTTTCCACAGAGGAGAAGAGCCAAGTGCAAGGTCACCTACTAACCTAGTACAGTGTAGTATACTATAGCCAAAGCTGGTCTACCTTTTTAGAGCATGGTTCATTAATATAGGCGGCTCTTGCAGCGACACATCATTTAGAGCAGTATAAAAAAGATATATAGGCTGGAGCTTCAGCGCTTTCTTGCTAAAGGCTGCCTACTTGCATCTCACACTAGCACCGTCTCTCCAGATCTAAAAAAGATGGCCTCTCTTTCCCTCCTCACCGGTGGTCACAGATCCACCTGGGAAGAAAAGGACGTGCAGCGTTGACGCACTTGTCGTCGGTGAGCGAGGTCACGCACTCACGACAAGGCCGTCCTCTGAGACCTAGCGCCCGCGTAGGATGGCCTCCGTCCCCAAGCTCGCTGCCGTAGTGTGTGTGGAGGATGACGACCACGAGCGAAGCCACTTCCCGCCGATCCTAGGGTATGCTACCTCTTTTCGAACCATACCCTAGTTCTATTGCACCATCTGCCATGTCGTTGCATGTGGATCTTTTTCCACTCCACCATCTTCCCAATTTGCTATCCTCGGCTCTGCTAGTCACGTAGACGAAAACCTTAATTTGCACTATTAAAGGAAACCCTACTTCATGCAGACTAATCCATGTCTGGGTTGAATAAGGAAAGGAAGGGAGACTGTACTATCCAAGAGAGTAGGCATCGAACCCGCATTTAGGTTGAAAAGGGGAAATCAGTAGCTAAGAACGAGTCTCGTGTCTCTTGGTTGAAGAAGGGTAGAAAGGCATGACAACGCAGTATAGAATGACCAGGTCGATCGGTTTTGTTGTCCTCACATAGGAAAAAGGTGGCTAAAGAGAACAAAAATGGGACGTAATCAACATATGTTGCCTAGATATTTGTTGCTCTGGGCAACCATACCTCCCTCACCACTCTATGCGTCCATGGAGGTACATCGTACTGGTGCGCCCACGGTCCGAATGGGCCTCCCATACTCTTATTTCCAGTTTTTTGCTGTTAGTATAACGTGAGCGGTCAAGTCAAGCAACGATACTGCTAAAGTGATGCCACGTTTAACGATACTGCTGTTGATTGTGGATGTATTAAAGATTTTTTAGTTAAGGCATTCTAATGTTGTTGCATAGCCTGTATACCAACGCTGAATCTTGTTACTACCTTCAGATTTTTGCACTATTATTGCTTATAGATTACACACCTCACTTTCATGAGATAAGTCAATTTTTTTGTACAGTGTCAAGAGGAAAGGTCAAGAGTGGGCACCTCCTCCTCCGGCTGTTCTCTTGATTCGTTCGGTCAAGTTTTTATGTTTGACCAATTATCAAGATTGGGATAGCAAATTTTAGGACCCCTCGAGTTCAAAATGATATTTACCTTGAAGGTACATGGTTTCCAATTTTTTATACTGTCATTAGTTACTAATGCTAGTTAGCTTCAGACTTTTGTATTTGGTTTAATGCTCTTGCATAACTAGTATACAAATGCTGAAACTTGTTACCTTTACATTTTGTATTGTTAATTCTTATAGAAATCTTCTAGTGCTAGAGCTTATGGAAATCTATTTAGTAAAACCATTGTACTGTACCCTATAATAAAATAACTACTCTACTGTTGCACTAGACACTTGATTAGTCTATATTTGTACTATTCGAATGTTGTTGCATTAGCGTATGGACATATATAAAGTGTGGCAAGCTTTCCCAGATATGTTCTCAAGAAAACTACTACCTATTTTTCTAAATACTAGACATTTGGGTACTTTAAATTGAACTACGAAAACGTCTTATATTAAGGAACAGAGGGTGTAGAGTTCACTCAAATTATCTCGGTAAAGCTAGTCACACCTTTGTTAAAATTAATGTTCATTATGTTATCGGAGGAGGTATGTATGTTTGTCTCTAATGCCTATTGACTACATACCTGACATCATGATGTAATCTTAAGTCATTTCCTTTTGTACAGTGTCACTGAACTGTCAAGGCGGTGATTGCATTTTATTTTAGTTGAACTGCACAAAATATGCTTAAAAGAAGAGGAATGTCAGGAATGGCTCAATTTTTCAAAAAACACTATGTATGCCTTCCTGACATGAGCCGTTGTTGCCTTATTTATTCCTTCAGATAGGTGGTTAGAAACAGTCTTGCTACCTTTTCCCATTAAGAAATTGAAATACTTATATTTGTGAGTCTATGCTTCAAATAGTGTCACTTTTATAGTAATCACACTTTCTATATCTATGCAAACACGGATGCTCGATTTTAGTGGAATTGCACAAAAAGTCCAAATTGTTCAACATTAGGAGCATGTTTTATTCCAAACCTTTATATCCAATTTGTGGAACTATGAGCTGTTTATTACGAGATACATGGTTTGCTACTATCTTGCTACTCTTTTTGTACTGTCATTAGATAGTAATACTAG
The DNA here is from genome assembly GCF_002162155.2 of Triticum dicoccoides. Classification (NCBI taxonomy): domain Eukaryota; kingdom Viridiplantae; phylum Streptophyta; class Magnoliopsida; order Poales; family Poaceae; genus Triticum; species Triticum dicoccoides. The sequence continues at coordinate 308,694,834 of NC_041391.1, forward strand.
TGGTTTGCATGTGAATTTATTGGTAGGGTGGACCTACATGTGAGGTGCATGACAGGATTCAATGATTGGATGCTCAATTTCGGTTGTATCTATTTCACCTCTTCCATCACTACGAATATGGATATCCTTGGTCTGATGAAGAATAGGCGCTATATTTCTGCTCTGAACTAGCAAATAAATTCACTAAGAAATTGTGCAGGGCAAAACACGACTGTATCAAATTGTCCAGTACAAAACATGACAGATGCTAAGCGGAAGAGACGTGTTTAAACCGAAAATACAAGGTGGGGTATATGTTTATTAGCTGCTTGATATATGTGCAGGCAGAGATGTCTGCCCGTTGCTATTTGGCAAACAAACAAAGTGACCACAATTTTGGTTGAACTGCACAAGAGAATAGTATAGTCACTGCATGCAGTGCCATTTGAAAATAGACACAGAAAGATTGGATAGTCAATTCATGGACTGCAGAAAAGTAGTACTGTACTATTTATTAGCCAACACTAGGTGCTTCATTGCTTTGGTATGATTATACAATGGGCATCATTTTGCCTAAGTTAAAGTTTATATTCCGAAAATAGTCTCGCCGTGTGATCGAGAGAAGACCAAATCATATTGCAGTGGATGTTCCTCCATCATGTGTGGTTCACGCTCATGGTTCTAGCTGTTGGTGAAACCACTTATGTTTGCAAGAGGAATTTTAGACTTCAAAACAAATTGGTCTTTCACTCTGTACTGAAGTTGGCCAAGAGAAGCATCCATGTTAGTAGGAAGAACAGACGTTTTTCCTAGATCTTTGCTTTTGGAGCTACATATTTGTATATTGAATTTGGGCTACTAATATGAACATATTACAATGCCAGGCCTATGAGTCTCGTGTGAACATTTCGAACGGATCGGCTCTTACTGCTGTGTACAGCATGATCCTTATTTCTTAGGTCTCAGTGTTTACAAGTTACTAACAGTTCCTTATTTCTGTTCGCTCAGTGTTTACTAGTTGGTCGATCACTAGCTAGCCTACTAATGTGCTCCTGGCAGTTTTAATTGCGACGCAAGATCCGAAGTGGCAGTTTTTTGAATAAAAATGGCTACCTCTGGAGAAACTGACAAGCTACTCTGAAGAAAATGCCATGTGAATCTGAAGAAACTGCCAGCAAAAATGTTCGCAAATACCTTATCTCCCAGCGAACGTTCATTAGCTAATGCGACCATACACGTACACCATCCGACAAACTCTATCCTACACGTACACTATCTGACCTACTCGATCCTACACGGATAAATAGCAAATCATGCATGTACTACCTCCTTCCCGGTTTGTAGGGGTCAATTCAAAAAACGACCTACTCGATCCTACACGAATAAATAGCAGATCATGCACGTACTACCTCCTTTCTGGTTCATAGGGATTAATTCAAAAATCTCACCAACCTGCTTATGCATTGAATTCCGTTGACCGCGATGACCGTCGCGTTTCCTGCGACACACTGGTTCGCCTACCTTCTGCCGGACGTGGATCCTCTGACTTTTTAATCCCTGCCATACCCTGCCATTTAGTCACTGACAGGTGGGACCCATGCTCTATGGGACCCACGTGTCAGTCACTCAAAGGTAGGCTAGGCCACGGCAGGGGATCCTCGTCCCCTTCCGCCTATAATTACTGTTTCCCAGACTTCTCCGGTGGCTCCATCATGCAACTCACCCTATCCTCATAAGCCCCCACTAGCCTGACGTCGCTCCCCACTTATCCTCACTCTCGCCACGTCCAGCATGCCCCCGCCCGTCTGTGATAGGCGATGCCGGAGGCGGTCACCACCGGAACTAGTGTTCGGTTTTTCACCGAAAGGCAAACGGAGGCAGGAGGTATTCAATCGGTCTTTAGATGGCAATGCAGAGTATGAGGAGTTGTTGGAGTGCAACCGCTTGGCGGAGGAGCAGCGTATCGCCGATTTGTGCCGCCAGTGGGACATGGAGCAACAGCGCACCGATGCACTGAGTTGTGAGCAGGGCGCCCGCAACTAGGCTGACTACATGGAAGCCGGCGCCCGGCAAATTGCCTTGGAGGCTGTCGGACACCCATGTGTTCGCGATGTCAAATTTTACTACCAGCTCATCAAGTAGGTTTCTCGCTTAGAAGCCGAAGCTTCGGTGGACCATGCCGGCATGAAAAGGGCTAACGCGCGCGAGCAACGTGCCCTATCGCACCTCTGGCAAGTCCGAGGCAAGGCAGAGGACGCCAGTGCCGCGTTTAGCATGTTCCGCAGATGGTCTAGTTAGCTAAGCGTAAGTTAGTACTTGTACGCTACTAGAGTAATAGATGGAGTAGATAGTTAATTTGGCTATGATGGTTGTCAATGTGGAAGTTCAGTACTCTATATCTGGATCAGACATGTTACTTTGCTTTGAATGTTGAACTTTCCGTTTGAATGTATGAATGGGCTGTTATTTTTTAAATGGGTTGTATTTTTCCGGCACGGGTTTAGAGGCTGACTTATGGGCCTACCAGGTTGACACGTACACAATCAGGAGATGATTGTATGTGGAGAGGATGACAGCAGGGACCCACCAAGGTCATGGCAGTACGCAAGCAAGTGCCTCCTTATTTCAAGCCAATAAAAAATGGCTCCTCCTAATGGATTTTCTAACATCTGGGTCCCATGCCATTGTCAACGTAGTCAATAAACAAGAGAATTGCACAATGAGCGGTTGACACCAGGGACCTAGCAGCTCGCCCAGTTATTTTTCTTTTGGGTTAATTTGATAAATGCCACTCCAAATTTGGTGATTCTGAGAAATGCCACTGCAATTTCCAAACTTTGAAAAATGCCATTTCATGCCATTTCCATTGGCATTTTTCTATGTCTGGAGTGGCGTTTTTCAAAGTTTGCAAATTGCAGTGGCATTTTTTAAAGTTTGCAAAAATTGCAGTTGCATTTTTCAAAGTTTGGAAATTGAAGTGGCATTTTTATGAATCGCCATAATTAGAGTGGCATTTATCTAATTTGTTTTTGAGACGGAAGCAGGGTGTCAATTGGGCTGTGCGGGGCACTCTGGCCTATCTAGACAACCTTTTCTTTTATGTTTACCACAGACCAGCCCAGTAGTTTTTTATTTCTGAAAATGGCTAGCCCAGTTTTTTTTGTGATTGTTCAAGTAAGTCGCTTTGTCAGGCCTGTTGGGCTGCAAATCTTTCAAGACGAGGAGAGCTTCATTCGTCTGGCCGAGAAAACAGCTTATCAATAATGAGAAATGGGCTGTACATTTTTAAAACACATCAAACCGGCAATTAGTTTCAAATTTCTATTTTTTCATTTCCAGATTTTAAATTGCATTGATTTTTATGCATGGACAATTTGTTGGATTTTATATTGATAAACATTTATTTTTAAAATCTGTTTGAATGTGACTCGAAATTTCGGGATTAAAAACAGTTCGGACCTCTCCGAAATATGCAAATTTCGTATAATTTTTTAACCGTGGCCACAATATGGGCTGTAATGCTAACAAAAAGAATTAGCAAATGGGCTGCAAGTTATTTTGAAATAATGAAGATGGGTTGTATGATGTTTTCCACAGATTTGAGGCTTTCCTAAAAAAGGTTGATGCACAAGCAGTGACAGTTGGATGTCCATCCAATGGCCGGCGTGCTTCTTCAATCTCTGCTCTTCCTACTCCGGCCGCTCAAACAAGCGCCGGCGGTACTGCCTGCTCCCTCCTCCCGCGGCCGGCTATGCTGCCATGCAGGCCTCACCGCCCCATCGTACTCCCATCGCTAGCCTAGCCATCCCTCTACTCACCCACACCTGCTGTTATTCTCTGGCGATGGCAGAAGAACCAGTAAACCCTCGTACAGTCGTACTCCCCTCCGCGTGGGAAACAACTGCCGAGTCTTCCCTGGCTCCATGTCGTTCCCTTCCTAGGCCTTTCCGTCGTCCACAACCCTGGTGCTCTCAGCGCGGCGTGGTCAACATGGTCAATGACTGACATATATCTGAAGTGGACTGTACGTGGAGAGGCTGACAGCTGGGTCCACGGCCGCACGCAAGGAAATGCCTCCTTATTACGCGCAAAGTAATGATTCCTCTACCTGACATCTAGGACCCACCGAAAGGGCCTCTGTATTTGGCGAAAAAACATTCCTGCCGCTAATAGCTTGGACCCACCAGCTATATCTTTGCACGCAAGGAAGTGCCTCCTTATTACGCACAAAAAAAGAATACTCCCGCTGCTAGCTGGGACCCAGCATAGTGGGAGGCTGAATTGCGGGCTACTAAGTTTACAGGGACGGAGGGCTTTGTCAACTAAGTTAATATGAACGATTCTAGCTCTAGTGATAGTACTATGTCCATCCAACGGCCGTAGTGCTTCTTCAACCTCTGGTCTTCTTCCTCCAGCTGCCCAAAGCAGCGCTGGTCGTGCCGCCTGCTCCTGCCTCCCATGGCCAGCTGTGCTGCCGCGGAGGCCTCACCGCCCCCTACTACTCCCTCCACTGGCTAGACCATACCTCCACTCAGCCACACCCCCTGTTATTCTGCAGCGACGGCAGCCTCACACCACAGCCGAACCAGTGTACCCTCGTAATCCTCTCCGCATGGGCATCCACTGCCGCGTCTTCCCCGACTCCGCGTCGTCCCCTTCCTAGGCCTCGCCGTCGTCCACTGCCTTGGTGCTCTCAGCACAGCATGGTCAATGTGGTCAATGACCGACTTCCATCAGAAGAGTACTGTACGTGGAGAGGCTTACAGCTTGGTCCACGGCCGCAGCAAGGAAGTACCTCCTTATTACACGGATAATAATGGTTCGTCCACCTGATAGCAGGGACCCACCAAACGGGCCACCATATTTCGTGAAAAACATTTCCCCCTGACTGCTGGGACCTACCAGCTACATCTTCGCACGCAAGGAAGTGCGTCCATATTACGGGCAAAAAAAATGGTTCACCACCTACTGCTGGGACCCACCAGCAACATCTTCGCAGCAAGGAAGTGCATGACAGTTGGGACCCACCTGGTCGAAGCGTATGCAGTGTTGTCATTCTGGTCGTGAACGTGCACGTACATACTGGTTGATGTAGTGGCGCGCACGTGTCGTAGTAGAGGTGCCCACGTGACGTAGTAGAGGCATGCACGTAGCATGTACACGTATGTACATTGGCCAGGGTGCAAGAAATTAAATACGTCCACGTACGTACATATGGGCGGGGTCTAGAATGCCTACTCACGCATACATACGGCCAGGGCTTGTGTACATGGCTGGGTCGGAACGGAGAAACTGCATCATCGTCGTGTTCATGGGGAGGCAACGGAATGTGCCGTGTTCATCGGGAGGCAACGGAACGCGTGTTGTTCATCGGGAGCCAACATGTGGCTTGGATGGAACAGCCGATGGAAGAGGCCTGGCGTACCGTAGAATGGAGGAAACAACTTTGTGTTCGACCGGCCATGGTTGAAAAGGGATCCTATTCATCTGGAGGGGTCTGGCATACCGCAAAACGGAGGAAACAGACTTCTGTTGGACCTCCTATGGTCAAAACGGGGTCCTGTTGATCGGGAGGGGTGCGGCGTACCGCAAAACGGAGGAAATAGACTTGTCTTGGAGCGTTACGGTTGAAACAGGGGTCCTGTTCATCGGGAGGGGTGTGGTGTACTGCAAAACGGGACTCACAAGGATACTATTCATCTCCACCGTCAATGTCCTCCAGCCTCCACGGGCAACTGTTCATCCACCGTCGACCTCCTCCAGCCTCCACCTACGACTGTTCATTCACGGGCTCCTGTTCATCCAGCCTCCACCGCTCCTCCATTGGCTACTGTTCAACCAGCCCTCTCCACGGGGTCCTGTTCAACCACCCCTCCATGGGATACTGTTCATCCAGCCCTCCACCGGCTACTTTTCAACCAGCCCTCCACGGGGTTGTCCTCTTCATCCAGCCCAACACGGGGTCTTGTTCATCAACCCCCAACCTGCTCGATTGGGGTCCTGTTCATCTAGAGGCAACACCATGGGGTCCTGTTCATCTACCCCCAACCGGAACTGTTCATCCAACCCACCCCATCAATGCTCACTATTCATCAAGGGAAGGAGGCAGCAGGGTTCGACCGGCTTTAGTTAGCAGCAGTAGCGAAGGAATCACTCGGATTCAGTTAACATCAAGGGATCGACCGCTCGGGTTCAGTAATGTAGCTAGTGCAATCGCTCGGGTTCAGTTAGAGCTCAATGCCTCGCTCGGGTTCAGTTAGAGCCCAACGCATCACACACACGCGCATACGTGTACAGGAGAACCACACGTACATGTACGAGAGAAACGCCCATCACTCGGCCCCCGACCACCCACCGTAACTGGGAACTCCCCGGAATTTTCCTCGCCCTCGCTTCTACCACGGGTTTTTCCATCATGGACAGCCCAAAGAATGTCATGCAGGTGCGTCTCCAGCCCACCCAGGATGAAAAGCCAATTTTCTGTCATGATATTTTGTCATAGAAGTAGGAGCCTGTCACATCTATGATGATATCTGGTTTTGCCACAATTATCATCATAGAAGTGTCATAAGCATGCCAGAAAAAAATTCGTTCGACCCAAAATGTCACGGATGTGTCTTTTTTTTTTGCAGTGACAGCAAGGATGATTACTATAAACTAATAAGCAAAGACTCAAATCATACAAGATGCTCCAAGCAAAACACATATCATGTGGTGAATCAAAATATAGCCTCAAGTGAAGTTACCGATAGACGAAGACGAAAGAGGGGATCGAAAACTGGGGTGCGCGCAAAACCCTTGAGGTTCGAAAACTGGGGTGCGCGCAAAGATTTCCCCCTACCGAATCACGCTCTCCGCCTCACCGCGATCTCTAAGCTAGCTTGATGAACTCAAAACACAAGAGACACAAGATTTATACATGTTTGGGTCACCGTTGTGGTGTAATACCCTACTCCTATGTGGTGGTGGTGGATTGCCTCTTGGGCTGATGAAGAACAGTACAAGGGAAGAACAGCCTCCTGAGGAGAGGTGTTCTTATGCTTGGCGAACTTGTGTGGATGAGGATGATCTGAATGATCCCCCTCCTTCTGTGGTGGCTAGCCTATTTATATAGGCCTTGGTCCTGTCCCCAAATATTGAGCTGGAAGGGATCCAACAATGGCCAATTTGAAAGGGGATAGCTAGTACAAGCTATCCTGACTAAAGGTGGTCTTTGACTGCCAAAGGCGCCAGTGGTGACGTTGTCTTGGGCTCCATGATGACCTCCATCTTGCCGTCCTGCTGGCCTTGGTCTTGTTGCACCGATATGGAAACCTTTGCCTGATGCCTTGTTACTCCGCGCCTGCGCTTGCCCCCTTGGCACCAAAGGGGAAACGAGGACACTACGCGTGCTAGCGCCCACCTGGCCTTGGTCGTCATGGCTCACATCACGGGAACCTTGCGAGGTACCCCTTGCCTTGATCTCTCCGCCTCCTCGCGAGCCTCCCTGGTGAGGCTGTTCCTAAGGAGGCCTTGTGTCGTCCGCCTCGTGAGGCTTGGCCCCTCGCGAGGGTCTTAAGTGTTGGTTGATGAAGACGGGCCGTGCTGGGCCACTGGTGGAGCCACGCCGTGGGCCGCAGGCAGGCAAGTCTGGGGACCCCCGTTCCCAGAACACCGACAGTAGCCCCCGGGCCCAAGGCGCGCTCGGACTTGGCTTAGCGGCGAAGACAACGGGCAAGCGCGGAGCGCCACGGGCTCCAATAGCTTGTGGCCTTGGTCGACACGTGGCGACTGATTGGACGTGGGCGTCTCTGCTTCCCCATGCTGCCTTGGCAACTGCCCGACTTGACGAGTCCCCGCTGCATGCAAAAAGGATTAACATTACCTGCAATCGTGGAGGTCGACGGTTGGCCTTCCTTGGGCTATAAATGAGGAGGGGCGAGAGCCCTTGTTTCCCATCTCTTCTTGCTCCGCCTTCTTCTTCTTCCCTGCTCCACCTCCAGCCTTGACACCAATGGCACCGATCCGTAGATTCTCGGCCGAAGAGAAGGGGAAGGCCCCCTCGGGACGGACCCGATTCGCTCCCGCTGAAGAAGACGCCGGTCCACCGCCGTGGTGAGGTCGTGAGGCGGGAGACAATGAGGCCTTGGTGCGAACAGCCACCTCCTGGGTACCCGCTGCCCCAGCACGCCCCAGCCGAGGGCTCCGGAGAAAGGGTCAGCGAGTGATGCCGCCCGCGCCGCAGCCAACGTCGGCGCGTCGAGGTGGCGCGTGCTGTCGCCCTGGAGTCCATGCCGCGGACTCCAAGCACCTGGATCCGCCTCCTTTTGTTCTTCTCCACCGAGATGCCGCCGAGGGGGCCTCTCGTGCTTTGGCTGCAGCACACCGACTATGGCGCCCCAGCGACCGGAGAGGAGGTTGAAGTCATTTCTTCGGGCAAGATCTTCATGACCCGAGGCTGGGGCGAAGTCGCCCGGGTCTGCTGAACAGGGGGTGCCCACATGATCCACTTTGAATACGATGGCACCTCCACGTTGTCCTTCAAGGTCTTCGACGCAGAAGGTCTCCGCCTAGAGTGCTGCCCTGGAGGGGGCAGCCAGGAGATCGACGCGGCGGCGGCTGGGCCTGTTGTCCGCTCCCCCAACGGCTCCACCAGTAGCAGCAACAACGCCCGGGAGTCCAGCGACTCTCCCGAACTCTTCGAGACTCCAGAGACGAGCGATGACAACTATGCACCCCCGAGCTCTCACCGTGCCCGGAGCAAGGCGACAGCATCGGGCCGTTGCTGCCGCTGATCTGGATGAGGTTGGCGCCGGCCTGCCATGGCCCACTGTCGATGATCGTGTTGGTCATGAAGGCGCGTGTAGTTAGGGATCCTTAGAGTTCTTTTCTTTTGCTCCCTGCAAGGAATTGAGAAACATCCCGCGGGGGCGTGTAAAGGGTCTGCGATGCCTTTTGTCAATGTTATCCTTATTATGAAATCATGCGAGCGCTTGTCCTTTCCTGGCTCGGTTCTCCCTTTCTAACCTCGCGACGACTTGGTGCTCTACGATGATAGGTCCCGGTCCCCAGGCAGGCTACAGCCGTCACTGGTATGCCAGGTCGCGATGCAGTGCTCAAGGCCAAGAGGTGAGCGGGGAGAGGTCCAGTAAGAGACCCTAAGGCGCGATGCTCAGGAGGTCCCCTTTAGCGCGCAAGCAGCCGCCGAGAGGTGAGAAAGGAAGGCAATGTTGCCACCACAGGGCTGCGTCAAATGAGAAATTCCGCATTGTAACGATTAACTATTCCAGGCGTGAAACTTATCTCGGCAATCTGGAGTCGTTCCCTTGTGTTGCGCCAGATTTTTGCGTCGGCAGCCATGGCGCAGCTAGGTTAGGCCCGTTCAAGCCTCCCCCTTCTCCCCTGCACTCTCTTTCGTGCTCTACGTCCTCAGGTCCTGGCCATCAAGCGAGCTCTGCCGCCGCTGGTATGCCAGGTCGTGATGCAGCAGTCAAGGCCAGGGGGTTGAGGGCTGGAGAGCTAGTAAGAGCTCCTGAGTCACGATACTCAGGAGCCCCCCTTTTAACACGCAAGTGGATCACATGGGAAAAAGAGGGAGCTCATGGTGCCGCCCGCCGTAGTCCTCAGGAGGTCCCTACAAAACAGCACGAGAAAGGCACGGGCTGCCATTATGATTGCCAGCCGGCTATTGGTTGCCCCGAGAAAAGGGTGAGGGCACTGAGGGCCTGGTGAGGTGACACACACGGGGCTGCCGCGGGCCAGAGCTCGACCGCTCAGATTTGTCGGCATTGTAGGGACGGACCCGTGCGCAAGTACTGTGCCAGCGCGAGCGCCTCCCGTGGTAGGTGGCGATCAAGCTGGTAATAATCACCGGTAGATTAGGCATGAAAGGCAGATCGGCTTAGGTAAATGCAGAATGGATACATGCCACTGGGTCAGACCGAAGCGTCTTGTGGATGATGCAGTGATACGTCCATTTTGCATCATGCTTTTATATCAATATTTAGTGCATTATGGGCTGTTATTACACATTATATCTCAATACTCATGGCTATTCTCTCTTATTTTACAAGGTTTACGATGAAGAGGGCGAATGCCGACAGCTGGAATTCTGGCTGGAAAAGGAGCAAACATTGGAAACCTATTCCGCACTGCTCCAAAAATCCTGAAACTCCACGAAACATGTTTTTGGAATTAATAAGAATTATTGAGCGGAAGAAATACATCAGGGGCCCACACCCTGGCCAGGAGGGTGAGGGCGCGCCCACCCCTACTGGGGGCGCCCCCTATCTC
>NC_041391.1:308705459-308760565 GCF_002162155.2 Triticum dicoccoides
TGCTATATGAGGGCTTTTACCCTGGAAAAAATCATGGGCAAGCTTACAGGACGAAACCCGCCACGAGGCGGAACATTGGCGGAACCAATCTAGGGCTCCGGCGAAGCTGTTCTGCCGGGGACACTTCCCTCTGGGAGGGGGAAATCATCACCAGCGTCATCACCAACGATCCTCTTATCGGGAGGGGGTCAATATCCATCAACATCTTCACCAGCACCATCTCCTCTCAAAACCCTAGTTCATCTCTTGTATCCAATCTTGTATCCAAACCACAAATTGGTACCTGTGGGTTGCTAGTAGTGTTGATTACTCCTTGTAGTTGGTGCTAATTGGTTTAGTTGGTGGAAGATCATATGTTCAGATCCTTAATGCATATTATTACTCCTCTGATGATGAACATGAATATGCTTTGTGAGTAGTTACGTTTGTTCCTGAGGACATGGGTGAAGTCTTGCTATTAGTAGTCATGTGAATTTGGTATTCGTTCGATATTTGGATGAGATGTATGTTGTCTTTTCCTCTAGTGGTGTTATGTGAACATCGACTACATGACACTTCACCATTATTTGGGCCTAGAGGAAGGCATGGGGAAGTAGTAAGTGGATGATGGGTTGCTAGAGTGACAAAAGCTTAAACCCTAGTTTATGCATTGCTTCGTTAGGGGCTGATTTGGATCCATATGTTTAATGTTGTGGTTAGGTTTACCTTAATACTTCTTTTGTAGTTGAAGATGCTTGCAATAGGGGTTAATCATAAGTGGGATGCTTGTCCAAGTAAGGGCAGTACCCAAGCACCTGTCCACCCACATATCAAATTATCAAAGTACCGAACGCAAATCATATGAGCGTGATGAAACCTAGCTTGACGATAATTCCCATATGTCCTCGGGAGCTCCTTTCTCATTATTAGAAATTGTCCAGGCTTATCCTTTGCTACATAAAGGATTGAGCCACCTTGCTGCACTTTATTTACTTTATTTACTTGTTACTCGTTACAATTTATCTTATCACAAAACTATCTATGACCTACAATTTCAGTGCTTGCAGAGAAAACCTTACTGAAAACCGCTTATCATTTCCTTCTGCTCCTCGTTGGGTTCGACACTCTTAGTATTCGAAAGGACTACGATAGATCCCCTACACTTGTGGGTCATCAAGACTCTTTTCTGGCACCGTTGCCGGGGAGTGTAGCTCTTTTGGTGAGGGAACTTGGTAAGGAAACATTTATATAGTGTGCTGAAATTTTCTGTTACTTGTCACTATGGAAACTAATCCTTTGAGGGGCTTGTTCGGGGTATCTTCACCCCGACCGGAAGAGCAAAGAGTTGCTCCTCAATGTTCTGTACTTTTTGAAAATATTTACTTTGACATTCCTTCGGGTATGATAGAGAAACTCCTAGCTAATCCATTTGCAGGAGATGGAACATTGCATCCTGATTTACACCTTATCTTTGTGGATGAAGTTTGTGGATTATTTAAGCTTGCAGGTATTCCCGATGATGTTGTCAAAAGGAAGGTCTTCCCTTTATCTTTGAAGGGAGATGCATTGACGTGGTATAGGCTATGTGATGATACGAGATATTGGAATTATAAGCGATTGAAGTTGGAATTTCACCAGAAGTTCTATCCTATGCATCTTGTTCATCGTGATCGCAATTACATATATAATTTCTACCTCGCGAAGGAGAAAGCATCGCTCAAGCATGGGGAGGCTTAAATTAATCATATATTCACGCCCCAATCATGATCTCTCCCGGGAAATGATTATTCAAAAATTTTATGCTCGGCTTTCTCTCAATGATCGCAACCTACTCGATACTTCCTGTGCTAGTTCTTATATGCCGAAGACTATTGATTTCAAATGGGACTTATTGGAAAGAATTAAACAGAACTCTGAAGATTGGGGTTCCGACGGTGGTAAGGAGTCAGGTATGACACCTAAGTTCGATTGTGTTAAATCTTTTATGGATACCGATGCTTTTCGTGGATTTAGCACTAAGTATGGACTTGACTCTGAGATAGTTGCTTCTTTCTGTGAATCTTTTGCTACTCACGTTGATCTCCCTAAGGAGAAGTGGTTCAAATATAATCCTCATGTTGAAGTAAAACTAGTTGCACCTATTACAGTTGAAGAAAAGACTGTCACCTATAGTGATCCTATTGTTCCTACTACTTATGTTGAGAAACCTCCTTTTCCTGTTAGGATAAAGGATCATGCTAAAACTTCAACTGTTGTTCATAAGAGTAATACTAGGACTTATACACCTCCTGAGCAAATCAAAGTTGAACCTAGTATTGCTATGGTTAAAGATCTCTTGGATGATGATTTAGATGGGCATGTTATTTATTTCTGTGGTGAGACCGCTAATATTGCTAGAACATATACTAAGATACGTAGACCTGTCGTAGGCATGCCTGCTATTTCTGTTAAAATAGGAGATCATTGTTATCATGGCTTACGTGATATGTGCTAGTGCGATACCTTATGATTTATATAAAGAAATTATGCACGACATTGCACCCGTTGAATTAGAAAACATAGATGTTACCATTAAGCTTGCTAATAGGGATACCATTAAACCAGTTGGGATAGTTAGAGATATTGAAGTTTTGTGTGGGGAGGTTAAATACCCTGCTGATTTTCTTGTTCTTGGCTCCCCGCAAGATGATTTTTGTCCCATTATTTTTGGTAGACCCTTCTTGAATACGGCTAGTGCTAGGATTGATTGTGAAAAGGATACTATTACAATTGGCTTAGAGGGTATGTCTCATGAGTTTAATTTTGCTAAGTTTCATAGACAACCTCGTGATAGAGAATCACCTAGTAAGGATGAGATTATTGGTCTTGCCTCCATTGCTGTACCTCCTACTGATCCGTTAGAACAATATTTGCTAGACCATGAAAATGATATGTTTATGAAGGAAAGAAGGGAAATAGATGAAGTGTTCCTTAAACAGGAACCTATGCTGAAACATAACCTTCCCGTTGAAATTCTTGGGGATCCCCCTCCACCTAAGGGTAATCCCGTGTTTGAACTCAAACCATTGACTGATAATCTTAAGTATGCTTATCTTGATGAAAAGAAAAATATATCCTATTATTATTAGTGCTAACATTTTAGAGCAAGAAGAAGAAAGATTATTGAAAACTCTGAAGAAGCACCGAGCAGCTATTGGATATACTCTAGATGATCTTAAGGGCATTAGTCCCACATTATGCCAACACAAAATTACAGTGGAGGAAGATGCCAAACCAGTTAGAGATCCTCAATGACGACTAAATCCCAAGATGAAAGAAGTGGTAAGAAAGGAGATACTAAAGCTCCTTGAGGCATGTATAATTTATCCTGTTGCTGATTGTGATTGGGTAAGCCCTGTGCATTGTGTTCCCAAAAAGGGAGGTATTACCGTTGTTCGTAATGATAAAGATGAATTGATCCCGCAAAGAATTATTACAGGTTATAGGATGGTAATTGATTTCCGTAAATTAAATAAGGCTACCAAGAAAGATCATTACCCTTTACATTTTATTGATCAAATGCTAGAAAGACTATCCAAACACACGCATTTCTGCTTTCTAGATGGTTATTCTGGTTTCTCTCAAATACCTGTGTCAGCGGGGGATCAATCAAAAACTACTTTTACTTCTCCTTTCGGTACTTTTGCTTATAGACGTATGTCTTTTGGTTTATGTAATGCACCTGCTACCTTTCAAAGATGCATGATGGCTATATTCTCTGATTTTTGTGAAAATATTTGTGAGGTATTCATGGATGACTTCTCTGTTTATGGATCCTCTTTTGATGATTGTTTGAGAAACCTTGATCGAGTTTTGCAGAGATGCGAAGACACTAGTCTGGTCTTGAATTGGGAAAAGTTTCACTTTATGGTTAATGAAGGCATTATCTTGGGGCATAAGATTTCCGAGAGAGGTATTGAAGTTGACAAAGCCAAAGTTTATGCTATTGAAAAGATGCCATGTCCCAAGGACATAAAAGGTATAAGAAGTTTCCTTGGTCATTCCGGTTTTTATAGGAGGTTCATTAAGGACTTTTTTAAAATCTCTAGGCCTCTGACTAATTTATTGTAGAAAGATATTCCTTTTGTCTTTGATGATGATTGTGTAGAAGCATTTGAAATACTTAAGAAAGCTTTGATCACTGCACCTATTGTTCAGCCACCTGATTGGAATTTACCCTTTGAAATTATGTGGGATGCTAGTGATTATGCTATAGGTGCTGTTCTAGGGCAAAGAGTTGATAAGAAATTGAATGTTATCCTGTATGCTAGTAAGACCCTTGATAATGTCCAGAGAAATTATGCTACTACTGAAAAAGAGTTCTTAGCAGTTGTGTTTGCATGTGATAAGTTTAGAACTTATATTGTTGATTCCAAAGTTACTATTCAGACTGATCATGCTGCTATTAAATATCTTATGGAAAAGAAAGATGCTAAGCCTAGGCTCATTAGATGGGTTGTCCTGCTCCAAGAATTTGATTTGCATATTATTGATAGAAAAGGAGCTGAGAACCCCGTTGCAGACAACTTGTCTAGGTTAGAGAATGTTCTTGATGACCCACTGCCTATTGATGATAGCTTTCCTGATGAAAAATTAGCGGTTGTTAATGTTTCCCGTACTGCTCCTTAGTATGATGATTATGCTAGTTACATTGTTGCTAAGTTTATACCTCCTAGTTTCACATACCAGCAAAATAAAAAGTTCTTTTATGATTTAAGACATTACTTCTGGGATGACCCACACCTTTATAAAGAAGGAGTAGATGGTGTTATTAGACGTTGTGTACCTGAGCATGAACAAGAACAGATCCTACACAAGTGTCACTCTGAAACCTATGGAGGACACCACGCTGGAGATAGAACTGCACACAAGGTACTGCATTCTGGTTTTTATGGGCCTACTCTCTTCAAAGATGCTCGTAAGTTTGTCTTATCTTGTGATGAATGTCAAAGAATAGGTAACATTAGTAGACGTCAAGAAATGCCTATGAATTACTCTCTTGTTATTGAACCGTTTGATGTCTGGGGCTTTGATTATGTGGGACCTTTTCCTGCCTCTAATGGTTATACACATATTTTAGTTGCTGTTGATTACGTTACTAAGTGGGTAGAAGCTATTCCAACTAGTAGTGTTGATCATAACACCTCTATTAAAATGCTTAAAGAAGTTACTTTTCCGAGGTTTGGAGTCCCTAGATATCTTATGACTGATGGTGGTTCACATTTTATTCATGGTGCTTTCCGTAAGATGCTTGCTAAGTATGATGTCAATCATAGAATCACATCTCCTTATCATACGCAGTCTAGTGGTCAAGCAGAGTTGAGCAATACAGAGCGCAAATTAATTTTGCAAAAGACTGTGAATAGGTCTAGAAAGAATTGGTCCAAAAAACTTGATGATACATTATGGGCCTATAGAACCGCATACAAAAATCCTATGGGTATGTCTCCATATAAGATGGTTTATGGAAAAGCGTGTCATTTACCTCTTGAACTTGAACATAAAGCATATTGGGCTATTAAAGAGCTCAACTATGACTCCAAACTTGCCGGTGAGAAGAGGTTGTTTGACATTAGCTCACTTGATGAATGGAGAACCCAAGCCTATGAGAATGCCAACCTATTCAAAGAAAAAGTCAAATGTTGGCATGACAAAAAGATACAAAAGCATGAGTTTAGCGTAGGAGATTATGTGTTATTATTCAACTCTCATTTAAGATTTTTTGCAGGAAAAATTCTCTGTTTTGGTGCTATTATTGAAACTGTAACCCCGGGAGATTATGTGTTATTATTCAACTCTCATTTAAGATTTTTTGTTTGACATTAGCTCACTTGATTTTTTGCAGGAGATTATGTGTTATTATTCAACGGGAAGGTCCTTACATTATCGAGGAGGTCTATCGTTTTGGTGCCATAAAAATCAACAACTTCGAAGGCACAAGTCCGAGGGTGGTGAACGGTCAAAGAATTAAATATTATATTTCAGGTAATCCTATCAATGTTGAAACTAATATTATTGAAACTGTAACCCCGGAGAAATACATAAGGGACACTTTCTAGAATGTTCGAGACTCCAAAAAGGAATAGGTATGTGGTACGGTAAGTAAACCGGCTCCAAAACAACTCCAATGGCAATTTTTATTGGTTTTGGAATTTTTAAGAATTTTAGGACGAAAGAAGTAGTCCGAAAGGTACACGAGGCCTCCACGAGACAGGAGGGCGCGCCAACCCTTACTGGGCATGCCCCCTGTCTCATGGACACCTCGTGTGCCTCTCGGACTCCATTTTCTTGCACGTTACGTATTTTGGTCGGTTAAAATTCATTATATATACTCCCGAAGGTTTTTACCACCGTATCACGCAAATATCCTCTGTTTTCGTTTCGAGCTGTTCTGTTACAGATTTAGAGCAATATGTCGTCTCAGGATTCGGAAGGGGAAAGTTATGTGGCTGATTACCTTGCAGACCCTATGGTCTATGGGGACTTGGAGCATGATGGCTAGACCTCTGAAGAAGAGGAAGACTATGAGCCTAAAGGAAAGGAGGAGACGAGTTCAGACAAAGACGAAGCCCCATTACCTTAGCCTGGGGACATGCATGTGGAGTTTCAAAAGTCAAGCCTCCCTGATAGAGCAAAGAAGCCAAACATCGAGTTTATCCCTTTTCGTCTCTTGCAGGAAAATAAACAGGAATTATGCAAAAGAGTATTAAGCCTTGAGCAGGAGATCGAGGACCTAAAGGACCAAAATATTATACTCAAGTGTAAAAATTGAGGAACAAGCCCACATCTGCAACAACTCCTACTTCACCACCTCAGAGGACATAATTACATGGGCATGGGCACTCCCCTTGGCAACTGCCAAGCTTGGGGGAGGTTCCCCGGTATCGTATCACCATCACACTCCTATCTTTACCGTTTTATTTAGTTCGATCCCTTTAGTAGTATCTTGATCTAGTAGATTGAAGTTTTGATATAAAGTATTTTTGAGTTTTGCTTTGTGGTCTCTTTTTGTAATCGAGTCCGTGAGCTATCTACAATAAAGATTAGTGTTGAGTCAAGGGCTTTGCTATGTTGCTATGATTTTGAGAAAGTAGAAAGAATAAAAAAGGCTCATATTGATCTTACGGTTAGTGATGAATTCACACATAGAAAGTATGAGGCATAAAAGTTGTTGGGAGTTGATAAACGTAGTTTTGGTCATCGTTGCAATTAATAGGAAGTGATAAGGAAAGAGAGGTTCACATATAAATATATTATCTTGGACATCTTTTATGATTTGGAGCACTCATTAGGTATGACATGCTAAAAGAGTTGACGTTGGACAAGGAAGAAAACGTAATGGTTTATGTTTTCTCACATCTCAGTTAAAGTATATTTTCATTGACCTTCCAAACATGTTGAGCTTGCCTTTCCCCCTCATGCTAGCCAAATTCCTTGCACCAAGTAGAGATACTACTTGTGCTTCCAAATATCCTTAAACCCAGTTTTGCCATGAGAGTCCACCATACCTACCTATGGCTTGAGTAAGATCCTTCAAGTAAGTTGTCATGTTGCAGGCAATAAAAATTGCTATCTAAATATGTATGACTTATTAGTGCAGAGAAAATAAGCTTTATACGATCTTGTTGTGGAAGTAATAAAAGCGACAGACTGCATAATAAAGGTCCACATACAAGGGGCAATATAAAAGTGACGTTCTTTTGCATTAAGATTTTGTGCATCCAACCCTAAACGCACATGACAACCTCTTCTTCCCTCTGCAAAGGGCTTATCTTTTACTTTATGTTTTTACTTTATGCTTGAGTCAAGGTGATCTTCACCTTTCCCTTTTTCATTTTATCCTTTGGCAAGCTCCTCGTGTTTGAAAGATCATGATATATATATGCAATTGGATGTAAGTTAGCATGGGCTATTATTGTTGACATCACCTAAAGGTGAATACGTTGGGAGGCAACATAATAAGCCCCTATCTTTCTCAGTGTCGGGCTGAAACTCCATAACCACAAGTATTGCGTGAGTGTTAGCAATTGTAGAAGACTACATGATAGTTGAGTATGTCGATTTGTTGAAAAGCTCTATTGTTAACTCTTTGTGATGTTATGATAAATTGCAATTGTTTCAATGACTGAGATTATAGTTTGTTAGTTCTCAATGAAGTTTTTGAACCATACTTGACATTGTGAATTGATTGTTACTTGATTATAAGAAATCATATGATAAAATCTATATATGTTGCTGTTAGAAGAATGATCATGATGCCCTCATGTCCGTATTTTATTTTTATCGACACCTCTATCTCTAAACATGTGGACATATTTTTCGATTTCGGCTTCCACTTGAGGACAAGCGAGGTCTAAGCCTGGGGGAGTTGATACGTCCATTTTGCATCATGCTTTTATATCAATATTTAGTGTATTATGTGCTGTTATTACACATTATGTCTCAATACTTATGGCTATTCTCTCTTATTTTACAAGGTTTACCATTAAGAGGGGGAATGCCAGCAGCTGGAATTCTGGCTGGAAATGGAGCAAACATTGGAAACCTATTCTGCACTGCTCCAAAAATCCTGAAACTCCATGAAACATGTTTTTGGAATTAATAAGAATTATTGAGCGGAAGAAATACATCAGGGGGCCCACACCCTGGCCAGGAGGGTGGGGGGCGCGCCCACCCCTACTGCGTGCGCCCCCTATCTCCTGGGCCCCCCGGTGGCCATCTTCTGCTATATGAGGGCTTTTACCCTGGAAAAAATCGTGGGCAAGCTTACGGGACGAAACTCCGCCGCCACAAGGCGGAACCTTGGCGGAACCAATCTAGGGCTCCGGTGCAGCTGTTCTGATGGGGACACTTCCCTCCGGGAGGGGGAAATCATCACCGTCGTCATCACCAACGATCCTCTCATTGGGAGGGGGTCAATCTCCATCAACAACTTCACCGGCACCACCTCCTCTCAAAACCCGAGTTCATCTCTTGTATCCAATGTTGTATCCAAACCACAAATTGGTACCCGTGGGTTGCTAGTTGTGTTGATTACTCCTTGTAGCTGATGCTAATTGGTTTACTTGGTGGAAGATCATATGTTCAGATCCTTAATGCATATTATTACTCCTTTGATTATGAACATGAATATGCTTTATGAGTAGTTACGTTTGTTCCTAAGGACATGGGTGAAGTCTTGCTATTAGTAGTCATGTGAATTTGGTATTCGTTCGATATTTTGATGAGATGTATGTTGTCTTTTCCTCTAATGGTGTTATATGAACATCGACTACATGACACTTCACCATTATTTGGGCATAGAGGAAGGCATGGGGAAGTAATAAGTAGATGATGGGTTGCTAGAGTGACAGAAGCTTAAACCCTAGTTTATGTGTTGCTTCGTTAGGGGCTGATTTGGATCCATATGTTTAATGCTATGGTTAGGTTTACCTTAATACTTATTTTGTAGTTGCGGATGCTTGCAATAGGGGTTAATCATAAGTGGGATGCTTGTCCAAGTAAGGGCTGTACACAAGCACCGTCCACCCACATATCAAATTATGAAAGTACCAAACGCAAATCATATGAGCGTGATGAAAACTAGCTTGACGATAATTCCCATATGTCCTCGGGAGCTCCTTTCTCATTATTAGAACTTGTCCAGGCTTATCCTTTGCTACATGAAGGATTGGGCCACCTTGCTGCACTTTATTTACTTTATTTACTTGTTACTCGTTACAATTTATCTTATCACAAAACTATCTATCACCTACAATTTCAGTGCTTGCGGAGAAAACCTTACTGAAAACCGCTTATCATTTCCTTCTGCTCCTCGTTTGGTTCGACACTCTTACTTATTGAAAGGACTACGATAGATCTCCTACACTTGTGGATCATCATGCAGCCCGAGGGGTTCCCCCAGCAAGGTAAGCTAAAGACATAAATAAGAGATATATGTCACGGGGACGGACCCACGCAGCCTGGGAATGATGCAGCCCTGAGGGCACTCCCAGCTGAAATGAACTTGGGAGATGTCATCTGGTTCCATTTTAGAGGGGGTGTTAGGGCAGCTGAAGATGCGCGGTGAAGGGGCCGACCCTCACGAGCCACAGGGCCTTGAGCCTCAGGAAGTTCTGGGGGTCCAGTTGGTTCCTTGAGGACCATCTCCATCTCCGCTATGACTGCATGGCGTCTGGCCTCCTAAGCCGCCAGAATGCTCCGTAGGTGACGCTGGTAGGTGGCAGCCATGTTCGGCAGGACGAAAGGCATGAGACATAGCTATGTGGCGGACCCTCGCAGTGTCCCACGTGCGAAGGCCAGAAGCGCTCCTGAGATGCGGCTCGGTTGAGACCTAGGACGTCGATGCAGACGTGCATCCCACCAGCTTCGCGTGGATGGGGAGCCGCGCCGGGCAAGCGGCGGTCGCCGCGCATGGCCCTTGCTTCCTGAAGCTCCTGCATGGTCTTGGCAATGAATCCCTGGACGTTGGGCTTTCCATGCCATGTGCCTTCCTGAGGGAAACATGCCACGAAGCACGCCTCCAAGTGGTGCCCGAGCGCCTCCCTCGTGATGTCGGCGAGGTTTGAGGCCCTCCAGAAGAGAGCCCCCGAGCCCTGCCCGAGGAGGGCGCCGGGCGCGCCTTCCTATGCGATGGAAGGAGGTGGCCCAAGGACAGGCGCTGATCCCGACGCGCCACCACCGGAGGTGCCGCCCTCCTGAGGCCCTCTGTGGGGCGGTTGCTTCTTCTTCTTGGGGATGGCCTCAGGAGGGTTCTCGCCCTGCTATCCGGGTCCTCGACTGTTGCGTCTTGGAAGGCACGCTCAAGGGAGCACACCACATCTCTCTCTTCGCAGGGGACTGTGATGATTCCACTGCTTCCTGGCATCTTGAGGACATTGTAGCCGTGGTGAGTCACTGCCACGAACTTGGCCAGGGCTGGATACCTGAGGATGGCATTGTAAGGCAGGTGGATGTGGGCGACGTCGAAGTCGATGAGCTCGATGCGGGGTAGTTGTCGCGCTTTCCGAATGTGACAGGGAGGCGGACCTGCCCTATCGGGGTGGTGGAACCATCGATAACTCCTGAGAAGGGCTTGGTAGGCTGAAGCTGATCATATGGCACTTGAAGGTTGTCGAACATCTTGGCGGACAGGACGTTAAGCCCTACGCCGCCAACGATGAGGGTCCTAGTGACTTGCACATTGCCGATGACTGGTGAGTAGAGCATCGGGAGAACACCAGCAGTAGCCATGCACTTGAGTTTATCTGCCGAGCTGAAGGTGATGTCGCACTTGGACCACCTAAGCGGGCGTGTGGTATCGAGTCTGGGGAGGGCTGCATTCACCTCGCGAGCAAACTGCTTGAAGATACGCCGAGAGGCTGGGGCCTGAGCTCCGCCCAAGATGCAAGCGATAGCACGCTGCTCCTGGAATCCCCAGCCCCCTCATCTTGATGATGCTCGTCCTTCCTTCTTGGCAGCGGCGACAGCGGAGGAAGGCCTTCTTACCCTGGGGGCGGTCCTCGCGAGGCTGATCCCTCCAGACGCCCTCATGAGGCTGGTCCCTCCAGGCGCCCTCGCGAGGCTGGTCTTGCCAGCGATGTTCACGAGGTCGGTCACGCAACTCCTGATGAGGTCCACGGTCGTCCCATCGTCCTCCGCCATGTCCTCCTCCTCGGCCGTAGCCCCGGTCGTTCCGCTCGGGGCGTCGACCAAAGCGTCCTTCTCGAACGGCCCTGAGCTCCTGGCAATCCTTGGTGTTGTGGGTGTTGAGGTTGTGGTAGGCGCAGAACGGTCGGCCGCCCTTGGATGACTCCGGCTGGTCCCTGCCGCGCTTCGTGTCTGGTTCCTCCGCAAGCATGGCTACTCCCTTGCGCTTCACGTCCTTGGCCTTGGTCTTCTTTTCTTCCGAGTCGGCAGCTGGGAGCTCGAGGAGGGAGAGGCGTCCTTCTTCGGCTCTTGCGCACTTGGTTGCCAGGTTGAATAGCTCCAGGGATGTGCATAGCTCCTCGTGGATGGCGAGCTCCTCCTTCATCTTGACGTCACGGATGCCATCAGAGAAAGCTGAGATGATGGCCTCGTCTGTCACCTTGGGGATCTTGAGGCGGACGCTGTTGAAGCGCTGGATGTATTTCTGCAGGGTCTCCCCAGGTTGTTGCTTGATGCGGCGCAGGTCGCCCACGGCCGGGGGGCGGTCACGAGTGCCCTGGAAGTTGGCGATGAAGTGGCTGCGCATCTCGTCCCAGGAGGAGATTGAGCCGGGAGGCAGGTTTAGGAGCCACGAGCGGGCACCGTCCTTGAGTGCCATGGGAAGCCAATTCGCCATCACATTCTCATCGCCGTTGGCCGCCTCGATGCTCAGCTCGTAGAGCTACAAGAACTCCGTGGGGTCGGGGGTGCCGTCATAGCAAGAAGGCAGGTCCGGCTTGAACTAGCCTGGCCAGGCGACGCTATGCAGCTCGGGGATGAAGGTGCGGCAGCCTGCTGTGGTCACCGGGGTCCTTTGCTAATGGGAGCTTGCTCTTGACGTTACCCGCGCACCGCCGCCACAGCCAGCATGCGGTCTTGTCGCGCCGGTGCAGGGAGCACGGGGGTGCCTTCTTGAGGCCGAGGGATTTCTTGACAGCTTCCTTCTTGTTATGCGGGCGCCAGACGCAGTGGGTCATGCCCAGGGGCCACGCGCCTTGGCGCCAGGGCGCCGTCTTGGGGCAGAGGTGGTGGAGGCGCTCCATGAGCCACGTCGCCCGTACCTGGCAGAGGACGAGGCAATGAGAGGGAAGGTGCGGGAAAGCCCCCTGCAGCACTGACGAGATCGGTGATGCGAGTGAGCCATTCTTCATAGAGGTCGTCGACGGGGCGATAACACAAGAGCTCACGTGCCATAAGCAGCGCGGCCTGCGCGTCCGTGGGGGCGCGACGAGCGTGGGATGACAAGCAGGATGGGGTCAGCGACGAAGTGGCGGTGCGGCCGTCCCGCCGCACCGAAGGGTGCAGCTAGGATGCTTGCTGCTCGTACCCCGCCTGGCCGGTGGCGGCGTTGGCAGCAGGTGACGGAGAACAACGGGGAGGTCCACTGACAGGAGCCGTCTGGGCGACGTGTGCGGCGAGAGTGGCCTGGCGCTCAGCGCGGGATCGACGGGCGTCAGACATGGATGTGACGAAGCACCGGGACACGTATCAGCGGAAAGAAGATTTCGGCGCACCCCTACCTGGCATGCCAAATGTCGGATTTAGGGTTCCGGCAAAACCCTTGAGGTTAGAACACTGGGGTGCGTGCAAAGATTTCCCCCTACCGAATCACGCTCTCAGCCTCGCCGCGATCTCTAAGATAGCTCGATGAACTCACAACACAAGAGACACAAGATTTATACAGGTTTGGGCCACCGTTTTGTTGTAATACCCTACTCCTGTGTGGTGGTGGTGGATTGCCTCTTGGGCTGATGAAGAACAGTACAAGGGAAGAACAACCTCCTGAGGAGAGGTGTTCTTGTGCATGGCGAACTTGTGTGGATGAGGATGATCTGAAAGATCCCCCTCCTTCTGTGGTGGCTAGTCCTATTTATAGAGGCCTTGGTCCTCTCCCTAAATATTGAGCGGGAAGGGATCCAACAACGACCAATATGAAAAGGGACAACTAGTACAAGCTATCCTGACTAAAGGTGGTCTTTGCCTGCCAAACGCGCCGGTGGTGACGCTGTCTTGGGCTCCACGATGACCTCTGTCCTGCCGTCCTGCTGGCCTTGGTCTTGTTGCACCGATATGGAAACCTTTGCCTGATGCCTTGGTACTCCGCGCCTGCGCTTGCCCCCTTGGCACCAAAGGGGAAATGAGGACACTACGCGCGCTGGCACCCGCCTGGCGCCCGCTTGACCTTGGTCGTCATGGCTTACGTCAAGGGAACCTCACGAGGTACCACTTGCCTTGATCTCTCTGCCTCCTTGTGAGCCTGCCGAGTGAGGCCGTTCCTGAGGAGTCCTTGTGTCGTCCGCCTCGCGAGGCTTGGCCCCTCGCGAGGGTCTTGAGTGTTGGTTGATGAAGACGGGCTGTGCTAGGCCACTGGTGGAGCCACGCCATGGGCCGCAGGCAGGCAAGTCTGGGGACCTCCATTCCCAGAACGCCGACAGTTGTCCTTGAATTTTACCTTGGGGTGCCTTGGGCATCACCAAGCTTAGGCTGTTACCACTCCTTATTCCATAGTCCATCAAATCCTTACCCAAAACATGAAAACTTCACAACACAAAACTCAATAGAAAATCTCATGAGCTCCGTTAGTATAAGAAAATAAATAACCACTTTAAGGTACTGTTGTGAACTCATCCTTTATTTATATTGGTGTAATATCTACTATATTCCAACTTCTCCATGGTTCATACCCCCGATACTACTCATAGATTCATTAAAATAAGCAAACAACACGCGAAAAACAGAATCTGTCAAAAACATAACAGTCTGTAGTAATCTGTAACTCTCGAAATTTCTGTAACTCCAAAAATTCTGAAATAAATGGTGGACGTGAGGAATTTGTCTATTAATCCTCTGCAAAAAGAATCAACTTAAAAAGACTCTTCTGTAAAAAACGACAACTAATCTCGTGAGCGCAAAAGTTTCTGTTTTTTCAGCAAGATCAAATTAACTTTCACCCAAGTCTTCCCAAAGGTTCTACTTGGAAAAAACACTAATTAAAACTTAAAACCACATCTAACCAGAGGCTAGATGAATTTTTTATTACTAAACAGGAGCAAAAAGCAAAGAACAAAAATAAAATTGGGTTGCCTCACAACAAGCGCTATCACTTAACGGCCCTAGCTAGGCATTGATAGTTTCGTTGATGCTCACATGAAAGACAAGAATTGAAGCACAAAGAGAGCATCAAATAGCATGTGAAAAATACATCTAATACTAACATACTTCCTATGCATAGGCATCTTATGGGCAAACAAATTATCAAGGAAAGCAAAAACTAGCATATGCAATGAAGAAGAAAGAAACAAAAGCAATCTCAACATAATGAGAGGTAAATTTGTAACATGAAAATTCTACAACCATATTTCCTCTCTCATAATAATTACGTGTAGGATCATAAGAAAGTTCAACAGTATATCTAGCACAAAACATATTCTCAACACGAATCACATGCATGCAAAGTTGGCACTCTTCCAAAATATTGGGATTAACATTAGCTAAAGTTATGACCTCTCCAAACCTACTTTTATCAAATAAATTATAAGATTGAACATTCTCCAAATAAGTGGGATCTAAAGTTGACACTCTTCCAAACCCACTTTCAATATTATAGAAAACAATATATTCAATCTCATATTCATCATGGGGCTTAAATAAAATTTCAAGATCATAAGAAGAATTCCCCCAATCATGTTCATTGCAACAAGTAGTAGATATAGAAAAACTAGCACCCCCAAGCTTAGGGTTCTGCATATTTTTAGCATCGTTGACATCAATAGAATTTATAGTAAAATCATTGCAATCATGCTTTTTATTCAAGGAGCTATCATGAATCTCTTCATAAATTTCTTCATCACAATTTTCAGATTCATGAATTTCAAGCAAAACTTCATAAAGATAATCTAGTGCACAAAACTCACTTGCAATTGGTTCATCATAATTGCATCTCTTAAAAAGTTTAGCAAGTGAAGATGCAAGCAGAAGGAAGGCACATGGTAACACAAGCGGACAAGAGATCGAACGGAAGAAGGGCGAAGAAAAGGGCAAAGGTTTTTGAAAAAAAGTTTTACAAGTGGGGGAGAGGAAAACGAGAGGCGAATGGCGAATAACGTAATACAAGGGAGAATAATTTATGATGGGTACTTGGTATGGCTTGACTTAACGTAGATCTCCCCGGCAACGGCGCCAGAAATCCTTCTTGTACCTGTTGAGCTTGCGTTGGTTTTCCCTTGAAGATGAAAGGGTGATGCAGCAAAGTAGCATTAGTATTTCCCTCAGTTTTAAGAACCAAGGTATCAATCCAGTAGGAGACAACCCACAAGTCATCAAATACATGCACAAACAATCAACCACTTGAACCCAACGCGATAAAGGGGTTGACAATCCCTTCACGGTCAGTTGCAAAAGTGAGATCTGATAGAGATAGATAAACGGTAAAGTAAATATTTTTGGTAATTTTTATTTATAGATTGGAAAGTAAAGTTTGCAAAAAAGTAGATCGGAAACTAGCAAGATGTAAACGGGATTTAATATAATGGAAAAGAGACCCGGGGGCCATAGGTTTCACTAGTGGCTTCTCTCAAGATAGCATATATTACGGTGGGTGAACAAATTACTGCCAAGCAATTGATAGAAAAGCGCATAGTTATGATGACATCTAAGGCAATGATCATGAACATAGGCATCACGTCCGTGTCAAGTAGACTGACTCCTGTCTGCATCTACTACTATTACTCCACACATCAACCGCTATCCAGCATGCATCTAGAGTATTAAGTTCATAAAGAACGGAGTAACACATTAAGCAAGATGACATGATGTAGAGGAATTAACTCAAGAAATATGATGAAAACCCCATCTTTTTATCCTCGATGGCAACAATACAATACGTGCCTTGCTACCCCTACTGTCACCGGGAAAGGACACTGCAAGATTGAACCCAAAGCTAAGCACTTCTCCCATTGCGAGAAAGATCAGTCTAGTAGGCCAATGTAAACCGATAATTCGAAGAGACTTGCAAAGATATCAAATCAAGCATATAAGAATTCAGAGAAGAACCAAATAATATTCATAGATAATCTTGATCATAAATCCACAATTCATCGGATCTCAGCAAACACACCGCAAAAATGTATTACATTGAATAGATCTCCAAGAACATCGATGAGAACATGGTATTAGAACCAAAGAGAGAGAAGAAGCCATCTAGCTAATAACTATGGACCCGAAGGTCTGTGGTAAACTACTCACGCTTCATCGGAGAGCTAATGGTGTTGATGTAGAAGCCCTCTATGATCGAATCCCCCTCTGGCAGGATGCCGGAAAAGGCCCCTAGATGGGATCTCACGGCTACAGAAGGTTGCGACGGTGGAAAAGTGGTTTCATGTCTCCCCCGATGTTTTCAGTGTATAAGAGTATATATAAGCGAAGGAAAAAGTCAGGTGAGCTACAAGGGGCCCATGAGGGTGGGGGCGCGCCCTACCCCCTAGGTGCGCCCTCCTTCTTCGTGGCTTCCTTGTTGCATCTCCAACTTCATCTCCAAGTCTTCTGGTTTGCTTTCGGTCCAAGAAAGATCATCGCGAAGGTTTCATTCCGTTTGGACTCCGTCTGGTATTCCTTTTCTGCAAAACTCTAAAATAGGCAAAAAAAACAGAAACTAGCACTAGGCCCTCGATTAATAGGTTAGTCCCAAAAATAATACAAAATAGCATATTAATGCCTATTAAACATCCAAAACAGATAATATAATAGCGTGGAACAATAAAAAAATATAGATACCTTGGAGACATATCACCTAACACCATTAAATGGATAACATAATGAGTTCCCTTGCCCCTTTATCCAAATGGTGATGTACTTGTTGATCTGACATGTATATCATGTTATCCTTTTCTTTGGAAAACATATACTCATAATTCTTGTGTAGACACATTTTTACTTTTCATTGGTCTATTTAATATGAGAATTTCATTTTCCTTTCCATTGGTTTGTTTAACCTTTCTTTTGATCTATATGTTATAAGAAGAAATAATTCCCTGCTTATGGAATTACCCCGGTGTAGAACTCTGTCAGTGAGACTCGTTACTATTTTTGATGACATTCCGGTAACTCCTGATGGACGAGAACTTTGCCTATTGGTCCGCCTTGTTTTAACGAGCAGGAAAATGGTTCTCTTCGTCCCTCGCCCTTGGTACCGATGTTGTCACAGACATAACTGACAGACTATCCTCTAACATGCCTTGTTGTCATGACCTGTAAGATGACATTGTTCTCCCTGCTCTCTATCGACATTCATCACAGTTCCACAGCATCGGAACCTGACTCTCTTGTACAACTTTCATTCCGAAGTATCCTATGCCCTTGATTTTGTGTGTTATCACGAGCCACCTTCCGAGAGATGATCTATTCCTGATGCTCTGAACCCCTTTTCACACTCTATTCAGGTATCGATCAGATGTACATTCGCTTGAAACTTCTTATAATACCTTCATACTTTGCTCTCGGTGTTTTCCTAAATTTCAACTCGAGAGATATTTCCGCCACATTCGCTAAATTATCCACGAGATAATCAACATCAGAAGGGTTAGTTCTCCCGAAGTTACTCTTTACTTCCCCACTTAAATATCGGGACGAAATTTCTGGTAGTGGAGGAGAATTGTAACACCCCACGTCATTAGCCACAATAATCATTTCTGATAATGACAAGTCAACATGATTAACTATGCTTGATCATCGTCTGCATCATATCTCATTTCAAATTCCGATTTAAATTGTAGTTCAAATTTAAAGGAAAAAATAAAATTGTTCAAATCAGAAACTAAAATGTTAATTTAATAGCAAATAATTCATAGCTAATTATTTTCAGGAAAACAACATCACTAGAAATTCCTAAGTGACCTTATCAACCTAAAACAGTAACAAACAGCAACATATTAATGCCATTTATTTAATATAATTACAATTGAAATCATATTTTACCCAAACGAATTTCTGATGTTGGAGGATGTTGCACTACAATTTAAGAGCTAGGTTACACATTTTATAAAGGTCCAGTTGTGGTCAAACATTTTGCAAGACAGTAGTAAAATCAAGAAACATAAAATAGGATAAGAAAAGGCCTACACTACAGTGGCGCTGGGCTTTAGTTGCACAGTGCAAGGACCAGTCTGCCAGCGGGTCATCTCCCACCTCACACACCAGTGGCCTAGCGCGCGCCCGAGCGCGGATCGTTGTTGTGTCGCGCATCCCATGGTCCCTGGCTTCCTTAAAGCCTCCCCTGGTCGCTCCCCTCTCTCCCGAAACCCTAGCCCCCTCCATTCCCCCTCTTCGCGCCACCTCCTTCCCTACCACGTGCGGCCGACACCATCATTGCCGCGCCTGCGTCGATCTCGCGACCATCGTACTCCCCTAGCTTCGGGAGGCTCTCTAGCAGCTGCGCTGCACCCTTCTTCGTTATCCACACCACTGCATCAAGCTCGGGGAGACGCAACACCGTTGCCATGTCTTCTGCTTCCTCTCCGACCAGTCATCTCTGGCACCTCTGCAAGCCCGCTGCCCTGCCCTGCCGGACCGCTGTGAGCCCTGCCTCACCTCGTTCCTTCCTCTGCCCCACTCCCCTACCGTAGCTAGCTAGGGCCGAGGTTGCGCACCACTGAGCCCAGCCGTCGGCCATGGCCAGGGAATACCTTGCCGCTGTGTTCCCCATCGCGCTCCGCCGATGTGCACGTGCTCCTGGAGCCCCGTAGGTGCCTCCTAGCTCCTCGGTTCGCTCGGTTGCAAGCTGCAACCTTGCACCCGACCGAGTCGGTGCGCCAGCCGTCGCCCTGCTCGCCGTTGCTTCTACTTACTGCTACTGCATTGCCACCACCGGTCTACTCACTTATGCCGCTGCGTTGCTGCTACTGCTGCCACGCTGCGGCCTGCCTCGCACACGAGCCATGCTAGCCTAGCCTACTGCTGCTGGGCTACGGTTTGCTCTACCTGCTGCCGTGCACACTGCTGACAGCCTTTCCACCGCCTGTCGTGGCTTCGGCCCTGCATTACCGGTTGCCTGCCCGCTGCTCGCCCCATCGCCGCTTCCCGCTTCCCGCGACCGGATCTTGTTCCTTGCGCGCACCGCCGCGCCATGGCTGCACTTCCGCGAGCAATCTAGCAGTCCAATGCACCCCGACAAGCACATCTGACGCCCGCTGTCGCCATCGCCGGTGGTGCCCGACTAATCCCGCGGCCGCTCGCGGCCCACCCACTCGTGCGCGACGCCACACGCCCACGGTCGCCTCACCTCTCCTGTCGCCGCTCCACCCGCGCTGTCCCGCCTAGCCTCACTGTGTTGCCCTGCTCTAGCCGCGGCCACGGCCGCCGGCACCAGGCAGTGTGCCTGCTCCCTTCACCCACCGACCCGTCGCGCCTCACTCCACCCTGCACCCGGGCGGGTTCGGCCTCTGCCCGGGCTGCGCCCGATACCCGCCCTGCCCCAATGGCCAGATGGGCCACTGCCAAGGGGCCCCACGCCCCTATTATTTTTATATAAGATTTAAAAAATAACTAAAAATTAGTTAGTTAATTGATTAATTAATAAGTTAATTCACTCTATTTAATTAGCTTAAGTACATAACTCGTCTAATTAAACTATTATTAGGTTAGTTGCGGTACAATGCTAGGGGGGCCCACCCCCTGTTGACCAATCAAACGTTGACTGGTCGACTGGGACCCCCTGGCCAACCTATCAGCCCCTTGGTACACATCTGTGTACCCTGTGCTGCGTCCATATAACATTTTTCCAATTAATTTTGCATTAATAATAATTCCAGAATATTGCTAAAACTTTAGAAAATCATATAAAATAATCCATACCTCGGAAAAATAGTTTTATACATGAAGGTTGCTCAGAATTTCAAGACGATTCCGGATACGCAGTCCGTTCGTCTACCACACTTCCCTAGCATTGCGAACATGCAACCTTCCCCCTCTGGTTCGATTGTCCGAAAATGCCAAACACCGGGAAAACTTTCCTGGATGTGATCCCCCTTCGTCGGTACTATGTAGCACCGCGTTAGAACACCCCTAGCGCTGTGTGTTACCCCGTCATGCATTTGCGTTGCATCTATTTGCATTGTATTTACTGTTTCTTCCCCCTCTTCTCTCCGGTAGACGCCGAGACCGATGTTGCCCCTATGATCGACTACATCGACGACGACCCTTCCTTTTCAGCAGAGCTTCCAGGCAAGCAAACCCCCCTTGTTCATTCCGATATCGCCCATTTCATTCCCTGTCTTGCTTGCATTAGAACTGCTACCACTCTTGTATGATCCTATTCTGATACATAGCATGTTTTTGTTACCTGCTTATATACCTTACCTGCTTATTCTAAACTGCTTAGCATAGGTTGGTTAGAGATCCATCAGTGACCCCCACCTTGTCCCAGTTGCCTCGCTTTATGTTCGATGACTCGATCAACGTGACCGACGTCTAGGCCCCGACACCGCACATCACCCCCTTTGTTGTACGACACTACTAGGTTACTATCGAGTGCTGAGGGTGATATCTCGTCAGCACTTCTGATGTTAACCTTGTAGGTTAGTTCATCGGTTGTGGTCATCGAGGGTGATTCCTCCTTCACCATTCTCGATAACGACGTAGTCGTGCAACTCCTCAAGAGTGGACCTCGAGGGTGATTCCTCCTAGGTTCACCCTGATGATTACATTAGGTGGAATTCCATCGAGGGTAATTCCTCAGGGTTCCCCGTTGGTGTTTTTGACACACGGTTACTATGGCTTTACCACATAACCATGATACTAAAGTCGGGTCCGCCCTGAGGGGTACCCGCGCGAGCATATTTGCGAGTGATGTGGAGTCCGGTTGACCTGGAAGGTGCCTGCGAGATAACTACGTCGCGTAGCTGGGCATTCTTAGCCCTTGCCGCAAGTACACTAGACAGGGCAATGGGGTCACATCGACCGCGAGTCTCTGTT
This sequence comes from Triticum dicoccoides, assembly GCF_002162155.2. Taxonomy (NCBI): domain Eukaryota; kingdom Viridiplantae; phylum Streptophyta; class Magnoliopsida; order Poales; family Poaceae; genus Triticum; species Triticum dicoccoides. The sequence continues at coordinate 308,727,111 of NC_041391.1, forward strand.
CGTAACCGCGCGCTCCTAATTCACTAATGGTTTGGATATTTGATCCGAGTAGGCATTTGGCTTTTTCACACTAACCACCATGCGGGAATAAGTATGGGCACTCTGCTTCGTATGTATCAGCCGAAAGCTCAACAAACGTTATTGATGGAGCAACACGTGCTGGGTTGGACTGTGTAAGCACATGCCTTTTTAAGGAGGTAGCTAGGTCTACTCACTGGCTACCCACGCAACATACAGGAGTGCAAAGGACGATGGGCCCAAGACCACTGTGCACTTAGGATGCAGACCGGCGTGCTGGCCTCTCTGTTGAGCCTAGGTAGGACTACGGTGTGTTGATCAGCCGAGGGTGGTCATGACCTGATGGTGTGTCTGGCCTGTGTTGATCGAGTGTGTTGGGTAAGTTGGTGCACCCTGCAAGGAAGATTGATCTATTCAAATAGCCGAATCCACAATAACTGACGCTCGGAGTTGTATCCCGATCGATACAACTAGAACTCGATACAGAATGCTGAGGCATGTAATGGATATGTGGCTCCGAGATTGCTTGCCCGCAGGGAGTTGGGAAGGATCTCTGGGCGTTATTTCCGCAACATGTTTGTTAAATATAAATTGCTATTCTATACTCTTCTAATTGCTGCAAGATGCTTGGAGCTGCTTGAAGATGCTAGTATTTGATAGGCTAGGATTTCCCCTTCTCTTCTGGCATCCTGCAGTTCAGTCCACAGATATTACCCATTTCATTGATACCAATGCATATGTATAGATCCTTGCTTGCGAGTACTTTGGATGAGTACTCGTGGTTGCTTTGCTCCCCTTTTTCCACCTCTTTCCATTCTTCTCGGATGCTACAACCAGATGGTGGAGCCCAGGATCCAGACACCACCTTCAACGATGACTGCTACTACATTGAGGGTGCCAGCTACTACGTGTAGGCCGCTGACGACCAGGAGTAGTTAGGAGGCTCTCCCAGGCAGGGGGCCTTGCCTTTTCGATCGATGTTGCTTTTGTGCTAGCCTTCTTAAGGCAAACTTGTTTAACTTGTGTTTGTACTCAAATGTTGTTGCTTCCGCTGACTCGTTTGTATTAGAGCTTATGTATTCGAGCCCTCGAGGGCCCTGGCTTGTAATATAAAGCTTGTATTATTTTAATTTGTGTCTAGAGTTGTGTTGTGCTATCTTCGCGTGAGTCATTGATCTTGATTGTACACATTTGCGTGTATGATTAGTGTATGGTTGAAACGGGGGCGTCGCAAAAGGCTGGCACTGCCTCCGGCAGCCATGGGGGTAAATCTTCCCGCGGCAGAAATCGCCTCGGTCGGGGGAGCCACAACAAAGAGGGGAGGCACACAGCGGTCGTCCGGCTAGCACACCCGTGGTCCCACTCAGCCGACGCACCCCCGGAGTTCGTGGTGTGGGCGGAGAGACCCACAGGTGTTTGTTCTCCTGCTTCCGCGCTTCTTCAAGAGTGCGATGCAGGCCGGGGGGGCTGGCGGTCCCTGGCTTCAGGCCAACGACTGCTGCAGCAAGGCCTCGCAGGATGAGGCTGAGGTCACAGCCACCGGCAACATGTTCCTGAACCGCAGGTGGCAGTCGTTTACCCACGCGCGTGGCCTGCACGGGAGGTGCACCCTCCACTTCATGTACGATGGTGTCGCAACCCTCTATGTGAGGATATTTGGGGAAGACGTCCCGCGGGCAGGGTGCTACCCAGAGAGCGACAACGACGACAATGGTGATGATGATCATGGACGGAGGGGCGCCGTCATTGCCGGTGATGAGCTTGCCCTTGGCAAAGGTCGTGCCACCTCCGAGGAAAGTTCCAGCGATGGAGACCTCGGCGAGCGGCCACGTCGTCGGGCTTGGACCGGGAGGGGAGAGGAGCTGCGTCACAGCCGTACCCCAGTGAAGCAGGAGGAGGACTCTGGGTGAGCCCGAGCGCAACTAGGGCCGGGCCTCAGGGGCTGCCATCGTCGCGCAACTTGCATTTTTTCCTTTCTTCCTACTGCAAAAAAGAAGTAGAAGGCCCACCTGGGGCATGTAATGAATTATGGCGCTTGCACCGTTATGTTATTGTTTCTATGCCGCCTTCTAATAGTCATGTTGCTATCGATTGTGATTGGGATGACTTAGCTTAGGGTTCCTGCGATGAACTTTCGTGCCGCGGGAGTGTGCCTTGCTGAGAGGTGACCCGGAGTCACTAGGCCTCAGGGGCGCCCTTGCAGCTGTAGGATTAGGAAGCTCCAGAGGCCTAGTGCCACGAGCTTGTTCAAGACCGTCGGGCGAGGACGAATACACCACGAGTCCAGGGAACTGAGGCTTTGGCAAGGTGTGTTGGCGGGCAAACCCGAAGCGCACACACCTGCCCAGCCCCCGCGCACGGGATGCGCGAGGAGGAGAGACATGCAACTTCCACTCTCCCTAAGGCAAGACCTGAGAGACTGAACGAAGCAAGGAGAAGAAAATTCCCAACCCTCAAAAAGAGATGCTGAAAACTCCAAATTTCATTCAAGATGTTGCAAACCAGATACAGAAAGCAAGCAAAAGAATAGTTGTGTCCGGCACCTGTACTAGTCTTCTTGTCTTCCCACCAGCGCGGAGCATGGGGCCTCCACTAGGACATGGGTGGAAGGCCCCATGAGGCCCGAGGGCTGCACTAAGGAGACTCCTGGGTGTGTACAGCCCCAACTCATTATTATGTGAGTGTGTCACGAGCGGAGATCTTCACAGGCGTGGAGCCTTGGTCATGAGTAGAACTTCCGAAGGTGCTGAATGTTCTAGGAATACTGTATGGGGACCCCGTCCTGTGTCGCCAGGCGTGCGGCACCACTCCTGGAGACACGGGTGATCCTGAACGGTCCCTCCCACACGGGGAGAGCTTGTGAAGCCCTTCTCTGGAGAGCACCCACCTCAGGATGAGGTCACCCACCTCGAGGGTCTTTGAGCGGACGTTGCGGTTGTGGTACCGCCGCAGCACCTGCTGCTACGTCTTGAGCTTGCGTTGGTTTTCCTTGAAGAGGAAAGGGTGATGCAGCAATAGTAGCGTAAGTATTTACCTTGGGTTTTGAGAACCAAGGTATCAATCCAGTAGGAGGCTCCTCAAAAGTCCCACGCACCTACACAAACAAACAAAGACTCGCAACCAACGCAATAAAGGGGTTGTCAATCCCTTCGCGTCCACTTGCGCAAGTGAGATCTGATAGAGATAGTATGATAAGATAAATATATTTTTGGTATTTTATACTATATATGCAAAAAGTAAAGATGCAAATAAAAGTAGATTGGAAGGAAATATGATAAGAGATAGACCCGGGGGCCATAGGTTTCACTAGAGGTTTCTCTCAAGATAGCATAAGTATCACGGTGGGGGAACAAATTACTGTCGAGCAATTGATAGAGAAGTGAATAATTATGAGATTACCTAGGCATGATCATGTATATAGGCATCACGTTCGTGACAAGTAGACCGACTCCTGCCTGCATTTACTACTATTACTCCACACATCGTCCGACTCCTGCCTGCATCTAGAGTATTAAGTTCATAAGAACAGAGTAACGCCTTAAGCAAGATGACATGATGTAGAGGGATAAACTCATGCAATATTATATAAACCACATCTTTCTATCCTCGATGGCAACAATAGAATATGTGCCTTACAACCCTTTCTGTCACTGGGTAAGGACATCGCAAGATTGACCCCAAAACTAAGCACTTCTCCCATGGCAAGAAAGATCAATCTAGCAGGCCAAACCAAACTGATAATTCGAATAGACTTGCAAAGATAACTCAATCATACATAAAAGAATTCAGAGGAGATTCACATATTTCTCATAGATAAACTTGATCATAAACCCACAATTCATCGGATCTCGACAAACACACCGCAAAAAGAGTTTACATCGAATAGATCTCCACAAGAGAGGGGGAGAACATTGTATTGAGATCCAAAAAGAGAGAAGAAGCCATCTAGCTAATAACTATGGACCCGTAGGTCTGTGGTAAACTACTCACAACTCATCAGAGGGGCTATGGTGTTGATGTAGAAGCCCTCCGTGGTCGATTCCCCCTCCGACAGAGTGCCGACGAAGGCTCCAAGATGGGATCTCGCGGATACAGAAGGTTACGGTGGTAGAAATTGTGTTTCATTGCCTCCTTAGATGTTTTCGGGGTATGTAGGCTTATATAGGAGGAAGAAGTACGTCAGTGGCCGCCCGAGGGGCCCACGAGATAGGGGGCGTGCCCTATAGGGGGGGGGGGGCGCCCTACCCTCTCGTGGCCACCTCGGCTGCTTCTTGACTTGCACTCCAAGTCCCTTGGATCATGTTCGGTCCAAGAACACGCTCCCGAAGGTTTCATTCCGTTTGGACTCTGTTTGATATTCCATTTCTTCGAAATACTGAAATAGGCAAAAAAACAACAATACGGGCTGGGCCTCCGGTTAGTAGGTTAGTCCCAAAAATGATATAAGTGTGTAAAATAAAGCCCATAAACATCCAAAAGGGGTAATATAATAGCATGGAACAATCAAAAATTATAGATTTGTTGGAGACGTATCAAGCATCCCCAAGCTTAATTCCTGCTCGTCCTCGAGTAGGTAAATGATAAAAACAGAATTTTTGATGTGGAATGCTACCTAGCATAATTCTCAATGTAATATTCTTTATTGTGGCATGAATGTTCAGATCCAAATGATTCAAAATAAAAGTTCATATTGATAAAAGAAATGGTAACACTTCAAGCATACTAATCAAAGTAATCATGTCTTCTCAAAATAACAAGGCAAAAGAAAGTTCATCCCTACAAAATCATATAGTTAGGCTATGCTTCATTTTCGTCACACAAAGATGTTCCCAACTTCTATACCCCCGATGACAAGCCAAGAAATTATTTCATACTTAAATAATCTCAAACATTTTCAACCTTCACGCAATACATGAGCGTGAGCCATGGATATAGCACTATGGGTGGAATAGTATATGATGATGGGGATTGTGTGGAGAAGACAAAAAAAGGAGAAAGTCTCACATTGACGAGGATAATCAATGGGCTATGGAGATGCCCATCAATTGATGTCAACATGAGGAGTAGGGATTCCCATGCAACGGATGCACTAGAGCTATAAATGAATGCTCAACAAAAGAAAACTAGTGGGTGTGCATCCAACTTGTTTGCTCACGAAGACCTAGGGCATTTGAGGAAGCCCATTGTAGGAATATACAAGCCAAGTTCTATAATGAAAAATTCCCACTAGTATGAAAAGGACAACCTATGTGACTCACTATATGAAAAACATGGTGCTACTTTGAAGCACAATATACGAGACTCACTACATAAAGAACAAGGTGCTACTTTGAAGCACAAGTGTGGAAAAAGAGATAGTAACATTCCCTTTTTATTTATTTTCTTTTTCTTTTTTTTCTTTTCCTTTTTTTCTTTTTTCTTTTTTGGGCCTTTTTTTCTTTTGGCCTTTCTTCTTCTTCTTTCTTTTTTTCTTTTTGGGCAATTCTCTAATAATGATGATCATCACACTTTCATTGATTACAACATATGAATTACAACTCGAAAGTAGAACAAGATGTGACTCCATATGAATGCCTCTGGCGGTGTACCGGGATGGTGCAATGAATCAAGAGTGACATGTATGAAAAATTAAGCATGGTGGCTTTGCCACAAATACGATGTCAACTACATGATCATGCAATGGCAATATGACGAAAGTAAAGTATGCCATGATGATGATGAACGGAATGGTGGAAAGTTGCATGGAAATATATCTCAGAATGGCTATGGAAATACCATAATAGGTAGGTATGGTGGCTGTTTTGAGGAAGATATAAGGAGGTTTATGTGTGATAGAGCATATCGTATCACGGGGTTTGGATGCACCGGCGAAGTTTGCACGAACTCTCGAGGTGAGAAAGGGTAACGCACGGTACCGAAGAGGCTAGCAAAGGCGGAAAGGTAAAAGTGCGTATAATCCATGGACTCAACATTAGTCAAAAGAACTCATATACTTATTGCAAAAATTTAGAAGTCATCAAAAATCAAGTACTATGCACATGCTCCTAGGGGGATAGATTGGTAGGAAAAGACCATCGCTCGTCCCCGACCGCCACTCATAAGGATGCACAAGCCAGGTACACTTCATGTTTTAAATTTGTTACACAACTTTAACCATACGTGCATGCTACGGGACTTGCTAACTTCAACACAAGCATTCTTTAAATTCATAATCACCCAACTAGCATGACTTTAATATCACTACCTCCATATCTCAAAACAATTATTAAGTATCAAACTGATCATAGCATCCAATTCACTTCCTATGATAGTTTTTATTATACCCAACTTGGATGCCTACCATTCCAGGACCAATTTTATAACCATAGTAAATACCATGCTGTTCTAAAAGACTCTCAAAATAATATAAGTGAAGCACGAGAGACTAGCAATTTCTACAAAAATAAGCCGCTGCCATGCTCTAGAAGATATAAGTGAAGCACTAGAGCAAAAACTATCAAGCTCAAAAGATATAAGTGAAGCACATAGAGTATTCTAGAAAATTCTAATCAAATAGGCTTCTCCCAAAAGGTGTGTACAGCAAGCATGATTGCGGTAAAGTAAAAAATCAAAGATTAATATAATACACGACGCTCCAAGCAAAACACATATCCTATGGGGAATAAAAATATAGCTCCAAGTAAAGTTACCAATGAACGAAGACGTTTGAGGGGATGCCTTACCGGGGCATCCCCAAGCATAGGCTTTTGGCTATCCTTGAATATATTGGTGTGCCATGGGCATCCCCAAGCTTAGTCTCTTGCCACTCCTTATTCCATAGTCCATAAAAGCTTTACCCAAAACTTGAAAACTCCATAACACAAAACTCAACAGGAAATCTTATAAGCTCCATTAGTGAAAGAAAACAAAACCACCCCATAAGGTACTATAATGAACTCATTCTTTATTTATTTTGGTGTTAAACCTACTTTATTCCAACTTCTCTATGGTTTATAAACTCTTTTACTAGCCATAGATGCATCAAAGTAGTGCCATCTTTGATTTTCAGTTTTTTAGCGGAGTCATGCTCGAATCCGGGAGGTTCTTTGCGTTTACCTTCATATTCGGAAATTTTTAGATCTAAAGAATCCAACCGCTTATTGCAAAGAGTAATCAACATATTCATGCGGTGAAGATTTCCGCTAACACTTTTAAGAGGCTCAAGGGACTTTTGTAAAAAATTTGTTACTTCGCAAATCTTTCCAAACACTTGCGTTTCTTCTTGGGTAGGATGTGGTCCTCCCTTTTGAGGTAGTGTTCCCACTATTCCCTCTATAATTTCATGGGCGATACTGGGATCAATTTCAATAAAGTTTCCCTTGGCAATGCAATCCAAGAGTTGTCTATGCGTCGTATTTAACCCAACATAAAAATTGTGGAGAAGAATTCTAAAGTTCACCTCTAGGGTGCATTTGCGATAAGATTCCATCATCCTATACCAGGCATCTTTTAAATTTTCTCATTTCCTTTGCTTGAAGTGAAGAACTTCAAACTCGGTAGACATAGGAGTGGATAAGGAACTAGACATAATGACAAGCAAACAAAAGGCACGCGAAAGAGAGAGGAGGAGATTGGGGAAGAGAGGGCAAATAAAACGGCAAGGGTGAAGTGGGGGAAAGGAAAACGAGAGGCAAATGGCAAATAATGTAAATGCAAGGGAGATGAGTTTGTGATGGGTACTTGGTATGTCTTGACTTGAGCGAAGACCTCCCCGGCAACGGCGCCTGAAATCCTTCTTTCTACGTCTTCAACTTGCGTTGGTTTTCCTTAAAGAGGAAAGGGTGGTGCAGCAATAGTAGCGTAAGTATTTCCCTCGGTTTTTGAGAACCAAGGTATCAATCCAGTAGGAGGCTCCTCAAAACTCCCACGCACCTACACAAACAAACAAAGAACTTGCAACCAACACAATAAAGGGGTTGTCAATCCCTTCACGGCCACTTGCGAAAGTGAGATCTGATAGAGATAGTATGATAAGATAAATATGTTGTTGGTATTTTATAATATAGATGCAAAAAGTAAAGATGCAAATAAAAGTAGATTGGAAGCAAATATGTTAAGAGATAGACCCGGGGGCCATAGGTTTCACTAGAGGCTTCTCTCAAGATAGCATAAGTATTACGGTGGGTGAACAAATTATTGTCGAGCAATTGATAGAAAAGCGAATAATTATGAGATTATCTAGGCATCATCATGTATATAGGCATCACGTCCGTGACAAGTAGACCGACTCCTGCCTGCATCTACTACTATTACTCCACACATCGACCGACTCCTGCCTGCATCTAGAGTATTATGTTCATAAGAACAGAGTAACGCCTTAAGTAAGATGACATGATGTAGAGGGATAAAATCATGCAATATGATATAAACCCCATCTTTTTATCCTCGATGGGAACAATACAATACGTGCCTTGCAACCCTTTCTGTCACTGGGTAAGGACACCGCAAGATTGAAACCAAAGCTAAGCACTTCTCCCATGGCAAGAAAGATCAATCTAGTAGGCCAAACCAAACTGATAATTCGAAGAGACTTGCAAAGATAACTCAATCATACATAAAAGAATTCAGAGGAGATTCAAATATTTCTCATAGATAAACTTGAACATAAACCCACAATTCATCGGATCTCGACAAACACACCGCAAAAAGAGTTTGCATCGAATAGATCTCCACAAGAGAGGGGGAGAACATTGTATTGAGATCCAAAAAGAGAGAAGAAGCCATCTAGCTAATAACTATGGACCCGTAGGTCTATGGTAAACTACTCACAACTCATCGGAGGGGCTATGGTGTTGATGTAGAAGCCATCCGTGGTCGATTCCCCCTATGGTAGAGCGCCGGTGAAGGCACCAAGATGGGATCTCATGGATATAGAAGGTTACAGTGGTGGAAATTGTGTTTCTTTGGCTCCCCGGATGTTTTCGGGGTAAGTAGGCTTATATAGGAGGAAGAAGTATGTCGGTGGCCGCCCGAGGGGCCCACGAGACGGGGGGCGTGCCCTGTAGGGGGACGCGCCCTACCCTCTCGTGGCCGCCTCGGCTGCTTCTTAACTTGCACTCCAAGTCCCCTGGATCATGTTCGTTCCAAAAATCACGCTCCCGAAGGTTTCATTCCTTTTGGACTCCGTTTGATATTCCTTTTCTTCGAAATACTGAAATAGGCAAAAAACAACAATATGGGCTGGGCCTCCGGTTAGTAGGTTAGTCCCAAAAATGATATAAATGTGTAAAATAAAGCCCATAAACATCCAAAAGGGGTAATATAATAGCATGGAACAATAAAAAATTATAGATACGTTGGAGACATATCACCTGCTGGTACCTCGCAGCTCGGAGTGTGGCTTGGCGGCGACTTTCCTCCCCCAACACAAGGTCCATCCCCCGCGAGGCGTCCTCATGCACCTTGTCGAATGCCAGGACCCGCGGGGAGCGATGGTTGACCTCATGAGGAAGGACCGTGTCGGCTACGTAAACGAGGAAGAGCAGGGTCTCGCCCGTGTGCTTGGTCGCAGAGGTGCGGATGGACCATGCCACGGGCTGGAGCTCGTCGAGCTAGTCTCTGCCGTAGGCCTCGAGCTTTTTCTTGAAGCTCCTTGCCTTGACACCCCTCAGGACCTCCGCATTGGCGTGCTCGACCTGGCCATTGCTCCGCGGGCATGCCACCGAAGCATAGCATATCTATGTCCCAAGGTTAGCACAATATGTTTTAAAAAGGTTGCTCATGAACTGGGAGCCATTATCAGTGATGATGTGGTTGGGCACTCTGAAGCGGCTCATGAGAGCTTTGATGAACTTTACCATAGAGCCTGCCGGGATGGTGTGGACGGCTTCCAGCTCTGCCCACTTGGTGAACTTGTCGATGGTGAAGGACAGGTAGAGGTAGCCCCTAGGTGCTCGAGGGAATGGGCCCAGGATGTCCAACCCCCAGACCACAAATGGCCATGAGAGGGGGATGGTGTGGAGGCCTTGAGTGGGTTGGTCGATCTGCTTAGCATGGAATTGACAGGCTTCACAAGATCTTGCCAATTCAGCGGCATCGTTGAGCACCATGAGCCAGTAGAATCCGCTGCGGAACGCCTTGCCCACGAGGGTGCACAATGAGGAGTGATGCCCGCAATCCCCACCGTGTATGTCGGGTAGCAGCGTGCACCCCTGCTCCTTGTAGATGCACCATAGGGAAACGTCGTTTGGCGCGTTCGGTAGAGCTCGCCATCCTGGATGCAGTACGCGGTGGCCTGGCGGGGCACCCGCTCTACATATTCTTTCTTCTTCGGCAGGGTGCCCTGAAGCAGGTATGCCTTGAATTCCTCAGTCCAGCACCCCTCCCGAGGCTCGAGTACACCCAATGCAGCGCCGGCCCGGCAATGGGGGGAGCTGCCAATGACCTGAAGAGCCGCTCCTCAATGATGCCATGTTCCTGGCGGGTGGCGCCTGGATGCCCTTCTGGCGATGTCGTCGGCCTCCTTGGTCGGGTCGCGTGGTACATGCTGCAATTCGAAGCTCAAGAATTATTTCTCAATTTTGCATACCTCCTCGAGGTATGCCTCGATGTGCTCGTCCTTTGGCTTGTACTCCTTGTTGGAGAAGTTGACGAGGAGCTGGGGGTTGCCCCTGATGGTGAGGTGCCTGACCCCCACAGCGGCCGCGGCCTTGAGCCCGGTGATCAGGCCCTCGTACTCGGCGATGTTGTTGGAGACCTTCTCACTGTGTTGGAAGTAGAGTTGCACGACGTAGTATAGCTTGTCTTGGGTAGGCGACATGAGCACGGCTCCAGTCCCTGCGCCTTGGCACGCAAATGCGCCGTCGAAGTACATGACCAAGCCGTCAAGTGCCTCGTCTCCCGGCACGAAAGAGCGGTCCTCACCTATCTCTCAGCTAGGTGCATCAGTTCAGTCAGCCACAAAGTCGGCGAGGGCCACACCCTTGAGACTCTGGTGGTGCTGAATTCCAGCTGGAACGCTTGCAACTCAATATTCCATTCGGCGACCCTTCCAGCGGCGTTGGGGCTCCAGAGCACCCTCTCTAGGGGGTAGGATGAGACAACCTTGATGGGCTGGCCTTGGAAGTAGTGACACCGCTTCCTGGAAGTGACGAGGAGTGCGAGAAGGAGCTTCTGTGGCATGGGGTAGCGTGCCCTCGCGTCGCACAGTACTGTGCTGACGGAGTAACCAAGATGCTCGACAAGGGAGGAAGTGTCTGTGGGGTCTTGCTCCTCCTAAGACGAAGAAACCTCAGGAGCTTCATCCTCTAGTGGGGCCGCCGTTGCCTCGGGAGCCCCAACTTCAGGAGCCCCATCCCCTGATGGGGGGCCGCGGCCTTAGGTGCACCGTCCTAAGGCCGCAACACCTTGGCCAAGTGCGTGGCACCGGGCCGCACACCCTTGGTTGCATGCTCTTCATGGACCGCCATGAGCGCTGCACTGGCTGAATGAGGTGTGGCGGCTAGGTAAAGCACCAATGGTTCGAGAGGGCGAGGCTCTACCATCACCGACAGGCTGGTGAGGTACTTCTTGAGATCTTGGAAAGCTGCGTCGGCCTCAAGAGTCCATTCAAATAGGCCCGTCTTTTTCATCAGCTTGGAGAATGGGAGGGCATGCTCGCCTAGCTTGGAGATGAAGCGCCCAAGCGAGGTCACGCAGCCTGCCAGCTTCTGCATTTCCTTGAGGGTTTGCAGCGGGCTCATCCTTTCTATTGCTTTAATCTTTTCTGGGTTGGCCACAATCCCTCTGTGAGACACCAGGAACCCCAATAGCTTGCTGGACAGGACGCCGAACACACACTTCTCCGGGTTGAGCCACAACTTCACCTTGCGCAAGTTGGCGAACGTCTCCTCCAGATCTTCAACAAGGATTCTCGCCTCCCGAGACTTGACCACTATGTCGTCGACGTAAGCCTCGGCGTTCCTCCCGAGCTTCTTGCCCAAAGCGATGTGCATCAGCCACTGGAAGGTTTCTCCAGCATTGCGCAACCCGAACAACATGCAGGTGTAGCAGTACACCTCGCACGGGGTCCAGAAAGTCGTCTTCTCTACGTCCTCCACTACCATCTTGATGTGCTGATAGCCTGAGAAGGCGTCCAAGAAGAACAATAGGTCGCATTCGGCGGTGGAGTCGATGATTTGGTCGATGTGTGGAAGGGGGGAAGGGTCCTAAGGGAAAGCCTTGTTAAGGCTCATGAAGTCAACGAATATCCGCTCCTTCCTGCCCTTCTTGGGGACGATAACCAGGTTCGCCAACCAATCCGGGTGCCACACCTCCTGAATAACGCCGGCCTCCTGTAGCTTGCGGGTCTCCTAGACAATGAATGAATACTTCTCCAGGGCTTGAGGTCGCGCCTTCTCCTTCAGGGGGCGCGCATTGGGGCACACCATGAGGTGGTGCTCGATCACCCCACACGAAACACCGACCAGGTCCGTCACCTCCTATGCGAATACATCCTTGTTTGCACGGAGGAAGCAGCCCAACGCCTCCTCCTGATCTCGGGGGAGACCGGTGCCTACTGTTAAGGTAGCACACAACTCCCCATCCTTGTCGACCAGCGCTTGCTTCGTCTCAGCCCGATCTTGAGAGAACAATTGCTTCTTCGTTGTTGGCGCAGTCCTCGGGCCCTCTGGAGTGCTCCCCGCGCTTGGTAGCATGGCTACCGCGGCTTTGAAAGTGAGCCCGAGGGACGTGAGCGCATCCCCAGGGTCTCCTGCCATCGTGAGGACACCGCTGCTTCCCGACATCTTCATGATGTTGTAGCCGGGATGAGTTGCCGCCATGAATTTGGTGAGGGCTGAGTACCCGAGGATGGCCTTGTACGGGAGCCTGATGCACGCGACGTTGAAGTCGATGAGCTTGATGCGGTAGTTGTTGGGCGTTCCAAAGGTGTCGGGGAGGCGAATCTGCCCTAGGGGGCGGGTGGAGCCACCGACCACTCCAGAGAAAGGCTTGGTGAGGAGGAGCCGGCTGTGAGGCACGTGGAGCAGGCCGAATGCCTCCATGGAGAGGATGTCGAGGCCAGCACTGCCGTCGATGAGGGCCCTGGTGACTGCTATGTTGCAGATGGTGGGGGTGCAGAGCATGGGAAGTGCACTGTCGCTGGCCATGGTCTTGGGGTGATCCCTGGAGTCGAAGGTGAGATCAGCCTTGGACACCGCCCAACCCAGAGGGTCCCCCTAGAGAGATTGGGAGGCCCCCATCTGGTGGAAGACCTGCTTGATGTGGCGGTCCGAGGCCGGCGCTTGTGACCCGCCGAGGATGGTGGCGACAATGTGGGGCGTTGGCGCTGTGAAGCGCTCGATGAACATGCCACGCAGCTCTTCCCAAGAAGCCACCAAGGACTCCGGCAGATCGAGGAACCAAGCGTGTGGCATATCAGCGAGAGCCATAGGGAGCCAATTTGCCATGACCTTGTCGTCGCCGCCGGCCTCCCTGATGGCCTCCGCACACATCTGGATGAACTCCGCGGGGTCTGCCGAGACATCATATCATGGCGGCAATCCCGTCCTGAACTTCGGTGGCCATCGCACCCTCCGCAAGGCAGAGGAGAAGGCCCGGTGGCCCGCGGCACCCTCTAACGCGCCCAGCTGACCTCCGAGTGCGACAGTAGCCTCAATGGAAAAGAAATGACAAGAGAGGTGAGAGGCGCAGCTGGCAAGGAAGCAATCCTTCGACACGCCCCTACCTAGCGCGCCAAATGTCGGATTCAGGGATCCACAGACCCAAGGAAGATTCAAACTCCAGGGCATGTGCGAAGAACTCAATCTCTCCGGCCAGTGAACTCACTGCTCTCATGGCCCAGCTCAATTAACAGGAAAGGAAATGGACATGATAGTTACACAGGTTCAGGAAACCTTGCAGTGTAAAACCCTACTCCTGCTTTGTGGTGGATTAGCCTCGCTGGGGGCTGAGGATGAACTAGTACAAGGAAGAATAGCCTCGCGGGGTCTGCTCTGGGGTGGATATGAGCTCTAGGGATTCGATATCCGGGGATTCGTCCCTTCATTATGGTGGTGGCTAGGCTATACTTATAGTGGCCTTGATCCTCTTCCCCCAAAACTTAGGCGGGACGGGATCCCACTGTGGCCAATTTTAAAGAGGGACAAGTAGTACATCTTATCCTGATGAAAGGTGGTCTTCACCTGCAAAGCTTCTAGTCGTGACATTGTGGTGGGCTCGGTGATGACATCCATCCTGTCGTCCTGGCGGTCTTGGTTTTGCTGCACGTAAATGGCAACCTTTGGTTGATTCCTCTGGACTCTGCCTGCACTTGCCTCCTTAGCACCAAAGAGGAAACCGCGCCTGACCTTGGTCGTTATCACCGGCATCACCTCCACCTCATGAGGTGAGCACTCGCATAGGAATCTCCGCTCCTCAGGAGGCCGCCCGGGAGGCCGCTCCTTTAGGAGGTCTTGGTGTCGTCTGCCTCGCGAGGGTCTTGTCTTGTCGATGTTGAAGATGGGCCATACCAGGCCGCTGATGGAGCCATGTCGCGGGCTGCAGGTAGGCAAGTATGGGTACACTGGTTCCCAGAACGCCAACATCTTTATCTAGATCTCTTTTGAATTTCAGTTTTTCATTTGTGATTCTGGTGTTAATTCATTACAAATCCTTATGACAATTCCTTGCAAATCCTTGTGATATTTCATTTGCTAAGTGAGCTGAGTTGACAAATTGTTGCTCTATGTTAAACTCGATCTCACCGATCCAAGCCTACCGGCTAGACGAAAAAACAAGGCTTCCTTGTAAGTAGTTCATCGGTACAACCGACAGGGACTAACTCGGCCTTACCGATGAGCAACCTCTATGACTCTGCCATCTCAGAGTCACCAATGGAAATAGATTGTCGTCACCGACTTCAACACTGAGGAAACTTTTTGTGATTTGATATTTTCTATTTTCTTCAGCTCCACTCAACGATTCCTTTCCCCTATCAGCATCCTAAGCTACCTGCTGCTTTGTAGTGACTCTCAAGGACAATACCTACTTGGCTCATGTTCCAGATGCAACCTTCTTGGAAATTGATGTCAAAGGGGAAGAGAGAGTACATCAAAGGTTATCAAATGAGCACATCTAAGCTCTTCTACAGATGCTTGTTAGCAAAGAGGAGAGAAGTCACATGTCTTTAAGAGGGGAAGACATTTTAGTGTGATTGATTCTAGGTTTTGCTCTGTGTATCTTTGCTTTGCTCTGATTTCACTGCTTTGATTTTTGTCTCACCCAACTTTCTCCCATTACCAAATATCAGATTCAGGGGGAGAAAGGGTCTATGCCTAAGGGGAGAAAAATCTTTGGATTTTATTGTAGATCTTTAAATCTCTGGGGACATGTCTATATCTAAATGAAGTACTTACTTTGCAGTACTCACCCATTACATGTCATCCCAGTGATGGTATTCTTCTGATTCCTTAATGATGCTTTGCTTGGAGTGTTCTTGTGTTATCTAACCCTGTTTTCTCAAGTATACTCTCTCAAAAGTCAGCTCAAGACCACAAGGTAAGTATATGAATCACACTCATGTGCATGATGATCTCTTGCCGCTGCACATATTATATGCAAGAGAGAATCATAAACATGAAGGTACACTTATCAACCACATCGTTTGTCCTGATGCATATATCTAAGATACATGTAACTCTTTGTTTACTGTGCCATGTTATGCATTCACATGTTAGTATATTCTATCTTCACAAGATTGCATACATGTAGGGGGAGCTTATGCATGTTACATGTTTCTCCAAATCTTTAGTTACTACTCTTCATATCATTTACTTCAAGCTTTGATGTATGTTTTCATCAATTGCCAAAAAGGGGAGATTGAAAGCACAAGTGCTCCCAAGGTAATTTTGGTAATTCATGTCAACATATCTCTTGTTGGACTAATATATTTATCTAGTATATTTCAGACAACTTCAAAAATGGCGTGGAAAGGACAAGAGGATGTGGAACCCCTTCAAGGTGCTAAGGACATAGATTGGCAAAGGATCAAGACTCCTTATCTATATTTTAGTGATCCAAGATCATAGTGAGTCCATAGGAAAGCCAATACTATTAAAAGGGGATGAGGTGTTGCTTAATGGCTTGCTTGCTCAAATGCTTAGTGATATTGCTCCAAATCCCTCAACCAATTTCTCCATCCAAATATGTCAAAACCCTAAACTCCAACTCGACCCATCGATTCGTTGTATCCGGCACCACAGAGTTCATATGACATAGCCGCAGCCAGAAACCTAAACAGTTCATTCACAACGATACGAATCTCGTTCTCATCGAGATGGCCTTGCCAACTCCCTATCATCAGTTGCAATTATTTCGGTCTCATCGAAATTGCAATTGGTCTCACTGAGATGGCTTGACCAAGTCTCTGTTGCCTTATTGCTTCACTTCAGTCTCATTGAGATGATGCAATCGGTGCTACCAAGATGAGGTTTTCCCTAAGCCCTAGCACAAGAATCTTGATTCCTAGCCTTCCCCAAGGTGCTTTCCACTCAAATCATCTTTGCACCATATCCGAATCCATGAGAGAGAGTTGAGTGTTGGGGAGACTATCACTTGAAGCACAAGAGCAAGGATTTAATCATCAACACACCATCTATTACCTTTTGTAGAGTGGTGTCTCCTAGATTGGTTACGTGTCCCTTGGGAGGTTCTGTCAAGATGTGGAGATGACCCAAGAAGTTTGTAAGCGCAAGGAGATCACGTACTTCATGAAGATCTACCCGAGTGAGGCAAGTCCTCTGTGGGCGATGGCCATGGTGTGATAGACATGGTTGCTTCTTTGTGGACCCTCCATGGGTGGATCCCTCCATGGACTCGCGCAGCCGTTACCCTTCGTGGATTGAAGTCTCCATCAACATGGATGTACGATAGCACCACCTAGCAGAACCACACCAAAAATCTCTGTGTCTTCATTGCGTTTGCAAACTCCAATCCCACTCCTTTACTTTCTTGCAATTGGCATGCTTTAGTCTTTCTGCTGCATATACTCCTTTCATCCTTTCTTGAAAGGTTTTGTGAATCCTTAAACTTGTGCTAAAACTCAACCTTAACTTAAAGAATCTAAAAACTGCTACTTTTGCTTGTTTAGGGTCTAATCACCCCCCTCTAGACCCCTCTTCTCGATCCTCTCACTATGTCAGAGATACCTATCCTGCACATCTCCAAATGAGCTTCAATTTTATGGTTAATTATTTTGGAATATTAAAAAAATATTGGAGAGAAGAAATAACAGAGGGGGCCACCCAGGTGCCCTCTAGGCAGCAGAGCGTGCCCACCCCTCTGGCGCACCTTGCTGGGTAGTGGTCCCCCTGGCCAGCCTCTGGTGCCCATCTTCTGGTATATAAGGTCATTTGACCTAGAAAAAAAATAAAGAGAGGACTTTCGGGATGGAGCACCGCTACCTCGAGGCGGAACCTAGGCAGGAGCACTTTTGCTCTCCAGCGAAGCGATTCTGCCGGGGACAGTTCCCTCCAGGAGGGGGAAATCGAAGCCATCGTCATATCCAACAAACCTCTGACCTTGGGAGGATCAATCTTCATCAACATCTTCACTAATACCATCTCATCTCAAAACCATAGTTCATATCTCGTGTTCAATCTTTGTATCAAAACCTCAGATTGGTACCTGTGGGTGACTAGTAGTGTTGATTACATATTGTAGCTAATGCTAGTTGGTTTATTTGGTGGAAGATTATACATTCAGATCCATTATGCTATGTATCACTCCTCTGATCTTTAGCATGAATATGACTTGTGAAGTTGCTTTTGTTCTTGAGGATACAAGAGAAGTCTTGTCACAAGTAATCATGTGAATTTGATATTCGTTCAATATTTTGATGATATATATGTTGATTCCCTTAGTAGGGTTATGTGAACGTCGACTACATGACACATCACCATCTTTGGGCCTACGGGAATGCATTATGGAGTAGTTATTAGATTGTGGGTTGCTAGAGTGATAGAAGCTTAAACCTTAGTTTATGCGCTATTCCGTAAGGTGCTCATTTGGATCCATATGTTTAATGCCATGGTTAGATTTTATCTTAATTCTTATTTCGTAGTTGCGGATGCTTGCGAGAGAGGTTAATCATAAGTGGGAGGCATGTTCAAGTAAGAACAACAACCAAGCACCTGTCCACCCACATATCAAGTTATCAAAGTAGCAAACAGGAATTAGACAAACATGATGAAAGTGACTAGATGAAATTACCGTGTGTCCTCGAGAATGTTCTAACTATTATCAGAGACCATTCCGGACTGTCCTTTTCTACAAACAGTATTGGGCTACCTTGCTGCACCTATTGGTACTATTTCTATTTATTACTTGTTACAAATTATCTTGCCATCAAACTACCTGTTACCGACAATTTCAGTGCCTGCAGAAATTACCTTTCTGAAAACCACTTGTCATTTCCTTCTGCCCCTCGTTTGGTTCGACACTCTTACTTATAAAAAGGACTATGATTGATCTCCCATACTTGTGTATCATCAAGACCCTTTTCTGGCCTTGTTGTCGGGGAGTGAAACGCCTTTGGTAAGTAGAATTTGGTAAGGAAAGTTTATATTACGTGCTGAAATTTGTTGTCACTTGTTACTATGGAAAACCATCCTTTGAGGGGTTTGTTTGGGGTATCTTCACCTCGATCAGAAACACAAGGAGTTGCCACTCAACCTACTACACATACTGAAAATATTGGTTAAGAAATTCCTTCGGGTATGATAGAGAAACTGCTTGCTAATCCTTATGCAGGAGATGGAATGAAGCATCCTGATATGCACCTGATATATGTGGATGAAATTTGTGGAATATTCAAGCTTGTAGGTTTACCCGAAGATGAAGTTAAGAATAAGGTTTACCCTTTATATTCGGGGGAAAAAAGCATTGACATGATATAGTCTA
Source organism: Triticum dicoccoides (assembly GCF_002162155.2). Taxonomy (NCBI): domain Eukaryota; kingdom Viridiplantae; phylum Streptophyta; class Magnoliopsida; order Poales; family Poaceae; genus Triticum; species Triticum dicoccoides. Next base: position 308,746,047 of record NC_041391.1, read on the forward strand.
TGTGATGATATTGGAGCTTGGGACTGGAATCGATTGAAATTGGAATTTCACCAAAAGTTTTATCCTATGCATCTAGTTCATCGTGATCAAAATTATCTATATATATAATGTTTGGCCCCGTGAAGGAGAAAGTATCGCTCAAGCCTGGGGGAGGCTTAATTCAATGTTATATTCATTCCCCAATCATGAGCTTTCAAGAGAAATTATTATACAAAATTTCTATGCTCGGCTTTCTCGTAATGATCAATCCATTGTCGATACTTCTTGTACTAGTTCTTTTGTGAAGAAGACTATTGAATTCAGATGGGATCTCTTGGAATGAATTAAATGCAACTCTTAATATTGGAACTCGATGAAAACCTTTTATGGATACCGATGCTTTTCATAACTTTAGCACTAAATATGGATTTGACTATGAGATAGTAGCTTCTTTTTGTGAATCATTTGCTACTCATGTTGTTCTACCTAAGGAGAAGTGGTTTAAATACCATCCCCCTATTAAAACAAACATTGAGGAGCCAGTTATAGTGAAGGATGAGACTATTAGTTACAATGTTGATCCTCTTATGCCTAATGCTTGGAAAACCACCTTCCCCTGTTCGGATAAAGGAACGTGCTAAGGTTTCGACCATGGTGATCAAAACTCATATTAGAGCACCAAGACTCTCTGAATAGATTAAAGTAGAACTAGTATTGCTATGGTTATAGATCTCTTGGTTGATAATGTTGATGGGCATGTTATTTATTTCTATGTTGAAGCTGCTAGAATTGCCAAACCGTTACTAAAGATAAGAATAAACCCATTGTTGGCATGCATTTTGTCTCAGTTAAAATAGGAGATCATTGTTATCACGGCTTATGTGATATGGGTGCTAGTGTCAGTGCTATTCCTTTTACTCTATACCAATAAATTATGAATGATATTGCACCTAAAGAAATAGAAGACATTGATGTAACTATTAAACTTGCTAATAGAGATACTATCACACCACTTGGGATTGTTAGAGATATTGAAGTCTTGTGTGGAGAGATAAAATATCCTACTGATTTTGTAGTTCTTGGTTCTCCACAAGATGATTTCTGTCCCATTATATTTGGTGGACCTTTCTTGAACATTGTTAATGCAAAGATAGATTGCAAGAAAGAGATCGTCAGTGTTAATTTTTGTCAGGACCCCGACTCGATGTCACATTGATCTAGCCGGTAACACCTCATATCACTTTGCGGCCTCACGCACGGTATTCCCACGGGTGTCGCCTTACCTTTGCCCGGGATCGTTTGCGCCTTTTGGCACACGTATATGACAGTGTGACTAGCATCCATATGATAAGGAGCCCGGGCTGACATGGCTAGTCGTAAACCCAAAGTGACACAGACTTACCGGGACAGGCATCCATGACCCAGCATCGAACGTGTCGGTCATCAGCGAGTGAATCCAGGCTGTAGCACTGGGCTAGCAGGACTCCGGTGAACCGGGCTGTAGCGGGCTAACAGGACTCCGGTATTCATCGCGTGACATTTCCCCGAAGGGACAGACACAGGAACGAAGAAGGACACATGCCGGCCAGCCTAAGTGTTCCGGAGCAGTAGCAAGCTACCATGGCTCAGTGGAAACACTAGGAGACATTTCCCGGTAAGAGAGGCTACTAAGGATAAACAACTAGATAGCCAGATCCCACACATATCAAGCATTTCAATAACATACACACAATATGCTCGATATGTGCAAATACAACATGGCATCACAACATGACTCTACGACTCAAGTATTTATTCATTAGGCTCCGAGGAGCGAGATATTACAAACAGGGGTCTCATGACCCAACAATCAGAGCATACAAATCAAAGCACAAGCGGAAGCTATCATGTCTGAGTACAGACATCTATAAATGAAAAAGGCTGAGAAGCCTGACTATCTACCAGATCCTGCCGAGGGCACAAGATCGTAGCTGAGGTAACAAGCTAAACGTCGAAGTCCACGCGGAACTACTAGCGAGACCGAAGTCTCTCTGCAAAAACATAAATAGGCAAACGTGAGTACAAATGTACCCAGCAAGACTTACATCAGAACTATCTACATATGCATCATTATCAACAAAGGGGATGGTGGGGTTTAACTGCAGCAAGCCAGCTTTGACTCGGTGGCTATCCTGAACTACGACTGCGAGTAACTCTTTTGAGGTGGCGCACACGAGTCCACATATTCACCATATCAATACACCACTATGGATCCGCTCCCGTCTCCCTATGAGAACGCCATCCATAGCACTCACGCTTATCTTGCGTATTTTAGAGTATCCACTTTCACTTGTCTATGAACTGATATAAGCAACCCAGAAGTCCTTTTCCGCGGACACGGCTATTCGAATAGATCATATTAACCCTGCAGGGGTGTACTTCTTCACACACGCTCTCACCACTTACCGCCGTTTACACGACATGTACTCGGCAACCTTCAAGCGGAAGCCCAACGTGGGTGTCGGCCACGGCCTGCCTAAACACTCAAGTCTATAGTCCAGGTTTATCGCCTATTCGGGTTCCATCCATGAGGAGATCCGGCCGGAGTTTCGCTCACAGCCCCAAACGATGTGAACCGGGTTCCGTGACACCAAACGGGCGCCCGGTTTACCCGGCCACGTGCCTACCGCATCACAGCCCACCCCTACGGTCAGCGCTGCGCACGGCCTCCAGCATACTACAAACACCAGAAACTACTTGCAACTCCTGGACAGAGGACAAGGGTGATTAAGAAGCCGAGAGGGTCCATTGGTTTCGGGCCCAATGCGTGGTAGTAGCTGAATCATGGATCACAAACACAGAACTCAGTTCCTGAGGACGGCTGCAATGAGACAACCCACCATGTACTCCTACATGGCCTCTCACCGCTACCTTTACCAAATCGTATTCACACACTTAGCTCACACACAGTAGGACATGTTCACACACCTCTGATTCATCCCCGATGAATCAGACCTGACTCAACTCTAAGCAGTAGCACGCATGACAAACAAGCATGAATGAGTAGGCACAACAGGGCTCAAACAACTCCTACTCATGCTAGTGGGTTTCATCTATTTACTGTGGCAATGACAGGTCATGCAAAGGATAAAGGGGTTCAGCTACCGCAGCAAGTAACAGATGAATCGATGTTGTCCTAATGCAGTAAAAGGGAGCAGGAGCGAGAGAGTAGGATTGTATCGGAATGAACAAGGGGGGTTTTGCTTTCCTGGCACTTCTGAAGATAACATTGAGTCTTCATCAGTGTCAACGATCACATCGTCGGTATCACGTCTATCGAGAGGGGACAAATACCGGCAACACAGAAGGGAACACAATCAATGCAATGCACAATATGATGCATGATCATGACATGGCAAAATGAATGTGTTTTGGGCTAATGCATCTAGCAACAAGTTAAATGGAGTTGGTTTGAACCCTAGGTTCAATTTCAAACTCCACATGTGATTATTTAAATGCCATTTATATGATTTGTGCTAAACAGCAGCTATAAGTTATTCTATCATGCATGAAAATGGTACAGATGGATTCCTTGAATTTTTATGATAATTTTTCATATATAAATTATCTAATTTGGAGTTACGGTTGAATTTCTATGATTTTTAGAAGTTTTTACAAATTTCTGGAATTATTAAATCATTTAAGATTTATTTAAATTCCAGAAAGGAATTATTGCGTCATCATGACCTCATAGTGACGTCAGCAGGTCAAGGGGCACCGTCCAGGTCAAACTGACCTGTGGGCCCTGCGTGTCAGTGTCTGGACTAACTAACTTAATTAAAATTAACCCTAACTAACTTAGTTAGCCGGGCGGGGCCCGCATGTCAGTGAGTCAGTGGCTTAACTAAAATAGTTATTAAATTAACCAAAAGTTAGCAGGGGACGGGCCCACACGTCAGTGACCCAGGGGGGTCAAATCCCTAGTCAACCGGGCTAATCCACCGGCGTCTAACCGCCGGCAACGACCAGACGCGGCGGTGGCTCGCCGGAATGGCTGCTCCGGCGCCCAATCGACGCGCCGAGGGGTTCTACAGGGAGCTCGAGCTCGTGCGCATCCAATGGAGCAAGCCAGTGGAGTTGGGGTTGGCTGTGGCGTCGGCAGCGGCGAGGGAGGCGGCGGCCGGAGTTCGGCCAACGACGGGTTAGGCGATGCAGGGCGCTAGGGGAGGCGTTGGTGCGTGCTACGTGCTCCTGGAAGGGTGCTGAGCACGTTGCCGTGCTCGGGAGTTAGCTACGGTGGCTCTAGCACCGTCTGCGTCATCGCCGGCGGCGAGGAACGGTCGGCTCCGACAGCCAGGGTGGTTAGAGGGCGCGGACGGGCACGGAGAGAGAGGGGAAATGGACAGGGGCTCACGGTGAGTTCGAAGAGAAGGTCGGCGTGCTCGGGGAGGCGGTGGAGACGGCGAATCAACGGCGGCGGTGGTCGGAGCCCGAGGTGGAAGACGACGGCGATGGCGATGTTCCGGGCCCTCCCGGCTTGCGTGGCTCATCGAAGATGAAGAAGACAACATGGCGGAGCTTCTGGGCGCGTCGGGTTTGTGTGGGGTGGCCGGTGTCCGCGAGGGAGCTCGTCGGTGGCGGCGACTCCGTTCGGTCGCGGGAGGGAGAGAGAGCAGAGGGGGAATAGGGACGGAGGGAGAGCGAGAGGGGTTCCAGGGAGAGTGAGAGAGAGGCCAGGGTGTCGTGGCGTCTCCAGGCGCATCGAGGAGGGAGGCAACCAGGCAGGAGGTGGCCAAGCGCGACGGCGGTGCTCGCCACCGAGCTGCTTCGTGCGCTGGCACGGGAAGAAGACAGGAGAAGGGGGGCCAGGTGGGCTGGGCCGCGCAGGTGGGCTGCACAGTGTTGGGCTGTGGTGGCTGCCAGGTAAACTGAGGTAAGTTCTCTCTCTGCTTTTATTTATTGTTTTTCTATTTTGTTTTGTTTTGTTTTGGTTTAGTAAAATACTAAACCATTTTATAAAATCCTGAAAATAATTATGTGGCTAGAACTAAAATATACCAAACCACATAAAATGTTCCAGTAATTTTTGGACTTATATTATTTATATATGAAATATATATCCAATGCAAATAGCTATTTATTTAATTCAAAGGCCCAAAATAATTAACTCTGAGATACCAAAAATATTGTTTTTAGTTTTACCTCTTTGCAATATTTTCAGAGACTAAGAGGAGCACTTTCTTGGACTTCTTTGAGGAGATTTTAATGTTGATCATTTTTAGAAGGTTTCTGAGGCTTTGAAAATTCCTCAATTCAAATTTCATTTGAATTAAAACATGATGCTCACATGAGGTCTAGCCTAGTGCATAACCAGAGCTAGGGATGTGACAATTTTGGTGATGTGTCTCATGAGTTTAATTTTTTAAGTTTCATAGGCTACCCCATGATAAAGAATTACCTATTAAGGATGAAATAATTAGTCTTGCTTCTAATGTTGTACCTCCTACTGATCCGTTAGAACAATATTTGCTTGACCATGAAAAGGATATGCACTTTCATGAAAGGAATGAAATAGATAGGATGTCCTTTGACCAACAACCTATTATTAAACACAATTTGCCCGTTGAAACTCTAGGAGGCTCTCCTCTGCCTAAGGGTGATCCTGTGGTTGAATTGAAACAATTACTTGATACTTTGAAATATGCTTATCTTGATGAGAAGAAGACATCCTATTATTATTAGTGCTAACCTTATAGAGCATGAATAAAAGAGATTACTAAAAACTCTGAGGAAGCACCAAGCTGCCATTGGATATACTCTTGATGACCTTAAGGGCATCAATCCCACTCTCTATCCACAAGATTAAAATGGAACCTGATGCTAAACTAGTTGTTGATCATCACAGACGATTGAATCCTAAGATGAAGGAAGTGGTAAGAACTAAAATATTAAAGCTTTTGGATGCAGGTATAATTTATCATATAGCTGATAGTAGATGGGTAAGTCACGCTCATTGTGCCCCTTAGAAAGAAGGTATTGTTGTTGTTCCTATTGATAAACATGAACTCATTCCACAAAGTATTATGACTTGTTACAGAATGGTAATTTATTTCAAGAAATTAAATAAAGCCACTAGAAAGGATCATTACCCTTTGCCTTTTATTGATCACATGTTGGAAAGATTATCTAAACGCACACACTTTTGCTTTCTTGATGGATATTCTAGTTTCTCTCAAATACATGTATCACAACCTGATCAAGAGAAAACCACTTTTACTTTCCCTTTTGGAACTTATTCTTATAGACGTATGCCTTTTGGTTTCTGTAGTGCACCTGCTACCTTTCAAAGATGTATTACTGCTATATTCTCTGATTTTTGTGAAAAGATTTTTGAGGTTTTCATGGATGATTTTTCCGTTTACGGAACTTGTTTTGATGACTTATTAAGAAACCTTGATTGAGTTTTGTAGAGATGTGAACAAACTAATCTTGTCTTGAATCGGGAGAAGTGCCACTTTATGGTGAATGAAGGTATGTTCTTGGGGCACAAAATTTCTGAACGAGGTATTGAGGTGGATAAATCTAAGGTTGATGCAATTGAGAAATTGTTGTGCCAAAAAGATATTAAAGGTATAAGAAGTTTTCTTGGTCATGTTGGTTTTTATAGGAGATTCATTAAAGACTTATGTAAAATTTCTAGGCCTCTTGCCAATCTCTTGCAAAAGGATGTTCCATTTTTTTGATGATGATTGTGTAGAAACTTTTTTAAGACTAAAGAAAAGCCTTAACTTCCACACCTATTGTCCAACCACCTGATTCAAACTTGCCTTTCGAAATTATGTGTGATGCTAGTGACTATGTTGTTGGCGTTGTTCTAGGACAAAGAGTTGATAAGAAATTAAATGTTATCCATTATGCTAGTAAGACTAGAGAGTGCCCAAAGAAATTATGCTACGTACTACTGGAAAGAATTTCTAGCAATTGTTTTTCTTGTGATAAATTCAGATCTTACATAGTTGATTCTAAAGTAATTGTTCACACTGATCATTATGCTATTCAATACCTTATGGAAAAGAAACATGCTAAACCAAGACTCATTAGGTGGGTTCTTTTGTTACAAGAATTTGATTTGCATGTCACTAATAGGAAGGGAGCCGAGAACCCCATAGCTGATAACTTGTCTTGGTTAGAAAACGTTCTTGATGACCCACTACCTATTGATGATAGCTTCCCTGATGAACAACTAGCTGTCATAAATTCTTCTCATAACACTCTTTGGTATGTAGACTATGTAATTATATTTTTGCTAAATTTATACCACCTAGTTTCACGTACCAACAAAGGAAAAAATCCTTCTATGAGTTAATACATTACTTTTGGGATGACCCACATCTTTATAAAGCAGGAGTAGATGTTTTTATTAGACATTGTATACCTGAGCATGAACATGAAGATGAACAAATCCTATGGAAATTTCACTCTGAAGCCCATGGAGGGCAACATGCCAGAGATAGAACTCCACACATGGTATTACAATCTGGTTTTTATTGGCCTACTCTTTTCAAAGATGCTCATAAGTTTGTCTTATATTGTGATGAATGTCAAATAATTGGTAATATTGGTGGGTGTTGGGGATATAACCCCACGGTGTGACTCGCCCAGGTAGGGCCGGGCTACACTATTGGCGACTCGATGATGAAGCCTAGGCAGGCCCAAGAAGCCTGGACATGAAGCTTGGAGACGGTTTACGTGACTAGCAGGCTGAAGGCCCAGGACCCGGAGATGGCGCGTGACCTGGAGGTGTAAGCCGGTGGGCAGCGACTTACCCAAAGAAGGCAAGGTAATGTAGAGACATTGTTGGTTACGAAGTATAAGTCGGTCCAGACTCTTGTAGGCATAGCGCCTCGGCCTGCGCATATAAAGGCGAGCCCCTGCGGCGGGTAAACCTAAGTTACAATCAATCGATAGCTAGGTCAAGCGATTCCACTCCCTTGTAATCGATACTCGAGCAATACAACTCAAAGTAGCACGTAGGCTTTTACATTGATTGTGAGGGGCCAAACCTGGGTAAACCCGTGTCTCTCGTACCACTCAACCCCTTTAAGCTAATCACCATATCCATGGCCTCGCACGTAATTAAGTCCTTTCAAGAGGGCATCTGCTGTGACAAAACCATGACAGTTGGCGCCCACCATGGGGCCAGTGCACGGTGGTTTCAAGTTCTTGAAGGGCTCTTTCCCAAGGATCGAGGGGTACGCCATTGGCACGAGGACAAAGAGTCATCATGTCAAGCTGTACATCAACGATGCTTGCTGGGGTCCCAAGCCCGACTCAATCGAGTACGGGTACCGGGTCCCATTCGGTGGGATTCACATCTTCATCCACAAGATTGGTGGGTCAGAGCCTAAGCCGTACATCTGCACCGACATTGTTAAGCCAGATCGGCGCGCGCAACCCGCCCTGGTTCAACCTGGCGAGAAGCACATTTTCATTGATTTCATGCAAGGCAAAGAACCTGCGAAGATTCTGCATCTGGGGGAGAGACTCTCATCTACTCAGGTGATGAGTTCTCGACCGGAGAGGCGGAGTCGATCTAATAGCTGCAAGACAACGGGCTTGGGGGCTATTCCGATGGTGACAGTATTCCGGACCCCTATGAGCCGCCGTGTAGGGCTGCTATCTTTATGGCTGGCACACAAGCAATTCTCAATTCTTTAATGGCGGCTGCGACCATCTCTGATTCGGCCGCAACAAGGGCTGGTGGATCCAAGTCAGACAGGCCGCCGACTCAAGTGCTGCTGGATCACATTGTTACCTTGACATCTCTATTGGCAACGGAGGTCACTGTGGCGAATCAAGCGGAGCGCAATGCAGAGATTGCAAAGATCTGTGAGGAGATAACCAAGACCCAGGAGGACATCAACAAAGAGAATACCAGGATGGCAGCGGAACGGGCTCAAATTGAGGCTGAGTCTAAGCATGTAAGGGAGGAAGCTTGGCGTTTAAGTCTGTATCAGAATGCCTCTAATGCAGCCCTTCGTAGGAGGCACTAGACCCATCTGCCTTTGTATGAGCCCATGAATCTATTTAGTACACCACGGGCAGGTCCAAGTACTCCTGATGCAAGGGTGAATCCTCAGTTAAACCCAGATGTGCCAGCAAGTCAGGCGGTGGCTCAACCTCGCCAGCCTGAGCAAACATGAAGGGAGTAGCGGGGGCCTAACCCTCCCCCAATCAAACACCGCCTCCATGGATAACATGTTAGCAGCAGCGACCACCTGGACACTTTTCTAACCCGGTGGATAACATGTTAGCATCAGCGGCCCGGCTTACGGCTATTCCAATCACAGGCGAGTCACCAGTCGTGGTCGAGACTCGGAACACAGTTGAGCTCTTGCAGACGGCCATTGCACAGCAGGCAGCTCATTCCTACAATCACGATCACATGCACTCAACTCCCCACCCAAGTCGTAGTTACGGCGGGTGCATTTAGTCGCCCGCGGTTTCCAGCAATGAACGACAGCATAACCCACCCCATGGTAATAACCTGCCCTGTAACCCAATGATCAATGCTCTGGCAATTGCGGACGAAGCCAGAGCTCACCATAAGGCAGAAGCAGCGGCTCAGCAAGGGGCTTATCAGCAGCCTCCGATGATGTAACACCCCAAAATTTTAACTATGACTTATTGATTAAATTTTGCCTTGGTAAATTAAATTTTTATTTTCTGGGTTTATCTTTTGATTTCAGAACCTTTCCTTTCTTTGATATTGTGAAGTTTTCACCCCAAGTAAAAACTTTCCAAAATTATTATTGGACTTGTATAACCTCTCAAGAAAAACAATTCCTTTATCAGTGGATTTATTTGCGTAATTATTTTCCCCTGAGCTCTATTTCTTTAAAAATGATTTTTATAAGCTTTGGAGCCTCTTTTGCACTACAACCCTTGATAGATTTATTTAAAAATCCCACCAAAATTTGGGGATGACATGTGATGTCCCTAAATCACATTTATGCAAAAATATCCTTTAGTCTTTTGGAGATTTTGAGCTTTACCCCAAGTTTCCAAATCTGGTCCAGTTGCACTTTTGCACTACAACATATTTAAATATTCTTTTAAAACTTCCACCAAAATTAGGGGATGTTAGTAGGAGTATATAATTCAACATTGTGCAAAAATCCAGTGGTGTTCTTTGAAAAATTTGAGCAAATCATCCTCTTTTGCTCTCCGGTCCAGATTGGCTTTTTCTACCGCAACCCTAATTTATTTTGCTCTAGTGCCCATGAGCTTTTTCCTGCTTATAGGCCTCCCTACCAAACCCTTAAGTCCAGGAGAATGGACCATTGGAGTATTTTTGGTCCATCAAACTATGCCCTTTTCTTTCTGTCCAGAAATGGTTTTCTCAAAACCTTACACTAACAAGTTTTGTTTTTGACAAACTAACCTTGCCACCCCCTTTTACATCTAAAGAGACACTGGTCTGGAGTTTTTGGCAACCCCAAGAGTTGCCTAGATGCACATGGCATTCTATCAAGCACCTTGTGTGCATGGTCAGTTTTGACATAGTTTCTGGTTTGCACATTGGACTTGCTTGCTTTGCCTAACCAGCATGTCTAATGGCTCTACCATAGTCTATAGCCCCAACCTCCTAAAGATCATGTGAATTGGAGCCCTCTGGCATGCCTTGGCATTTTGCCGAACACGCAGCATGCGTGCTCTGGGCACGCCCAGAGCACACGTTTTGCACGCGCGCGCACCGAGCCGCCGCTTCTCACTGCCGCCTCCCCGCGCCCGTTCTGGTCCATTCCCACTCGCAGCTAACATGCCCGCCCCCTCCCTCGCCGCAAAGCCGTCCCTGGAGCCCCACAGCGCCGCCATCAGGTCGGCCGTGGCAAATAGCGGCCGGCCACAGCAGGCCCCTGCCCTGGACGGCGCCGCCCGAGCCACAGATGCACGCCAGCTGACCTCTGGAGCAGCTCGAGCTCATCCGCAAGCTCGTTTGCTAGCGCACGCCGCCGCCACGTCGCCCTACACCTACAGAATGGCGGTTCACCGATCTTATCCGGCCACCATCGGAACCGACCTAGTTGTGCTATAAAAGGAACCCCCGAGGTCGTCCGGCCCTCAGGGGACCTACTGCCATCCCCCTAGGGCCCCCAAAGCCAGCAGCGACGGTGGTTTCCTCGCCTCCGGCCAGTTCGGCCGCCGCCACTCTCCGGCTCCATTCGTCGCGAGCAGGCCCTCCCCCGTCCATCCAGCACCACCACCCGACTCCCCTCAACCTTGCGGAGCCGCCCAACCTCTCAAACACGACTGGGAACCACCGTAGCCCAAACCCCCAAATCCTCCCGAAGCCACCTCTGCCGCCGAGCTCGCCGCCGGCGACTCCCTCCGTCCCCACCAGCCTTTCAACCACCGGGAGGACCGCCCTGGACTGGCGGATCCATCCCCGCCCTTAGAACCCCGCGGGGAGCCTCCGTTCGCCGGCGTCGATCGCTGGAGCCCCGCCTCTGCTCGGACAGAGGAGGAGGGAGGCGGGGGCGACTGGTCAAATCTGACCAGTGGGTCCCATGGACCCACTGTCAGTGACCCAGGGCCGGTCCATGCTGGCGTAAGTGGAGGCGTAATCCCAGAGTACGTCTCCTACGTGTTTTTTTTATTCGAAACGTTTTTTCTTTTTCTGTTTTATTAAAAAAATAGAATTTTGACTAAACTTTGACTGGCTATAACTTTTTAAATATAACTCGAAATGAGTTGATTCTTTTTCCTACCTCTCTCAAATTTCACCTAGTTTATTTTAAGATTTATTTCAAAAATAATTAGGAAAACCTTTTGTACTATTTTTAAAGTTTGTGTTAATTTGAATATTTTCAAAAATAGGATTTTGAAGAAGAGGGCAATTTTCAAAAGTTTTGGAATGCACCCTGCCTCTCCACAACTTGAAGGCAAGCATTCTGAACTCTGACATAATATTTTTGTGTGTTGTTTGATATGGTTACAACACCACCTTGACATGGAGCATTCGTTATTTTATGTGATGATTCGATCATACGCACGAGTGCATACGGAAGATTCTTTGCTGTTTGGAATGGATATGCTTGTGATAGTAATCATCCTTGTATACCTTTCCTGCCTACCGGAAGGAAGCCGGGAAAGTTTTTGTCTTGGGTAGACACGAGCTTGTCCCTAGTTCCTCGTCGAGACGATTGTGTCCGGTATAGCATGACGGGGTATGATGAGTGGTGATTCTGTTTGTTGTCTAAAATACATTTGTTATGCTAATCATGCAGGGAATACTTAAATCTCCTGAGTCGACCATAGATCGAGTCTTGTTCGAGTAACCCCCATACTTGTTTCGTACTACCACTTGTCCCTGCCGCAGGTAGGGTACAGTTCAGTAAATTGTCAACCCTTTTCTTGGCACACACCGTATAGAGAGGCCACGGTGGAAGATACCGGCTGCATCCGGTAGGCAGGCCACCTGGTCCGGGGGCATGGGTGTTTCCGGTTGGGACCGAGAGGGGGGCACCCCTTAGTAGCGTGCGGTATAAATTTGATCCCATGCTAATCGAGGTTGTAGCCTCCCCACTTAGAGTTTTGCTTGACAGCAGTCGTGTGTGATTCCAGACATCGGTAAGTTAAGCTGGTGTGTGCGGGTCATGTGTGTTTTCAATTAAAAGACCGTAAATGGAATTAGTCCTGATGGACTAAAGGAATCCGTTACTCGTGGTAAAGAGTACACCCTCTGCAGAGGTTATTTCTATTCGAATAGCCATGTCCATGGTTAAGGACTACAGTCTGGGTTGGGTCAAGTGTCGGTCTTAGTGTCGGTCTTCGGAGGAGAAACTGCTAACCCAAAACATGGACCTTGACTTGTGACTTATGATGGTTATGATTATTATTATTATGGACTAACCCTTTATATTAATTGATTTATTGAGTATCCCTGGGATGGTACTACCTCCTGGATATTCGCTGTGATTATTCTCTTATAAGCCCTTTATGCGGTGTCGCTCAGACGCCCGACTGTGGCATGCTTGTTATTTATTTACTTTATAAGCCCTTTATGTGGTGTCGCTGAGACGCCCGACTGTGGTATGCTTGTTATTTATTTACATTATAAGCCATGTATGTGGTGTCGCACAGACGCCCGACTGTGGCATGTTCGTTACTTGTTTCACTTATAAGCCCTTTATGTGGTGTCGTTCAGACGCGCAACTGTGGCATGCTTGCTATTTATTTACTTTATAAGCCCTTTATGTGGTGTCGCTCAGACGCCCGACTGAGGCATGCTTTATTTTATTGTCCTTTCGAGGCGTCGCTTCAGACACCCGAACGGTGCATTCTATTTCTACTCTCTGATTGCATATTCGTGTTTTATATGAACAATTTGCTTCCGTGCATCATGGATTTCATTTTGTGACTGACGTTGCGATCATAGAATATTTCAGTGCGTGATTACACTACTAGGAAAAGGGCTATAGATGGAAATGACACTAATGGCGCACCAGACATGTGGTGCGCCATTAGTATATACTAATGGCGCACCACCTTCTGATGCGCCATTAGTGTTGAAACTACTAATGGCGCACCCTTCCCACGGTGCGCCATTAGTACCAATTTTTTTTGAACTAGTGCACCTGTCCAAACATACTAATGGCGCACCGTGGGTGTGGTGTGCCATTACTAGTTAAACTAGTAATGGCACACCATGCCACGATGCGCCATTAGTAACCTTGGCCACCACTTCCACCGAATGCACCCCCCCCCCCTGTGGATCGCCTTTTCAGTTTAAAAAAAATAAAAGAAAATGATAAAAATGTCAAAAAAATAAAAGAAAATAAGTTTCCCATGTGATATGTGGCCTAGTTGTTGGGAAAATTTGCAAATATGAATTTTGACTTCATTTGCAAAATCTCGCGAGAATTTGTAAAAATGGGCATAACTTTTGCATACTAACTCGGATGAAAAAGTTTTTTATATGAAAAATCATCTACTCGAAAAGTTACATCCAAATTTTGAAAATCCTCAAAAACATAACAGAAAAAAAGATACGGGGCTTTTAAGATCTAGAGAGGCAAAAAAATCAAAAAAATTCAAACTTACTAATGGCGCACCTACCCATGGTGCGCCATTACTATCTTCCCGCCTTCAAAATTCAAAATAAGTCAAAAAAATAAAAAAAAAGTTACTAATGGCGCACCTCACCATGGTGCGCCATTAGTATCTTCCCTCCTTCAAAATTCAAAATAAGTCAAAAAATAAAAAAACAATTACTAATGGCGCACCTGCCCATGGTGCGCCATTAGTATCTTCCCGCCTTCAAAATTCAAAATAAATAAAAAAAATAAAAAAATTTACTAATGGCGCACCTGCCCGCGGTGCGCCATTAGTATGCCGTATATATGGCTGGTCCTCTCCTCCTCTCTTCATTTCATCTTCCCTTCTCTCCTCCACCATACTTCTCCTCTCCGGTGACCTCCTCCTCCTCTCCGGCGACCTCCTCCTCCCTCCTCCCTCCTCCCCTCCCCTCCCCTCCCCTCATGGTTTCTTCTCTCTCC